>NC_092740.1:64512194-64815224 GCF_047496795.1 Chiloscyllium punctatum
ACAACTCCTCAAGTTCAAGTTTTCTCTCTTCTTGTCTCTTCCTTTCTTCGAACTCTTTCCCTCTCCCATTCTGCTCTATTTTTTCTCTCTCCCTTTCTTCCCTCTCTCTTTCTCTCTCCCTTTCTTCTCTCTCTTTGCTCATCTAAGAACCTTCTCTCTCTCTTTCCTCTCTCTTTCTCTCTCTTTGTTTATCTTCTAACTCCATTGTCCTCAACTGTAATTAAAGTTTTTCTACCTCTATTGCACTTGTCTGTTTCTCTGACACACCTAAGTGTTTAAATAATTCCCTTACAGTTTCAGCTTTATTTTTGTCCTTGGTTAAACCCAAATCGAAGTTATCCATTAATTTTAAAGTATGACCTTTTTCTTTCCTTCTAAAGATTCTTGGCAAACTTGAGAATCATCTTCAAATCCCAGAACCTCTTTAGCAATTTTAAGAGCCATTTCTCTCACTTTTAATTTATTAAACCACAAGTCACCGAAATTAAACAAGTTGTCTCAGCTACTTTTTATTTAAAGATCTTGGACCCTAACCTGTGAGTGTTTAAATCTACTGGGTTTTCTCCAACACCAAATCTATTCAAATCTGTCTAAACCTGTTCAAATCACAATCCCAAGACCCAAATGGTTCAAATCACGGATAAAATCCCTCCCAAAGGTTCAAATTCCAGTGATGAGCCCCCAAACTGTTATGATATGGGGTAAGCCTCTGCTTAGTTTAAAACAGCAACACAGAAAAGATTTATCCCGAGTAGTAATCTGTGAAAATTCAAGAAGCCAAGAACTATTTAAAGTAAAAATTGACCACTTTATTTCTGAAAGTATAACAGAGTATAATTAATTAACAACTTTTTACATTGACTTCCTCTAATGTAAATTTTACTTTCCATTCTATTATACTAGTACAATAAAACCCCCAATTAATATTTTCCAAAAATTCAAATTTCAAAACCAGCTAGCAGTCGAATCTTCTCTTTATACTTTCCTCAGTAGATTTGCTCTCCAGGTCAGTGCTGATGTTTTTCCCTGCACAAACCCGTTCTCTAGAGAGGTCCCTCTCAGACAGTTGAAAAATGTGTTGCTGGAAAAGCGCAGCAGGTCAGGCAGCATCCAAGGAGCAGGAGAATTGACGTTTCGGACATAAGCCCTCTTAGAGAGTTCTGACGAGCAGCCTACATCTGTAGGGGTTTTGGCAGTTGTCTCTCAACTGTTCAATTTTTCCAAGTCTTATACCCCCAAAGCATCGGATTGTGTCATTAGCTTTTAATATTTTCAATATACTAAATTCAAACTTGATTGGAGGTATTTTTTTGGGAATAATTTAAACTGATTGGTCTAATTCATATTTGATTTTGTCTCCAGGCAACCAGCTATCTTAGCTGCTGGACCAAAAGTTTACTTTTTTTTTTCAGAACACTTGGTACTGTCAGGTAGTTCTGCTAGCTTTTAACTCTCTTAAAGGTATAGTACCCCTTATACCTTCATAACAAAATGGAAAATAGCATATTATGTAATTGTTGAGAGCTTGCAGAGTTCTGCAATGCTGAGGGATCTAGTTGCCATGGTGCTTAAATTGTGAAAAGCATCTTTCTAGTCTGCTGACCAAAATGAATAACCACACATTTATCCTCATTAAGCACCATCTGGATCTTTCACCTACCTGATTAATCTACTTGTAATTTCTTTTAAATTTCTTCATTGTAATTACATTCCTGCATATTTCAGCATCATCTGCAACTTTAACTATCATATCTTTTATTCTTGCCTCCATGTCACTAATACTGATAGTAAACAGTTGAATCTTGAGAACTGAGCCCTGTGGCACCCCACCAGTTACAGCTTGCCAACCAGAAAAATACCTACTTATCCTAAGGCGCTGCTTTGTGTTGGTTAGCCAATCCTCTAGCAGTGTTTGATGGGACAGTTTCAGTCCATCTGAGAGGACAGCATCAGTCCTGGCAATTCCAGCAGGTAACGGCAATAGCACCAACTTGAAACAAGTCTCTCAATCTAATAACATTTTTCATGAACATCACCACACAAACTTTGACATAGAACCTCATCCAAAAATATTAGGACACTTGGCCAAATGCTTTGCCAAACAATCAGGTTTTAAGGATTTCCTTAAAAATGGAATAAGAAAGGTAGTGATATAGAGAATTCTACGATGTGGAATTATAGAGTGTATGATTAAGGTAGCGAAAGGTAAGCCAAAAAGGCTGGCACAATTAAATGGGCAAGTGCTCAAGGTCACAATTAAGGGTACGGAAAAATCTGAGGAGTCTAGGACTGGAGGTGATTACAGAAAAAGGGAGGAGAAAGTGAGAGAGAGACAGAGACTATGGAGAAACTTGAAAATATACCTGAGGATTTTAAAATGGATGCTTTTCCGGACCAATTGTTAATGTAGGTCAGCAAGTGCACATGTTGGACAAACAGAACAAAAAACATAAGTGTTCAGGGAGCAGATGAGCCTAGGACAGCACTCTGACAGCACAGCTCTGAAATGTCTGCTAATATTTTGTGTTAAAGTGCCTGTAATTCCAGTCACCCAATTGCATTTGAAGTCAGCTGTTTCATGCAGAAAACCTCACATGAATATTTATTGATTGCCTGTTGCTATTTAATTTTATCGTGGCTATTTGAAAGATTAAGCTGTAAATTTAAACCTCTTGCTCTTGTATTGAAGCTTCTCCCAGAAGCTGGATGTGAAAAATGTGCACATCTCAGCCTTTTTTTGCAATTTTTATGTGATATGATTATTATATTTCTGACCTAAGCCAAAGCATATCTTAGAAATTGTTCAGATAGCAATAATTGCAATCATTAAATATTTCCATCCATGAGCATCCCCAGTAAAACTTCCTGAATATTCTGTTTAGCATTTCTGAAAGCTGGTGTTCACTTTAGTAATGGTTACAGTCAGGTTCAGACCAAGGGTGCATATCTGCAAAAACTCCCATTATAAATAAATAACTGGGAGTACAGAACTTAAACATTGCTGAAAGGACACTGGAAACTAAAGCTTTTGATCTTGCATTAGGATCCAAGAAACAGACTCAAAAAAAGAGACACCACCTTCTCCAACATGAGAAAAGAGTGCTGATTGGCTGGGCCATCGTTAGCATGGAGATGCAGCAAGAACAGCTAACTGTCAATTTTAATTCTCAGGCCAAGTAGAGAGATCATGATTGGTCACAGCACTGTTCAGGGATTAAATTGAACTTGACTATCTCCAAGATGCTATTGTTTTTAGAGCAAGGTTCAATCTTTGGACAAATTCCTTTTGCACAATGAAGCAGAGATCTGAGATCTGGGGTGGAGGGTGCTGCACACGGCAGTCCCCTGCTACTGCAGATGTGGTGGTTCACGGACTCCCAGCCCCAACTGCTTGTTCTGTGGCGCTGTGAAGTCCGTGGACCATGTATATATTGGTTGTGGGTGCTTGCACCCCCATTTGTTTTCCTTAAAGACCTTGTCCTCTGTCTTAGGTTGCACTTCAGCCCCACCCTCCTGATTTTTGGGCACCCTGTGCAGAGGAAGAAGGGGGGGTCAGAGGACCTCCTTGTGGGTCTGCTCCTGGGCCTGGCCAAACTGGCCATAAACAGGTCCAGGCAGCAGGCAGTGAAGGGTGTCATTATGGCCGACTGCCTAGCCCTGTTTCATGGGTATATCAGATCGTGGGTGTCCCTGGAGAAGGAGCACACGGTGTCCTCCAACACCCTTGAGATTTTTAGGGAAACATGGGCACCGCAGGGAGTGGAGTGTATTATTTCCCCCTCCAACTCTATTTGATTTAATTCCTTCCCTCTGCCTCACTGTTTGATCATGCAGCATTGCCCTTTAAGAAGGGCACTGCTTGACACTGGCCACTTGGATGTTTCCTTTCTTCGGAAATTAATAAAGATTTGTTCACCTTGTGTCTTTCATTGTGTCTCACACCTCCACACACACACAACATGGGTGCTGGGGAAAAATAAGCACTACTGTAGTTAGGTGGTAGCATGGGGGTAAACAGGAAAGAAAATACAAACAGAAAAGAATATATATATATATATATATATATATATATATATAAAACTAGGGAAAAACTAAAATAAAACAGAGATCTGAGTACTTATTTACAAAGTTTCTAGCACACACAATTATATCACACTGTATGCCTGTCAGTTGAAGTTAAATTGATTTTTGGTGTAATCCTAAACACAGTCTGGAATATTTAATAAGTGGCTTCCAAGAGCAGGAGCACATCTAAGTTGGATATACTTTACTGAGGCTTACAAACCCAGATGAGGCTGTCACTGTCACCTCACCTCTAGAATTCAACTCTTCTGTCCATGTTTGAACCAAGGCTGTAATGAGGTCAGGAGCTGGGTGGCCCTGGTGGAACCCAAACTGGGTATCACTGAACAGGTTATTGCTGAGCAGGTAGCACTGTTAATGACACCTTCCACCACTTTACTGATGATCGAGAGTAGACTGATAGAGCACAAGTTGGTTGGGTTGGATTTGTCCTGTTTACTTGTGTACAGCAAGTACCTGTGAAAGTTTCCACATTTTTAATTTGTTGACAGTATTTTAGCTGTACTGGAACAGTTTGGCTATGGGAGCAGCAAGTTCTGGGGCAGTAGTCTTCAGTACAATTGCTGGAATGGTATCAGAGACCATAGCTTTTGCAGTTCCAGTGCCTCTAACTATTTCTTGACATCATATGCAATTAAACAAATTGGTTGAAAACTGGTATCTGTGATGCTGGGGAGCACTGGAGGACACTGAGATGGATCATCCACTCAGCTCCTCTGGCTGAAGATGATTGTGAATACTTCAAACTTATGTTTTTATCTTGGATATTTGCACAGGCAGGCATTAACTACCATAGAGTAGTATAAATTGGTCATATTTCACATTTGTGATGACATGCAGGGAAGTGCGACTTGATTTCCAGTGCACTATTCCCACCGGAGTTGTTACAATATAACCAATGAACCACTCAACAAAAATAGCAAGCGTAAAACAGCTAGAAAAAACAAACACCAATTCAGAAATATGCAAGGATGGAAAATGCTGTTCTTACAGTTTTAATATTGTCCATCATACAAATCATTAAAATATTAATAATGGAGACCCCAACCACATGACACCTCTTAATCTTGTTCAAAAAAAATGACAAAAGAGATCATGGAAAACACACCTTATTACCACCATTTAAAGATAGTCTTCAGCAAAGTCAATTTGTCATTTTGTGTTTCCAGGGGGAATAAACTGTCACTGAATTGGCATGGAAGAATTACGGAGACATGGACAGTGGTAAGGTGGGTCATGAGGTGGTGAGAGAGGTGAAGGCTAGAGGGCTAGCTGCTTTTATTGTAACAGAGAGGAAGTCCCAGAGAATTGGGCCTTACACTGGGCCTTACACTGGCCCACCTCTGCACTCACTTACCCCCCCTGGCCGCATAGGATTTGCCTCCAGAGCCGGCAGAACCATCTCTATCCCACACCCACCCACTGCCACCAAATCCCCTTCCCAGAGCAAAGAAAATATGTGATTTGATGCTTTAAACAAAAAAAAAACAGAGTGGGGGGGGGGGAGTTTCCCTACTCAAGCAATCAGCATCAATAGGGCAAATCCATCCCAGTTAGATTACAACAACTAAAAGTGATAGAATTAACACCATATGTGCAAGTATCATATGACTGAAATACAACTTTTTCAACAATATATTAAATACTGGAAAATTTCTTGCACTTTGCAAATTCTGTTTTGCATTTTTGTGCTTTCAGCATTTTATATAAGGCAACAGAAAGCCCAAATATAAATCAATATTTTGAACAATGTATCAGATTTTAAAATACATTTATTGCTGTTGACCCTGTGGTCTGCTTTTCAATAATGCCTCAAAACTGCACGCATTTATTTTGACACAAATAAAATCATTTAATCAAACCTCACATATTTAAAATAGTAAATATTCTATTTATGTAAGGGCGCTTTTTCAGTTCCTTAGTATTCATTTAATCACCATGCTGAATAAATATCCTTCATGTGAATGAATTTGAATGAAAATAAAATAATTTTTCTCTGGGGCCTATTCAGGGGGAGGCATCGTTTATTAAACAGGCGGTGGCTGATGACAGTATTGTGATTAAAAAAAAAGGTTGTGTTGTAGTAGCGAGCCATAACAGGGAGTTCATTGTACAGAATTGGGAATGAACTGACAAGGTTTGGCTGCATGACTGATGATCGCAGCTGATGGGAGGAACTTGGTACAATTGGCTGAACAGATTACTCCTGTCGCTTACACATTTGGGAGGTTTGGTCTCAGAGTAATAACTGATCAAAAAACTTAGCCACTGAGGCATCAACAATTACCCTTCAGAGCCAGTGCACAAAGGAAGCTATATTTCTGAGCGCAGGGTTTGCTCACCTGCTGGTATTAGGTTTCATTAAAGCTCTAATGATCAAATAATGCATGTTCATCCAAGTGCTTAAAATTGGTGAAGCAAGCAGCCACCATAGGTTTCAAATAATAACACATGTTAAGTGTTCTTAATCCTGTTTGATAGTATTAATTAGAAAATTAGCCGTGAAATGTATTATTTGAGAGGGAGGGCTGGATTTGTCAAATGATTCAAGATCATGACAATGGGGTCATTTCTGAGTTACAAGGTCCTACAGTACTCAGATTTAGATGGATGCTGAGTCTCTGAGCTCACTAAGGATATGGATGTGTATAAAGATGCAGCAGCACTTTTCTCTGGTTTCTCGGAGTCTATTCGTACTCACTTGTGCACTGTTGAGGACTAAATCCACATCACAGCTGGCATCACATCTCTGATATATTGAAAGATTAGTGATGCTTATTTACTGAATATCCAATGAACTTTGAGTGGTATGAAAATCAAACGAAGAACTGTTGGTGCTGAACATCTGAAAAACAAACAGAAAGTGTTGGAGAAACTTGCCAGGTCTGTCCATCATCTGTGGAGAGGAAACAGAGTTAATGTGTTGGTGCTTCTTTAGAATTGATAATACCTAAGAAAACATCATATCTTTGCTGAAGGCAGGGGCAAGAGAAAGTGGATAGGTGGAGATGGAGCCCAGAGTAGAGAAAGACAGTTAGGTGGAAAAAGGGATGATTGATAGAAACTGAGCTGAAAATGTGTTGCTGGAAAAGCGCAGCAGGTCAGGCAGCATCCAAGGGACAGGAGAATCGATGTTTCGAGCATCAGCCCTTCTTCAGGAATGATTGATAGAAAGCCAAGGAAGGAGAAGAGCTGCAAATTGGGACCATAAATAGGAGAAAATGGGTTGGCTGTACCTAAAGCAGCCCCCCATGTCATGACAGGATCTCAGTTATGGGGTAGGGTAAAGGATATGAACAAAGTCTTCAGATTCTAAAATTATTCAACTCAATATTGAGTCCTGAAGGCTACAGAGTTCCCAAGAAGAAAATGAAATCTATTCTTCCAGTTTGCTCTGTGCATTGCTGAAACACTCCAGCAGACCGGAGTCAGAAACATTGGCTGGGAAACATTGTAATGTAGAATCATGGAATGATATAATTTTGTTAAACGAAGGAGGTCATTTGACCCAGCATGTCTGTACAGCATCCTGAACGACCCACCCTGCTAGTTCCATTCTGCAGCCCTATTTCTGTAGACCTTGAAATATAGATGCAGGTCTGTTTTAAACCTGTTACATAATCTTTCTCCACCACTTTCCCAGACAACACATTCTAATTCCTAACGCATCTATGATAAAGAAATTTCTCATTTCATACACAGCTCTCTTGCTGATAATCTTAAAATTATAACCCCTAGTTATTGACATACCAACTAGTGGAAACAAAATATCCTTCTTTACTCAAAATTATTCAAAGTTTTGAACACTTCAGTAAGATCACCTCTTAATCTCTCTGCTCCAAGAAGAATAAGCCTAATTTCTTTTGTGTTTCTTTCTATCAAACCTCCCTCATTCTTTGTATCATTCTTGTAAATCTCCTTTGCACGCTCTCGAGGGATTTAACATTCTTCCTTAAATAAGGAACTGAACACAATACTCAGTGTGGTCTGACCAATGACATGTAGAAGTGTTGTACCACTTCCTTGTTTTTATACTCTATGCCTCTATTTACAAAAGCAAGTATCCTGTAAGCCTTGTGAAAGATGGAACATAGAACTTAGAAGAGTACAGGCCCTTTGCCCCTCAATGTTGTGCTGATCTTTTATCTATTCTAAGATCAAACTAACCTATATACCGATTATTTTACTATTATCCAATGTGCCTATTCAAGAGTTGCTTAAATGTCCCAAATGTATCTGACTCTACGACCACTGTGGGCAGTGCATTCCACGCACCCACCACCTTCTGTGTAAAGAACTGACCTCTGCCATTTCCCCTAAACTTTCCTTCAATCACCTTAAAATTATGCCCCCATGTGATAGCCATTTACACTCTGGGAAAAAGTCTCTGGCTATCCACTCCATCTATACCTTGTATCATCTTGTGCACCTCTATCAAGTCACCTCTCATCCTTCATTGCTGCAATGAGAAAAACCCTAGCTCCCTCAACCTTACTTCATAAGACATGCCCTCCAGTCCAGGCAGCATCCTGGTAAATCTCCTATGCGCCCTCCCTAAAGCTTCTACATCCTTCCTATCATGAAGCAACCAGAACTGAACACAATATTCCAAGTGTGGTCTGATCAGGGTTTTATAGAGTTGCAGCATTCTTAATTGTTACAATTTGCCTGGCCGCTTTCTGAGAATTATAGATGTGAGCCTCAATATCCTTCTGCTCCTGTACTCCCCTCAAAATGAAACCATTGAGCTTGAATGTGTTTCTGTGTTTCTTTTATCAGCATGCCTTACCTCATTTGGCAAGTCATTTGCCACCTGGTCAATGCAC
The DNA here is from genome assembly GCF_047496795.1 of Chiloscyllium punctatum. Lineage (NCBI taxonomy): Eukaryota > Metazoa > Chordata > Chondrichthyes > Orectolobiformes > Hemiscylliidae > Chiloscyllium > Chiloscyllium punctatum. The sequence continues at coordinate 64,521,104 of NC_092740.1, forward strand.
CTCTGAATTTGCTCAGCACCATCCTCACAATTCACTATTCTCCCTATCTTAGTATCATCTGCAAATTTAGACATTTTGCCCTCAATACCCATCTCCAAATCTGTTGAAGTGGCAGGCAACTGGAAGATCAGGATTATTTTTACAGACAGAACATTGATGTTCTGCAAAATGTCTGCGTTTCGTCTCCCCAGTGTACAGGAGACCACGTTGATGTGTGCTGGGTGGACACAATGCCTCAAATAGCTGAGACCTCATGGTAAGTGGAGTAGTGCAGGGAAAGGTTGAGGAAGTGGTAGCTGATTGGAGCTCTAAAAAACATGCACATTGCTTTACCTGTGGATCCTTGGTCCTTCAGCCTCTCAGATCATGAGCTGAATGCTGCTTCCCACAGTAATGACAGAGCCCTTGACTGAACAGATCCAAGTGGCACAGCCTGTGCCATGAGCACGTAACGCACTGGTACAGCCAAGACTACAAGCTGCTGCTCCATATCAAATCGAGCTGCTGCTGTCGGACCATGATGCAGTAGCACTCATATGCAGAGTGAATATGTAAGCACACCTTGTTGCACAATATGTTTTCACTGCTTTACCTTTATTTCACACATGCTGTTTTATTTGCACGCTTGTTATGGGACACAAGCCAACTGTAGACTAAGCTAATTCTGAAAGACTTTATTGCATGCACAGAATAGAAGCTTTAGTTACAGCAGATATTTCTACAGCAGTGTCAATAGACAGTGCTCCGTCCACTCCCTCCACACTCTGTTTGATCACATTTTATGTCTCTTCCCATAATCATATTTGTGTATTTTTCTTCAAACATGTCTGTGTCCCTTGTATATTTCAACTTGCACTGTACATACAGATGACACATTAGAGGGAAAAATAATGTTAATGCTATTCATCCTAATAACCCAGAGAGAAAAACAATTTTAACACAGTGAACTCTGTGAACCCCTTACTTCCCATATCAGTTCCTCCTGAAGGCCACTGAACAAACTGTTCTGAGTCAAGTAGAGGCAACCTATTTATAGGATTTTTACCCAATCTGGTCATCCAGAGATCCTGCTGGAGCGTCAATTCCTTAATAATTTGGAATCCTCTTATAGTTTGGTCAGTCATCCTACTGGCTAGGAATATAGTGAATCAGATTATAGATGACAATGTTGTTTGGTTCCCCTTCACAAGGGATGGATTCAGGAAGGCAGACACCAGGTATGTCATTGGTTCTATGTCAATACCATCAGCTTCAAAACTGTAGATTAAAAAAAAAATGTTTTATCAGCAAGTACATGTACTGTTTATGACGGCAAATACCAAAGATGCAGTGGTAGCCATTCTGGCTTTTGACTGCTTCTCAGCCTGGCTTTCTGAGTGGATACATTTAGCTTACCATCCGGCAAGAGGCAAACACCATACCTGTCAGGTAAAAACCTCTTGAGGTGACTTTTCTGCAACTTGGAGGCAGAGAATATGATTATTTTCACACGCCAGTCCTGCAGAGAGGTAAATTTTCTTATTGGTCAGGGAACTCCACATTAGTTTTGGGAATCGTAAGCTGCCTTGACAGATGCCACTATGCAACCATAAGCAACACCATGGAATTCTCAACTGTAGGTCTTTACATAGGTGCACTATATTATGATTAGGTATGGCTCGTGGTGATGTATAAAGTTCCATCGGCACCATTCATCATGTATCCACATGAACTTAGTCTATACGCACATTCATTTTGGACAATCCTCAGAGATTTGGAATCATACCCTCCTGAAAATGTGCTATTATTAGTGCCTTGCAGCATTATCAATAAAATGTGAGTTTTACCATTCTTCTTATCCCGGGTTGGGTAAGTCACAAACCATTCTGGTTCTGGATTTGTCTAACGCAGGCACTAACATCACTGTGCATGCTGGACATGAGTTTTAGATTAGATTAGATTAGATTACTTACAGTGTGGAAACAGGCCCTTCGGCCCAACAAGTCCACACCGCCCTGCCGAAGCGCAACCCACCCATACCCCTACATCTACATCTACCCCTTACCTAACACTACGGGCAATTTAGCATGGCCAATTCACCTGACCTGCACATCTTTGGACTGTGGGAGGAAACCGGAGCACCCGGAGGAAACCCACGCAGACACGGGGAGAATGTGCAAACTCCACACAGAGAGTCGCCTGAGGCGGGAATTGAACCCGGGTCTCTGGCGCTGTGAGGCAGCAGTGCTAACCACTGTGCCACCGTGCCGCCCACCAGTTCCAAATGAAATATTCTCAATATACTAGCCTACTTTGTCAATTATATCTTGAGCTAGTATTTAGGGTTAAATTCTTACTAGATCCACTTGCTGCAAATAAACAATTGTGAGGGCATAGTTTGTTCCCTGAGCCAGGTTTGACCTGAGACCGTTGGCGCTGGTGTCACCCTGTGTAGTATCTCTGGGAAGTAAAGGAACAATCCCACCCACTTAAGATCTTTTCTTTCATGATCTTTCTGGACCAGACCTCATTTCCTCTCATAAGATTTTACATATTACAATGGTTATCCATGAGCACTGGAGAAATTTTAACAATCCAATGAAAGATTAAAATAAGATCTTTGTATAAAAACATTTGATTCCAGACAATGATATATTTTGTCTCTTCATTCTTTATCTTAGATAACATCTTGCTTTCAAAAGTAACTTACTAAATTGAATTACACTTTCTATATCTCAAAACTGGAGTAAGCCTGTCCTTGGGCTGACAGGCTCACTCCAACATATAACTTATTTATTTTCAACAAGAGCTTTTTAAAAATTTTCCCCTAATCTATACAGGATACTGTGACTGTAAGCAGAATATTATCAGGTTTTGAACAATGTAGGCTATGGTGAGAAATCCAGGAGAATTCTGCGAGAATTCTATTGGGGGTGTCTCTCAATTTTGGGAGCAAGAAGTCACTTTCCCCAACAGAGTTCTGGATGTCAAGACAAGGTTGTTGCTAATGAATAGTAAGAAGCTCATTAACAGGGATTGTTATTCATTATCACCCTCATTACTATCTTATCTCACTTCATTAACGTGAAAATTGTTATTCTCTCTCAAGACAGATAGAAACTAGACCATGAGAATTCCGCAAATGGAAGTCAGAGTAGGTACCAGTAACTCTAGTTTAATACTTGCCCTCTGGGTCACATCTTGGATACCTGGCACCAATGTTTAAAGGAATGTGCCCTGTGTATACGCCCCATGTTCATGGACATTGGTTTCTCATATGTGCCAGTCGCGCCACATTTTTATAGCACATCTTCAATCCACTCACAGAATGTTTCTGCATTTAATTCTGTACTTTGGACCACATCAGCAGTTATCATTAAAGTCTGGTGCAAGGACACTTTGCACATAAGATAGGTGTCCAGCTCTTGGATTGGATCAGACTGCATCCCAGAGCTGTATGCTTGCTCCCTTAGTGCATACTCAACACCTCGCTGAATACCCACAATATCCCTTCTTTGTTTTGCCTTGTCTACTTGCACCTTGGAGGAGCTTGTTGCAACATTACTTGTAAGTAATTTAATTGATGACTGTCTTCGTTGATACAAACCTATTTTGCTCTTTATATTCTGGACATACTTTCTTTGTAAATGTGACTGGTGGACACAGCCCCAGTCAGCATGGTTGCCACTGATGCTGCTGTGCAGTGGTACTGGAGGAGTAAATGCTTCAGCAAGCCTGCAGCAACCTATTACAGAACCAGACTACCCTCTGCTATAGGCAAAATAATACCACATTAAGAATTTACAAGTCAAGCAGAAGTCATTTATTAACCAAAAGCTTTTGGGAGAAGCATTAGCATGTGAGCTCACCGCAGTCAGACCTAGCTTCTCGCAGATTACAGACAAGTACAGAATAACCTCGTTTATCCGAACAAGGTGGGCGGGGAGTATTTTGTTCAGATATCTAATTGTTCAGATAACTGATCTGATCGTAAACAAAGGAAGCCTCATGCTGTGCTCTACCAGAGAGTTTGTTTAAATCTATAATTTTGATGAGTCTGCTATTTAAACAAACTAATCTTTGCATTTTGCAAATTACAGGTTAAACTGACAAGGACTAAGCCTTTAACATCACATAAACATATGAAATCCCAGCATTAAGCAAGATCCCAAACAGCTTCTACAATCACAAGAGCATTTGTCAGTTTCCGGAACTCAGTGTTGTGATAGAAAAACAGAAGGATTGCCTCGCTCATGCGTTTACTTTCTCTGCCATTTTTGTTTCCATGAACGGCCCGGTAAAGTGACAGGAATAAAGCACTTACTTTTGCAAGAGCTGGGTAACTATCCCTTATATAAAAAATATCCAGTCACTGTTGCTTTAGGTACTTGTGCTCCTTTGTTTATGCCAATGCTTTCATATCTTCTTCAGGACAGGTAATCTGAATTCACTTACCTCGGTAATATAACGAGATTTTGAGATCTTGGTCAGATAATCCAAAATTTGGATAATTGATGTTTGGATAATCAAGGTTGTACTGTACCAAAGTTTATACAGAACCACAAGATAATCACATGAAACAGCCTACGTGACACAGATCATATGCAGTTTGAGTTCAGAAGGCCTTGCCATTTTGCTTAGAAGCTGGCTGCAGATAAAAAGCAGAAATTATGACTGTCTTAGCTCTGCTGCATAACTGTGACCACAGAGGTCATCCTGCAATGGTCTGTTTGCAGCAAATCTAGAAGTACAAATGTTTTAGTTTGCAAAACAAGGCTCAGTACAAATTTAATTTTAAACTTTCATTTTCCATCTTTAGCCTCCACCACATGATAAGCCTAGACCTGAAAGGACCCCCAGGATGCAATAGACACAGGAAAATAGAGTCTATCATCCTCAATACCGTTTACTCTGGATGAGCGAGGTACAGTGTCAATGCAGGCTAAGGATGTCCTGGAATACTGGGGAGCTGTGTGGGACCTCTCAATTGTCTACACACAAATGCATCAAGACTGTGATTGATACCATTTGTGCCAAATCACACCACTTTATTTTGCTTCCCTGTAATGAAGTCAGTGTTGCTGATGAGCAGTGTAATTCATAGCTGGCTTCCCTGAGATGAAGAGCATCATTGACTGACCACAAGGGGTGTTGAGAGGATCATATCAAAACACAGTGGAATTCATCAATAGATTCCATTCCATTAATGTGTAAGTGATCCATGTTCAATGTTACACTTCTCAGAGGTATACGCCAGCTATCCTGGGAGCTGACATAATTCCTACATCTTTGAGAACTCTCATGTTCCTACTACTTTTACAGGTCCAGATGCTTGATAAGGATGAATGCTGGAGGACCAGGGCTGCCTTCTGCAAGCAGGATTAATTATTCCATTCTGCAATTGAGGTAGAGTGCAGATGTAATGTAGAAGCATGGTGTTTAAGATAAAGTTCTGCTGCATTGATCTACAATATACTCTGGACAGTGCATTTCACATAATACAACCATGCTGTGCTCTCACAAATGTAGCTGGCATTGACACAATATGATAATGCTGAAGGTCCGAGGGAGTGTTGCTGAACAAAGAGACCTTGGAGTGCAGGTTCATAGCTCCTTGAAAGTGGAGTCGCAGGTGGATAGGATAGTGAAGAAGGCGTTTGGTATGCTTTCCTTTATTGGTCAGAGTATTGAGTACAGAAGTCAGGAGGTCATGTTGCAGCTGTACAGGACATTGGTTAGGCCACTGTTGGAATATTGTGCGTAATTCAGGTCTCCTTCCTATTGGAAAGATGTTGTGAAACTTGAAAGGATTTACAAGGAAATTGCCAGGGTTGGAGGATTTGAGCTATAGGGAGAGGCTGAACAGGCTGGGGCTGTTTTCCCTGGAGTGTCGGAGGCTGAGGGGGTGACCTTATAGGGGTTTAAAAAATTATGAGGGACATGGATAGGATAAATAGACAAAGTCTTTCCCCTGGGATCGGGGAGCCCAGAACTAGAGGGCATAGGTTTAGGGTGAGAGGGGAAAGATATAAAAGAGACCTAAGGGACAACTTTTTCAGCAGAGGGTGGTACGTGTATGGAATGAGCTGCCAGAGGATGTGGTGGAGGCTGGTACAATTGCAACATTTAAGAGACAGTTGGAGGGGTATATGAATAGGAAGGGTTTGTAGGGATATGGGCCGGGTGCTGGCAGGTGGGACTAGATTGGGTTGGGATATCTGGTCGGCATGGGTCTGTTACCATGCTGTACATCTCTATGACTCTATGGCTGTATAATTGCGAGAGTCAGAGTAATCTGAGAAGGAGGGAGAGGGCATTTAGCAGGAAGAACATCATCTTATGCATGATGAAGCATAGCTGCATCAGGAACTACAAAGCAGACAGGACTTAATTGACCTCTGATTCCATAGCTGGGTACAGTGATCACTCATGGCCTGTAAAATACGTGTTGTTCAACATGTGACAGTTCCTTTATATTCTGGGAGAGAAACACAACCTGTTTGACTTCTGTCCACTTTTAGATGTTTATAAATGAAAGTCAATGTTTTGTATCTTTGAAGGCTTCCCTGTATGTGGTAGCCCCACACTGAAGAATGCTATGGTGTTATACTACAGTGGCATTTGGAAAAGGGTACCATAGATTTGGAAAGTGGTAAAAGATGGAATGTGGCTATACATTGCTGAGTTGTGTAGCTTGGCAGATTGCCACCCATGTCACTCTGTGAGGTAGGAAGAGTTGGGTTATGGGTGCTGTGACATGACACTGATGGTGAAAAAAAACTCCAGGCTCCCACTGCTTAATGGAGTGCACAGCTGGATTCAAAGATGGCACAGAAAGTAGGGATGATGGTTTATTTTGGAGAATCCTGGCAGTGGGAAGTTCTTCCAGTTACGGCAAGTAGTAGAATCACGCTAAAATTAAGTAGTAGGGGTAAAATGGGAAGGGGTAAGTTGTTAAGGAGGTGAATTTGAAACAGTATCAAGAAAAAACTTTCTAGACTTTGTGAAGAAAACCCTCCATGAAACTCGATGAAAATTACATTTTGCCAAAAAAAGAGTAAGATTCAGCCATATGGTCATAGAGTTTAGAGATATGGGTTTGATTTTGAATTTCCCACAGATGTGTTTTGTTATTGTGCATACTCTGGAGAATTGACCCAGCTCGTATGCTCCCTCGGCTGACCAGTGCAATATGGGTATGGTCAATGATACTGCAGCAGTGTTCTCGACTATTACTTTTGACCTCTCAAGTTTCATTACACCTCAGCTTGCCCAGAAGACACAAATCAGCTATTCAGCCTATTGAATCCGCTTTATTATTCAACAAGATCACGGCTGATCTCAAAATCCTTAACTTCACTTTCCTTCCTCTCTACAACTCTTCTCTCTCCACCACCACCACCAGCAGCTCACACCCTATAACCCTTGATTCCCTTACAGACTAAGAATCTATCTGTCTCAGACTTGAATGTACTTAATGACTCAGCTTCAATTGTCCTATCGGGTAAAGAATTCCACAGATTCACTACTCTCAGAGAAGAAATTTCTCCTCATCCCCGTCTTAAATGTGTGATCCGTTACTCTGACATTATGCACACTGGTCCTAGACTAACCCATAAGGGGAAACAACTTCTATGCATCTACCCTATCAAGTTCCCTAAGAACGTTGTATATTTCAATAAAGTCTCCATTCATTCTTCTATTTTTTTCTAAATGAATACAGGCCCAACTTATTCAACTCTTATCAAAAAGACAGTTCCTCCATACCTGGAATCAGTCTAGTGAACTTTCTCTAGACTGCCTCATGTACCAAAATATCTTCTTTTGGATATTTAAATCAAAACTGCTCACAATATTCCAGGTGTGGTCTGTACCTTGTTTCGGTTTTACAAGAAACATTCTAGCGTTCCATTTGCCTTCCCAACTATGTTGACAGTATATGCCATTTTTTTATGATTTATGCACAAGGACTCCTAAATCCCTGAGTGCCCAAATTTAATTCCTTCTACCAAGAAGACGGACGCAAAGTATTTATTTGACCACTCTGCAATCTCTTGCCTCCCTGTTGTTACTTCCCCAGCCTCATTCTCTTCGGATCCTTTGTACATGTTGGCCCCACTCTTTCTTTTTAAGTATTTAAAAAAAGCTCTTGCTGTCCACCTCAATATTAGTTTTCTACAATTTTCCCTCCAAAGTTTATTTTCTCCTTTTCTTCATTTGTCATCAGTTGTTGGTTTTTAAAATTTCCCCAACACTCTGGCTTGCCACTGGTCTTTGCCACATTGTAGGGTTTATTTTCTTTCAATTTAGTGCTATCCTTAACTTCACTGATTAACCATTTCTGAGGACTATTTGTCTCTCCCCTCTCATGCAGCCCACCAATCCAGGGGCCCACTGCACTCCTTTGAGGAACTAGTGCCCCATCAGCCTCCAAACCAGAAAACCACTTTGTGGGCCAGATACTCGGACCTCCTGTATTACCTGTCTGATCTCTTGGACTGTCTGACAGCAGCCAGACTCCCTTTCTGCCTCAAACCCTCTCTGTATGTGACTTCCACATAATTCTCAGCCTTGCAGATGTGTCACAGTGAGCCCAGACACCCCTCAAGTGCTAAAACATGGAAGACACCATTCAGCAGTTGGCAGCTCTCCTTGCAATGTGGTTGTCTAGAACACTGGCAGGGTCCATGACTTCCCACATATTACAAGTTACACATTCCATTTGACTGAGTTCAGTTGCCATATCTTAAAATTATTTCCTTTCATTAACTTTCCTCAATTTGGATTATTTATATTACTTTATTATGTTAGTTTTGATTTTCACTTGTCCCTGTAATTTTTCAGTTAAGTTCAAATATACCTTCCCATTTAAAAATTATATACTTTGCTATTTTACATGCAATTAGACTTGGTGCCAAATGGCAGTCTCTTACCAACTAATAGCTTTACAGATTTTCTCTGATATCTCCTTTGACTTTTGTCACTGACCTTTTAAACAGGGTATAGGGCAGTTCAGCGCTAGTGAGTTGTGTGATTCTCCAACTCCCAGGTCAATGGTGTAAGCCTCAAGACTTGCCCAAAATCCATAGCCTCCTGTTCCAAATTTCTTCTTCACAGGTCTGGTTTGTTTCTAATTCCTGGTTAAGATTATGCTATCTGTCTCTTGAATTTGGGTTTACCTGCTTTTGGGTCGAATGGCCTTATTCTACGCTTTAGTTATTCTATGAATCTCTGAAAATTAAGCTTCTGCTTTCTGGTCACTTCGCTTGGTGACTCAAGAGCAGTGGGAGAAAGTGAGGACTGCAGATGCTGGAGATCAGAGCTTAAAAATGTGTTGCTGGAAAAGCGCAGCAGGTCAGGCAGCATCAAAGGAGAAGAATCGACATTTCGGGCATAAGCCCTTCTTCAGGAATGACTCAAGAGCAGTATTAGCATAGGGAACAGAATCAAATCTCAGATCCAAATCACCAAAAGTGTATACGGTTCTAAGCAATACCTTCTTTGTTCAGAGTTAAAAATCACACAACACCAGGTTATAGTCCAATAACTTTTTATAAAACCTTCAGTTATCACAAGACTATGACTTAAAAGAAGTTCTGGGATTTATATATTAATGAACCAAAACCTACAATCCCTTCTAAAGGATGAAAGACTTAACAGCAATCTAGGTTTGTTCAAGATATTATTTCATTTGCATGACACTGTAATCTTCTGCTATAAAATCTGTGTCTTATGATCCTGCTCCACAGCTACCTGATGAACGAGCAGCGCTCTGAAAACTAATGATTCCAAATAAACCTGTTGGACTATAACCTGGTGTTGTGTGAGTTTTAACTTTGTCCGCCCCAGTCCAACACTGGCTCCTCCACATCATTAAATGTTCAGAGATTTTTTAAAGATCGTTTTATTGTACAATACAGTTTTGTACTTGCTCTTAGATATTCATTTTATTTTCATTTTTTAATATAAAAAATGTTGCTCTCACATTTTTAATGCACTTTGAGTGATTTTTATTTTTCAGACTTTTAGAACTAAAAGTCTCTACATTAAACATGTAAAAATAAGTCTTTACATTTTGGTTGGCAAGGCATGTGCTTTTATTTACTGTAATTCCCTTGAGTAACAATGCCAGTAATTACATAATTGCCAGACGTCAATGCAGTGAAACATTTTCTAAAGAAAGCTATTTTAATTAAAAATTGGCATGGTGAACATGGAACAGGTTGATAGAAATTGCATGGCATCCATTTGTGAACTAGAATTCTAATAAATGGAGTATTACCATGGTATCGTCTCCTGTACCTATATTCAGGTCATGCCTTTGGTCTGTGCAGAATTGGCTCTGGCAGCAGTGTTGCGCCAATATTCAAATATCCACTAAGTAGAGCAGTATGAGCTGTTTGCTGGGACCAATACAGGCATTTGAGTTTACATTATTAGGCTGTCAGTTTTGTTAATGCCTCTTCATATGCAACACCACCTCTGTTTTCACTAAATCATTCTTTCAGCACATATAGCCTTCAGAACAGTTGATTTCTTCCCCCTCCTAGGCAACTATAAATTATTGAAGTGACAATTTTCTTTAAATTTTGGTGAGAGTCCTCTGCAATCTTGTCCCACAGATCGTTAGGAAAAGTCCACTGTTATGTTCAATTGGGCTCACTATTGAATTCAGAATATCTCCCACACTCAGCGAAAAGCAACATAAGTGACCTTTTGCTTTAACTACTCTTTGTAATTGCTCAGTGAAGAGATTTTTAACGCAACATGCTAGATCTAGCTGTAATATGAGATTGTTTCAATAATCAACTGTGCCTTTTTTATGTTTAAAATATATTTTATTCTTTTAAAATGTTATTATATAAAGTCACAAACACAGTTCAGTTGGATGCGAGCATAAGAGGGACAGTTAGTAAGTTTGCAGATGACACCAAAATTGGAGGTGTAGTGGACAGCAAAGAGGGTTACCTCAGATTACAAGAGGATCTTGACTAGATGGGTCAATGAGCTGAGAAGTGGCAGATGGACCTTAATTCAGATAAATGTGAGGTGCTGCATTTTGGGAAAGTAAATCTTAGCAAGACTTATACACTTAATGGTAAGGTCCTAGGGAGTGTTGCTGAAAAAAAAGACCTTGGAGTACAGGTTCATAGCTCCTTGAAAGTGGAGTTGCAGGTAGATAGGATAGTGAAGAAGGCATTTGGTATGCTTTCCTTCATTGGTCAGAGTATTGAGAACAGGAGTTGGGAAGTCATATTGCGGCTGTACAGGACATTGGTTAGGCCACTGTTGGAATATTGTGTGCAATTCTGGTCTCCTTCCTATCGGAAAGATGTTGTGAAACTTGAAAGGGTTCAGAAAGATTTACAAGGAAATTGCTAGGGTTTGAGCTATAGGGAGAGGCTGAACAGGCTGGGGCTGTTTTCCCTGGAGTGTCGGAGGCTGAGGGGTGACCTTATGGAGGTTTACAAAATTATGAGGGGCATGGACAGGATAAGTAGACAAAGTCTTTTCCCAGGGGTCGGGGAGTCCAGAACTAGAGGGCATAGGTTTAGGGTGAGGGGGGAAAGATATAAAAAAGACCTAAGGGACAACTTTTTCACACAGAGGGTGGTATGTGGATGGAATGAGTTGCCAGAGGAAGTGATGGAGGCTGGTACAATTGCAACATTTAAGAGGCATTTGGATGGGTACATGAAAAGGAAGGGTTTGGAAGGATATGGGCCGGGTGCTGGCAGGTGGGACTAGATTGGGTTGGGATATCTGGTCGGCATGGATGGGTCTGTTTCCATGCTGTACATCTCTATGACTCTATATTAAGGAAACAAACTAACATTGGAGTTTGACTCACTCCAAACAAAACAAAAGTATCTTTACCCAGACTATATTGACACACATTTAAGGCACCGGGAGGGCTCGATAACTGAATGGACTCTGATACCTGAACTGGAGAGGGACCTGATTCAGTGGGTTTTTCCTCACTGGAGGCTGTCCCAAGCTTTAATCTGCATTAATCAACTGTTTCTGTTTCTGGTTGACATATCAGTGGCAAAAAGATTTTGATTCTCCCTAATGGTCTCTTCTTTATGTTCGATAAATTAACCGTAGCTCAGGTGATAGCCATAAAATAAAGGTAACATGATACTTTTTGGGAAAATAGAGCTTGAGCTGCATGTCTCTGGCCTGACGGCTACAAACCCACAGCAAACAAAGTGACAAAACATACCCGCTCCTTGCATTCTTACTTTAATCAATAATCCTGCACATTTCTCAGATAACCAAGAATGCTGTCACTTCAAGGGATTGGGCATTCTGAATGTAGCATTTGAAAAGATTTCCTGCACATATCAAAGAAGCTTATTTTTCTCTCCTAAGAGTTGGACTGTTTTCAAATTTTTTTTGAAAATCAACACTTCAATAAAGCTTTTACTTGCATTTCAGATGCAAGATTAATGTCATAATCATAGTTCAGTTTGTTAGCTGGATCACAAAATGTGCACACTATTAAAAGTACAAGTGAAAATGTGTGGGAAGATAAACATTGAAAGGACAGGTAGATGTGTAACTGCAAAGTTGTTTTGTATTCATTCACCTGGTAAGGCCAGAATGTATTGCCCATTCTAAATTGATCTACAAGGTGGAGGTAGTGATCCACCTTATAAGTGGAGGTCATCCCAAAGTGCTGTTCCAGAACTCTAGATTCATAAATTCATACACCACAGAAAGTGCTCATCCAAATACTTTTGAAAGGTTGTATGGCTTCCACTACTTTCTCAAGTGGTGCCTTCCAGATTCTCACCACCAGCTGAGTGAAAATGTTTCTTCCTAAATCCCCTCTGTATCTCCTGTCCTTTATCCTAATTCTATGCCCTCAACCAAAGGGAACAGCTGCTCCCTAATCACCCTGTCCATCACCCTCATAACCTTATACACCTCAGTTATGTGTGTGTTTGGTGTACTCTGCTCTAAAGAAAACAATCCAAGCTTATCTAGTATCTCTTTATAGCTCACTGTCTCCACCCTGGTGTATCTCCTCTATACCCTCTCTAGTTCTAGCACATTCTTCCTATCGTGAGGTGACCAGAACTGCACACAGTCCTCCAGCTATGGTCTAACCAATGCTCTAAATGACTCCTACATTACCTCCTTGCTCTTATACTCCATGCCACAACATATGAAAACAAGTAGGTAAAAACAATGCCTGCAGATGCTGGAAACCAGATTCTGGATTAGTAGTGCTGGAAGAGCACTGCAGTTCAGGCAGCATCCAAGGAGCTTCGAAATCGACGTTTCGGGCAAAAGCCCTTCATCAGGAATAATCTGATGAAGGGCTTTTGCCCGAAACGTCGATTTCGAAGCTACTTGGATGCTGCCTGAACTGCTGTGCTCTTCCAGCACCACTAATCCAGAATATGAAAACAAGTGTCCCATATCCCTTCTTAACTATCCTATTGATGTACTCTGTTGACTTCAGAGATCTGTGAATAATTACCCCAAGATCCCTCTGTTGTTTTAAGCCACCCAGCATTCTGCCGTTCATGAAGTATTCCCTCATCTTGTTTCTTCCAAATTGCATCATTTCGCACTTATTGGGATTAAATTCCATCTGCCACTTGTCTGCCCATCTGACCAGCCCATCCATTTCTTCCAGTAACCTCCAACCACCTTCTTTGCTATTAACCATGCTACCAATCTTGGTGTCGCCTGCAAATTTGCTTAACCTTCCTCAGCATGATGGAGGAACCATTACATACTTCCAAATCAGGATGGATTGTGACATGTAGGAAAACTTTGAGCACGTTATTTTCCCTTGCATTTTCTGTATTTGTCTTTCTAAGTGACGGATTTCTTGGGTTTCAAAAGTGTGGTCAAAAATGCTTTGGTCAGTCGTTGCTATACAATGTTTAGATGGTGCAACAGTGGCAGAGGGATAGATGTTTAAAGAGTTGGATGAAGTGCCTGAAGTTATATTGTCCTGAATAGTGCTGAGTATTGCTGGAGCTGCATGTGGGGCTTCATCCAGGACACTACTGACTCGTTTGTGCCTCATAAATGAAGTTCATACAATTGGGATTCAGGAAGTGAGTTTTTCCTACAGAATTCCCAGCCTCTGATTCCCTTGTAGTGAAGTATTTACGGAGCTCATTCAACACCTTTGGTCAATAGTAATTCCTGATGGTGGGAGACTCACCAAGATTGATGTTGTTGAATGCTAAAGGGAAACGGTTTGGTGCCCTCCTATAGACAATAGACAATAGGTGTAGGAGTAAGCCATTCTACCCTTCGAGCCAGCACCACCATTCATTATGATCATGGCTGATCATCCTCAATCAGTATCCTGTTCCTGCCTTATCCCCATAACCCTTGATTCCACTGTCCTTAAGAGCTAAGGTAAGACAGTTTGTTTCAAAATTACTTACCTGTAGCGGGCAGCGGAAGTGAGGTTGGAGCGCATAGCTGGGCGGGAAGGTAAGTGATTAGTATTTGAGTGGGTGTGTTCTAGACCCCAGGTCCTACTCCCGTAGGGCCTCCCTCCCACCCTCCTCCTCTAACCTAACTTTAAAGTCCACAGGTTATTGACTCAGTGTTCTTGTTTTTGGAGACAGTGTACAGTCATGGCAGCGCAGGCGGTGGAATGTTCCTCCTGCAGGATGTTTGAGGTAGGGGTGACCACCGATACTCCTGCCGACTTCGTGTGCAGGAAATGCAGTCAGATCCTGATCCTCACCGAACGAGTTAGGGAACTGGAACTGGAGCTGGATGAGCTGAGGATTATTCGAGAGGCTGAGAGGGTGATCGATAGAAGCTACAGGGACATAGTTACGCCAGAGAACAGAGGTAGCTGGGTAACAGTTAGAGGTGGGAAGGGGAAGAAACAGGCAGTGCAGGGTTCCCCTGTGGTCATTCCCCTAAAAAATAAGTATGCAGCTTTGGAAACTGTTGGGGGGGACAGCCTTGCAGGTGTAAGCTGCAGTGAAGGGGTCTGTGGCTCTGAGATTCAGAAGGGAAAGGGGGAGAAGAGGAGAGTGCTAGTTATAGGGGACTCTCTAGTTAGAGGGACGGACAGGCGGTTCTGTGGACATGGGCGAGACTCTCGGATGGTTTGTTGCCTCCCAGGTGCTAGGGTCCGAGACATCTCGGACCGTGTCTTCAGAATCCTTAAGGGGGAGGGTGTGCAGCCAGAAGTCGTGGTACACATTGGCACCAACGACATAGGTAGGAAGAGGGGTGGGGAGGTCATTCAAGAGCTCAAGGAGTTAGGCTGGAAGCTAAAAGCTAGGACAGACAGAGTCGTCATCTCTGGGTTGTTGCCGGTGCCACGTGACAGAGAGGCAAAGAATAGGGAGAGAGTGCAGTTGAACACGTGGCTGCAAGGATGGTGTAGGAGGGAGGGCTTCAGATATTTGGACAATTGGACTGCATTCTGGGGAAGGTGGGACCTGTATAAACAGGACGGGTTGCACCTGAACCAGAAGGGCACCAATATCCTGGGGGGTAGGTTTGCTAGCACTCTTCGGGGGGGTTTAAACTAATTTGGCAGGGGGATGGGATCCGGACTTGTAGTCCAGCAAGTAAGCTAGCTGTGTGTCAGGATGTCCAAGACTGTAGGGAGGCTGTGGAGAAGGTAGCACTGACAGGGACTACTTGCGGACACTGAGATGGGCTCAAGTGCGTATACTTCAATGCAAGGAGTATCAGAAATAAGGTGGGTGAACTTGAGGCGTGGATCGGTACCTGGGACTACGATGTTGTGGCCATCACGGAAACATGGATAGATGAGGGACAGGAATGGCTGTTGGAGGTTCCTGGTTACAGATGTTTCAGTAAGATTAGGGAGGGTGGTAAAAAAGGAGGGGGGGGGGTGGCATTGCTAATTAGAAATGGTATAACGGCTGCAGAAAGGAAGTTTGAGGGGGATCTGCCTCTGGAGGTAGTATGGGCTGAAGTCAGAAATAGGAAAGGTGCAGTCACCTTGTTGGGTGTTTATTATAGGCCCCCCAATAGCAGCAGAGATGTGGAGAAACAGATTGGGAAACAGATTTTGGAAAGGTGCAGAAGCCACAGGGTCGTAGTCATGGGCGACTTCAACTTCCCAAATATTGATTGGAAGCTCTTTAGATCAAGTAGATTGGATGGGGCGGTGTTTGTGCAGTGTGTCCAGGAAGCTTTTCTAACGCAGTATGTAGAGTGTCCAACAAGAGGGGAGGCCATATTGGATTTGGTACTCGGTAACAAACCGGGACAAGTGGTGGGCTTGTTAGTGGGTGAACATTTTGGTGATGGCGACCACAATTCTGTGACTTTCACCTTGGTTATGGAGAGAGATAGGTGCGCACAACAAGGAAGATTTTACAATTGGGGGAAGGGAAATTACGATGCTGTAAGACAGGATTTGAGGAGCATACGTTGGGAGCATAGGCTGTCAGGGAAGGATGTGGTGGAAATGTGGGACTTTTTCAAGGAGCAGATACGACGTGTCCTTGATATGTATGTACCGATCAGGCAGGAAAGAAATGGTCGTGTGAGGGAGCCTTGGTTGACGAGGGAGGTTGAATGTCTAGTAAAGAGGAAGAAGGAGGCTTACATAAGGTTGAGGAAACAAGGTTCAGACAGAGCAGTGGAGGGATACAGGATAGCCAGAAGGGACCTGAAGAAAGGGATTAGGAGAGCTAAGAGAGGGCATGAAAAATCCCTGGCGGAAAGGATCAAGGATAACCCCAAGGCATTCTATGCGTATGTGAGAAACCTGAGAATGACGAGAACGAGGGTAGGTCCGATCAAGGACAGTGGTGGGAGACTGTGTATTGAGTCGGGAGAGATAGGAGAGGTCTTGAACAAGTACTTCTCTTCAGTATTTACGAACGAGAGGGATCGTATTGTTGAAGAGGAGAGTGTGAAACGGACTGATAAGCTAGAAGAGATACCTGTTAGGAAGGAAGATGTGTTGGACATTTTCAACAACTTGAGGATAGACAAGTCCCCCGGGCCTGACGGGATATATCCTAGGATTATGTGGGAAGCAAGAGAGGAAATTGCAGTACCGTTGGCAATGATCTTCTCGTCTTCACTGGCAACTGGGGTGGTACCAGGGGACTGGAGAGTAGCGAATGTTGTGCCCCTGTTCAAAAAAGGGAATAGGGATAACCCCGGGAATTACAGGCCAGTTAGTTTTACTTCTGTGGTAGGCAAAGTAATGGAAAGGGTACTGAGGGATAGGATTTACGAGTATCTGGAAAGACACTGCTTGATTAGGGACAGCCAGCACGGATTTGTGAAGGGTAGGTCTTGCCTTACAAGTCTTATTGAATTCTTCGAGGAGGTGACCAAGCATGTGGATGAGGGTAGAGCAGTGGATGTAGTGTACATGGATTTTAGTAAGGCATTTGATAAGGTTCCCCATGGTAGGCTTATGCGGAAAGTCAGGAGGCATGGGATAGAGGGAAATTTGGCCAATTGGATAGAAAACTGGCTAACCGGTCGAAGTCAGAGAGTGGTGGTAGATGGTAAATATTCAGCCTGGAGTCCAGTTACAAGTGGAGTTCCGCAGGGATCAGTTCTGGGTCCTCTGCTGTTTGTAATTTTTATTAATGACTTAGAGGAGGGAGTCGAAGGGTGGGTCAGTAAATTTGCAGATGATACAAAGATAGGTGGAGTTGTGGACAGTGAGGAGGGCTGTTGTCGGCTGCAGAGGGACTTAGATATGATGCAGAGCTGGGCTGAGGAGTGGCAGATGGAGTTCAACCCTGCCAAGTGTGAGGTTGTCCATTTTGGAAGAACAAATAAGAATGCGGAATACAGGGTTAATGGTAGGGTTCTTGGTCAGGTGGAGGAACAGAGGGATCTTGGGGTCTATGTACATAGATCTTTGAAGGTTGCCACTCAGGTGGATAGAGTTTGTAAGAAGGCCTATGGAGTATTATCGTTCATTAGCAGAGGGATTGAATTCAAGAGTCATGAGGTGATGTTGCAGCTGTACAGGACTTTGGTTAGGCCACATTTGGAGTACTGTGTGCAGTTCTGGTCGCCTCACTTTAGGAAAGATGTGGAAGCTTTGGAGAGGGTGCAGAGAAAATTTACCAGGATGTTGCCTGGAATGGAGAGTAGGTCGTACGAGGATAGGTTGAGAGTTCTCGGCCTTTTCTCGTTGGAACGGCGAAGGATGAGGGGTGACTTGATAGAGGTTTATAAGATGATCAGAGGAATAGATAGAGTAGACAGTCAGAAACTTTTTCCCCGGGTACAACAGAGTGTTACAAGGGGACATAAATTTAAGGTGAAGGGTGGAAGGTATAGGGGAGATGTCAGGGGTGGGTTCTTTACCCAGAGAGTGGTGGGGGCATGGAATGCGCTGCCCGAGGGAGTGGTAGAGTCAGATTCATTGGCGACCTTTAAGCGGCATTTGGATAGGTACATGGATGGGTGCTTAATCTAGGATAGAAGTTCGGCACAACATCGTGGGCCGAAGGGCCTGTTCTGTGCTGTATTGTTCTATGTTCTATGTTCTATGTTCTATCCAACTCTTTCTTGAAAGTATTCAGAGACTTGGCCTCCACAGCCTTCTGGGGCAGAGCATTCCATACACCCACCACTCTTTGGGTGAAAAAGTCTCTCCTCAACTCTGTTCTAAGTGGCCTACCCCTTATTTTTAAACTGTGTCCTCTGGTTTGGGACTCACCCATCAACGGAAACATGCTTCCTGTCTCCAGAGTGTCCAATCCTTTAATAATCTCATATGTCTCAATCAGATCCCCTCTCAGCCTTCTAAACTCAAGTGTATACAAGCCCAGTTGCTCCAATCTTTTAGCGTAAGATAGTCCCGCCATTTCGAGAACTATCTCGTGAACCTACGCTGTACTCCCTCAATAGCTAGAATGTCTTTCCTCAAATTTGGAGAACAAACCTGTGCACAATATTTCAGGTGCAGTCTCACCAGGGCACCGAACAGCTGCAGAAGGACCTCTTTGCTTCTATACTCAATTCCTCTTGTTATGAAGGCCAGCATGCTATTAGCTTTCTTCACTGCCTGCTGTATCTGCATGCTTGTTTTCATTGACTGATGTACAAGAACACCTAGATCTCGTTGTACTGCCCCTTTACCTAGCTTGATTCCATTCAGGTAGTAACCTGCCTTCCTGTTTTTCCCACCAAAGTAGATAACCACATGTTTATCCACATTAAACTGCATCTGCCATGCGTCCGTCCACTCACCCAGCCTGTCCAGGTCACCCTGTATTCTCCTAACATCCTCCTCACATTTCACCCTGCCACCCAGCTTTGTGTCATCAGCAAATTTGCTAATATTACTTTTAATTCCTTCATCTAGATCATTAATGTACATTGTAAAAAGCTGCAGCCTCAGCACTGATCCCTGCAGCACACCATAGGTCACCACCTGCCATTCTGAAAGGGAGCAGTTTCTCACTACTCTTTGTTTCCTATCAGCCAACCAATTTTCAATCCATGTCAGTATTTTGCCCCTAATACCATGTGCCCTAATTTTGCTCACTAACCTCCTATGTGAGACTTTATCAAAGGCTTTCTGAAAGTCCAGGTATACTACATCCACTGGATCTCCCTTGTCCATCTTCAGAGTTACATCCTCAAAGATTTCCAGAAGATTAGTCAAGCATGATTTCCCCTTCATAAATCCATGCTGACTCTGACCTATCCTGTTATTGCTATCCAGATATGTCATAATTTTGTTCTTTATAATTGACTCCAGCATTTTTCCCACCACTGAGGTCAGATTAACTGGTCTATAATTTTCTGTTTTCTCTATTACTCCTTTCTTAAAAAGTGGGACAACATTAGCCACCCTCCAATCCACAGGAACTGATCCTGTATCTGTAGAATATTGGAAAATGATCACCAATGCATCCACGATTTCTATAGCCACCTCCTTCTATACCCTGGGATGCAGACCATCAGGTCCCGGGGACTTATCAGCCTTCAGACCTAACAGTCTCTCCAACACCATTTCCTGCCTAATATAAATTCCCTTCAGTTCAGGTCCTTCAGCCACTATTACATCTGGGAGATTGCTCGTGTCTTCCCCAGTGAAGACAGATCTAAAGTACCAATTCAACTCTTCTGCCATTTCTTTGTTCCCTGTAATAAATTCACCCATTTCTGTCTTCAAGGGCCCAATTTTAGTCTTAACCATTTTTTTTCTTTTCACATACCTAAAAAAGTCTTTACTATCCTCATGCCTCCCCTTAGGATCTTTCTTCCTTTTTGGAATGAACTGATCCTGCATCTTCTGCATTATACCCAGAAATACCTGCCATTGTTGTTCCACTGCCATCCCTGCTAGGGTATTGCACCATTGAACTTTGGCCAGCTCCTCCCTCATAGCTCCATAGTTCCCCTTATTTAACTGAAATATTGTCACTTCTGATTCTACCCTCTCCCTTTCAAACTGCAGATTAAAGTTTATTGTATTGTGGTCACTACCTCCTAATGGATCCTTTACTTCGAGGTCCCTGACCAAATCCGTTTCGTTGCACAACATCAGATCCAGAATTGCTTTCTTCCTGGTAGGCTCCAGCACAAGCTGTTCTAAGAATCCATCTCGGAGGCACTCCACAAACTCCCTTTCTTGGGGTCCAGTACCATCCTGATTCTCCCAGTCTACCTGCATGTTGAAATCCCCCATAACAACTGTAGTAATACCTTTGCAACAGGCCAATTTCAGCTCCTTATTCAACTTACACCCTACATCCAGACTACTGTTTGGGGGCCTGTAGCTAACTCCCATTAGGGTCTTTTCTACCCTTAGAATTTCTCAGCTCAATCCATACTGACTCTACATCCACTGATTCTAGTTACCCCCTACGCAAGGGACTGAATATCATTCCTTACCAACAGGGCCACCCTACCCCCTCTGCCAGTCAGTCTGTCCTTATGATAGCACGTATAGCCTTGAGTATTCATTTCCACTTGAAGCTACATCTCAGTTATCCCCACAACATCGTAACTGCCAATTTCCAAATGAGCCTCAAGCTCATCAACCTTACTTCTAATACTTCATGCATTCATATATAATATTTTTATCTTGTTACTCCCCTCACCCTTCCTATCAATCCCTATTTCACCTGACCTTACAGCATGATCCTTTTTTGAGTTTTCTGCTCCATTGATTCCGTTGTCTTTCTTGACTTCTCTTATTCTAACTTTCTCTTCAACTTCCTTCTTAAACTTCCAGTTTGTCCCCTCCCCCCCACTATTTAGTTTAAACACAACTGTGTTGCAGTGACAAACCTACCTGCCAGAATGCTGGTCCCCCACCTATTAAGGTGCAACCCATCCCTCTTGTATAATTTATCCTTACCGCTAAACATACCCCAGTGATCCAAGAATTTAAATCCTTGCTTCCTGCACCAGTTTCCCAGCCACACATTAAAGTCCATTATCTCCCTGTTCCTATCCTCTCCAACCTGAGGAACTGGAAGCAAACTGGAGATAACCACCCTGGATGTCCTGCTTTTCAGCCTTCTTTGGAGTTCTCCAAAGTTCCGCTGTAGAATGTCCCTCCTCTTCTTCCCAACGTCATTTGTGCCAACAGTCACCACCACGTCTGGCTCTTCACCTTCACCCTTGAGGATTTCCTCACTTTGTCTGTGATGTCCTTAATCCTGGCACCAGGAAGGCAACACACCATCCTCAAATCCCGCCTGTTGCCACAGAAACCCTTTTCAGTCCCTCTCACTATGGAATCCCCATTACCACGGCTGTGTGATGTCCGACTCCTCGGCTCTGCCTCCACGCCAATTTCTGATTGGCAGACCTGACCGCCTCTCGGACTGGCAGTGACATCTGTCTCTATGGTTTCCAAGAGATTCAACCTGTTCCTGACAGGTACTTCCCCGGGCTCTCTTGCACTTGTCTCATCTCTGCCTTCCTCATCGTCTTCTCCCTTCTACTCATTTCTGGTATGCTCGGAGTAATAACCTCACTGAAGGTCACGTCCAGAAAGATCTTGTTCTCTCGGATGAGCCAGACATCATCTAGTTCTTTCTTCAGTGCTTCAATATGCTCTATCAGAAGCTGAACGTGTACACACTTTCAACAGTTATACGAGCCAGCTACACCAGAGTGCCTGACCTCCCACATCATGCACGCAGTACATTGTATCAGCTTGGCAGTCCTGTCTTCACCCTCTGGAACTGTGGCGTAATCACTTCTCTCAACTTCTTTGTCGAAGACTCCTGAGCCAAAGACTCGCTCTTTTCTCAAATATATTGGTATATTTGGTACTTATATAGCTCATGCTACTTGCTACATATCAGCCCAAACCTGAACACTGTCCAGCTTATTCATCAACTGAGGAATGGCAGTAGGTGGTAAATAGCAGGTCAATTCCTTGTCATTGATCATATACCATGAGTACTTATAGGGTTAGGAGCCAATGTTGAGGACTCTGTCTTAAATGTATACCACGGTGCCATTACCTATGTTGGGTCTATCCTGCCTATTAAGTATGATTCAGTGGGTGTTAGTCTGTTAAGCTGTTGCTAGACTAGTCATTGAGACTAATTTTTGGCCCAGATCTCTAGATATTAATGGAAAAGATATTACAATCCAGCTCACACATGCTGGACCAAGTAGAATGGCTCTTTTCTTTCCAAAATGGGAATTAATGAACCAGATAAATTTTCAGAAATTTAGTAACTTTGTGTTTATATCCCAAATATTTTTGTTTCACTGAATTTAAACTGCCCAGACAGCCATAATAGGATTTGAACTCATACGCAAAGTAACACAACCACATTGTTACCATATGGAGCAAGCACACTCTTTGAACAGGATATGACACCAGCCAGAACTACAGAACAAAAAGGGGACAATTATTTTGCTGGACATGTATTACAGATCCTCAAACACTCAGGGAGAGACAGAAAAACAGACAGGTAGGCAAGACTCAGAGTAGTCTAAAAATAATAGGGTAATGATGGTAGGGGATTTCAACTGCTCAATATCAAACAGCATAGATGATGTGTGAAAAGTGTATAAGAGTCAGAAGTCTGAAAACTGTGTCCCAAAGAGCTTTTTTAACCCAGAATGTAAAAACTCTTATGAGAGATCTGGTGTTTGATCTGATTTGAAGAAGTGAAGTCAGGCAAGTGGTTATTGCTGGCTGGTGAAGTATTTATTTCCCACCCATAACTGCCCCTTGATCTGAATGACTTGCTAGAGGCATTTTGGAGGGCAGTTAAGAGTGAAACACATCGCTGTGAGTTTGGAATCGTGTGTAAGCCAGACCAAGTCAGGACGGCAGATTTGTTTCCTAGAGGACTTTAGTTATCTACCTGGAATTTTACAGTCAACAATGCTTGATTGGCCATTTTGAACCCATGACCCCAGAATATTAGCCTTGGTTCTCGATTAGCCCAGTGGTGATAGTGACCATAATGCGGTATGGTTTAAGGTAATGATGGATAAGCACAAAGATGAACCAGAAATAAAGTTCAGAATTGTGGGAAAGCTACTTTTAATGGGATAAGCCAGGACTTGGTCAAAATGAACTGAGAGCAGCTACTTGCAAAGCAATCCACATCAGAGCATTGAGAGAGATTCAAAGGCTAACAGTGAGAACACAAGCCCAAATTATCCTCATAAAATGAAGAATATGATCAACAAGTGCAGATATCAATAGAATATAAATACAAAATTACTAAATTGCTGAAAATTTATCTGGTTCATTAATTCCCATTTTGGAAAGAAAAGAGCCATTTTCACCTGGTCCAGCATGTGGCTACAATAGCAGATCAGAGGCTACAAATCTTGGAGCAAGCAATTTACTTCCTTCATAAAAACCACAAGAACTACGGATGCTGTAAATCAGAAACAAAAAAAACCCAGAAGTTGCTGATAAAGCTCAGCAGGTCTGGCATCATTTGTGCAGAGAAATCAACGTTAAAGTTTCAGGTCCGGTGACACTTCCTCAGGTCGCTGGACCTGAAACATTAACTGATTTCTCTCCACAGATGCTGCCAGACCTGCTGAGCTCTTCCAGCAACCTGTTTTTGTTTCTGATTTACTTCCTTACTCCCTAAAGTCTGTCTATTATCTACAAGGCACAAGTCAGGAAGGCAATGGGGTACTCCCCACTTGGCGGGATGAGTGGAGCTCCAACAATACTAAAGAATCTTGATAGAATCCAGACCAAAGCAGCTTAGTTGATTGGCACCACAATCACAACACACTTTCAGTCCCTTCACCACCGACACTCAATAATAGCAGAATGTACTATCTATAAGATGCACGACAGATAATAATTAAAGCTCCTTAAACAACATTTTTCCAGCCCATGATCACTTCCATCTCAAAGAACAAGGAAACAGATACCTGAGAATATCACTACCTGCAATCCCCTTCCAAACCACTCACTATCCAGATTTGGAAATATATTGCCATTCTATAGTGCCACTGGGTCAAAATCCTGGAAATTCTTCCCTAACAGGATTGTGGTCTACCTCCAATAAATACACTGCAGCAGTTCAAGAAAGAAGTCCACCACCACCTTCTGAAGGGCAACTAGGGACAGGCAATAAACATTGGTCCAGCCAGTAATATCCACACCCTAAAAGTGAATATTAAAAAAAACCCTGTGACTCAAAACAGCAGATACCCAAGGGGAGTACAGAAAGTAGGAGGAGCTACTTAAAAAAGAATTCAGGAGAATGAAGAAAGGACATGGAAGACACGGTGGGTAACATTAAGGAAAATCCAATGATGCTTTGTGAGTATACTGGGGCAAAGGAAAGAGTTGTGCCAATTAAGGACCAAAATGGTAATCTGTGCGCAGAGTCCAAGACATTCCATACCTACAAAACAGGCAGACTGATAAATGAACAATGTGTGAGGACTTTCGTGGAGCTTTAGCACTTGCTGTATACAGCTGGAGTTCAGAACCACATTATGGACTGTGTTGCCTCTGTGTCCTGACCTTTGATGTCTGAGAATAGCTCCAGGCTGTAGCAGGCAAAGTCAGTGAAGTCTTGCAATTCGCTGCATCTCGCTATAGCGGAGAGATGATCAAAATGCTCTCCTCGAAGAGAAACGGTTTCATCACTAGGCAAATCTGAACAGGAATGTAAAAGGCTTTATTCAGATTTCAAGCTTTCAAATGTTTAACATCTCTCAGGACACACATTTCCTTGCAGTTCCCCAGAAGCAGACTAGCATTTCCTTTTAATAGAAGGAGACACAGTCCCTCAATATGCAACGTTTTATGCAAGCTTGACTTCTTTCATTGAATTCCTGAACCATTCAACCTGCAGCAACGTTATTCCAAACAGGAGAAAATAAGGGCTGCAGATATCGGAGAATCAGAGTTGAAAAGTGTGGCGCTGGAAAAGCACAGCAAAATCAGGCAGGATCCAATTCTCAGAAAAGGATTCCCACTGCCTAAAGCTTTTGTAATCCTTTACTTTAAAAGGTGAGTGCATCCTTTAAGTAAAATCACTGACACTTGATTTCTAGCACTCCCACACAGCTATACACCCTGTGCTGGCTACAGATCTACAATGACCTCCCAGTATGAATTTTACATGGTGCCGGCTACCTGCTTTTGCAGCCTAGTCAATTGTCTCTGTGGTCCTGTGTTTCACAGTGGTCAAATTTTTAGACAAATATGCTCCACTCACCACAAGATGTTAACTTGTTGAATATTTTCTGATATTTTCTTCCAGTTTTCAATTCACTGTTTCCAACCATTAATTACAAGCTCTGGCAAGATCTACCAGGTCACACCTATGACAGCAGTGCAATTTTAATCCATTCATGACTGGTACCCAATCTGAGGTCGACAATTTATCACAGTTTCTCATTTACTTTGTTTATAATTAATTCAGACGTTTATGGCCTCATAGACACTGTGAACAATCCATAAAGTATAAAACAAATGGGCTACACCACCAGTGCTTCATTCAAAGGCTCACTGAAGATGTTACTTAGTATGGTGATGAAACATCTGAAAATGAACCTTCCAGTTCAGCAAACAAACCTACACCCAGAGCCTCAAGCTGAGCTACAAATCTTCTCAACACCCACTAACAATTGAATAACCTTGTTCAATACTTTTTCAACATTGTCACAGGAATAAATTCCAAATGATCAGATCTTCAGTATTGCTAAAAAAAAAATTAGTTTTGTCGAAGCTTTTCATTGGGCATGATAAACTGATGAATGCATCATGTAAAGAAGAACAACATTTTATACTTTATGTGAAGAAAGTGCTGATTATTTGGCCATTGGATTCTGATTGGTGGAGGCATTGTCATGAAGAATGTATCAGTATGAGGATGACTGACAGTTCACTGTCAAGTTTTATTTAAATTTAAACCAGGCCGGTGTCTCTCATTGTTCAAGGCATTTTCATGACTAATGAACCCAAGGATAGTTATAATCTATTTTGTTCAGGTGAAGCAGTTACAGTGTGTGTACAGTATTTTGCCTGTCACAAACAGCCAAAGGTACATGATGGTTGATATGAACAATATACTACCATTCCAACACTAAAATTTATATTTGCCTTTACTCACTTGTGTGGTAGGCAGAACATCTATTAAGCTTAATGTCAACACTCTGCATTTGGTGAACACACTCATTATGCTACTGTACAGTAACAGTGTGAAAAAGACATCTACCCTTCCAGAGTAATCTGAGGTAGACTGGACACTTTTCAGGATGGTGCTGGACCAGTACCAACCTTAGTGAACTTAAAACACAGTGTCCAATTTTAAATGTGATTCTGACAAAATTTGCTAAATAATTCCTAGTGTGTTAAGAATTAGGATGACAACCAGTTTCAGATCGTCAGTCGAGCACTAATTGTAGTGCAGACGCGCTTATCATAAGATACAGACAATAACACATAGGGGCTGGTCCTTTGGACACAAATACATCATGCACGCACATTGCCCAGTTGAAACGCATGCAATCAGGTGACAGCCACTTTCTGCTTTATACCACAGAGTAACACTTTGACTAATCAGAGCCAACCTGCCTGGCTTATATTTAAACAAAGCTTGACAATGAGCTGTTGGTTACCAGCTAACCAATGCATTCTCCATGGCAGCTTCTCTACCAATCAGGTTCTATTTGCCAACAAATCAGCAGTGTCTTCTCAAACAAAATAAAATGTTTTTCCTATTTATACCAGTTTCTGATGAATATCCTGATGAGTGCAAGATGAAAAGCTTCAACAAAGTCTGTCTATTTTTCAGCAGTTCTCAAATCTTGTATTACCAAATGAGTAATTATCAGATCCTGCTCAAATACAAAATTTATTTGGATGCTGTACTAATATATGATGGCTTTTACACTCTGCCCAGTATTGAAATGTGCAGCTGTAAAACAGAAGAGTTGTTTTTATTTCAGTGCTGAAGATTTATTTGACAGAATAATTGAAATTTGTCTGATTTTGAGCTGTTACGGAATACCAGACAATGTGAAGGATTCAACAATGACTTTCATTTGGCTCCAATAACATCAAGACAAGATGTTCAAATCAACCAAAGCCCAGGCAAGAGTTATGTGCAGACATAAACAGTTTCAATCAATACAGAGGTTCACTGTCATATTTCCTTCCTGCACGGATTCTGTAAACACATCTATCATGATTGAAAATACTGAAATAATAATTTCTGTCAGAGGATGCAAAAGTAATTCAGTTCACTGAAGGTTTTACTATATTTCAACTTTTTAGTGTAGATGCAATATCAGTAAAGTCTAGAATTGGTATTATCCTTTCAATAGATATCCTCCTACTCTCATATCATCAACATTGTTCCAATATTGGGGTTGATCTCTCCATTAGATAAAGCCACAACCAGGTAAATTTCATTTTCCTATTGCATTGACAAATGAAAAAAAATGTGTCCGCACGTAAACATTCAACTGATTTGATGTCTTGCAAGGATTGTTGTACTACCTATCACCGAAAGTGTCACACTGTTTCACAGTCTGATAAGGGAGCAGACTGGAATACAAATGGAATCAGAATCATGACTGATGTCACGTCTAACTGAAGACAGAGTTGTATTATTGGCTAAAGTTTGAAAAGTATCAGGAGGAATAAAGCAGTTCCTAACAGATATTATTCTCACTATAAACAGAACTCAGAAAACAAAGGTTTGCCAGATCCCCAGTTCTGTTTATGTTACTTGTAAAATAGCATGGTTCAGCTGAAGAGAACTACTATGAGGATTGCAGTTCATAGAATTGCCTTGCATAGTTGCCTGGAAACAAGAAAGCAACTGTACTGGATTAGCACTGGAAAAACTGCATATTTAAAATGGCATAATGGAGAAATCCTGATCCAAAACAGAATGGTTTTAAACAGGATTTAAACTTTGTTGTGCTAAAATAGGATCACACAAAGGCATAGGCCATATGGCCTATTGACCCTGCTTCATCTTTCAAATAGATCATGGCTGAAAATCTCCTTCAATGATACTTTTCCACTTTATCTCATAATTCCTTGATGGAATTTGTCTCCAGAAAATTTATTAGTTACAAAGATATTCTGTTTTCCTGTTTTCTACCAAAGTAAATAAGTTCACATCTGTTCATCCGTATTCCATTCACATGCTCATTGAGCCTGTCCTGTGGGATTGACCCCTTGAAACCTCCTTGCTTCCTCTCCACAACTTATACTCCCACCTCATTTTGCATCATCGGCAAATTTGGAATTACTGCAATTGGTCTCTACGTTCAAATCATTCGTAAAGATTGTCAATAGCTGATTCTTGTGGTACACCACTAGTATCAGTCTGCCATCCTGGGAATGATCCATTTAACCCTACTTTCTGCTTTCTGTCTGTTAACCAATTCTGAGTCTATACTGGTGCATTTCCTCCAACATTTAATTTTATTTCCAAACCTCCTAAGTGGGACCTTTTCAAAAGCTGTCTGATAATCCAAATAAACCACAACCACTGAAAGCTAGTAGTTACCAGGCAATTGCAACACACTGGCAATTTCTCTGGACATCTGACTGGGTCATCATTCCCCAGTGACAAGGATTCTATGATTCTTGCAGATGGAATCCCACCATGAACCTCCCCAAACCTGACACTGCCAAAATATATGGAAACTCAGCCTTAGGTTGAATTTAAAGTTCCAGCATCCAAGTGTTTTGCTTTTGCACAAGGCTACGAAGATGGACCGATATTGCTGAGTAAAATCAAGTGGAATCAAAATTCCTTCAAGGGTCACAATAGTTTAATAGATTTTCCAGCCACCTTCAACATTTGTTCACTGTACCAGAGATTGGATGTGAATCTTGAATGCTGAAATGATTTTGAACTTGCATTGAGTAACAGTGTGGAGTAGGTGAATGTGTACTTGCAAAATCTGTCTTCTTCCTCTTCATTGGTTTTCTATTCACTTCCATCAGCTGCCTTAGTGTCAGCCAAAAACAAATGGCTGAAATTGATGTTGAAGTTTAATAAAGGCGAAGACAACTGCACAGCCATGTAGTTACTGTAGTCCCCAGAGATTCACAGGGCACTCTCTCATTATAGAGAGACAAATGGTGATAAGTTCT
The DNA here is from genome assembly GCF_047496795.1 of Chiloscyllium punctatum. Classification (NCBI taxonomy): domain Eukaryota; kingdom Metazoa; phylum Chordata; class Chondrichthyes; order Orectolobiformes; family Hemiscylliidae; genus Chiloscyllium; species Chiloscyllium punctatum. Next base: position 64,550,637 of record NC_092740.1, read on the forward strand.
AACTGAGGGTCACCACGCTTCAGGCGAGGGGTGAGGTCAAGAAGACAGGACCTTTATGATGATATCAACTGGTGTGACAATTGAATCCATGCCATTGGAGTCACTTTGCATCACAACAGCCGTCCAGCCAACTGTGCTAACAGCCATGTAGATTTAACATGTGCATTTCTTTTTGTTTTGGCATGCAGGTCAGCTGTTCTACTTTCCCCATTAAAATAGGAAGATGATGGCCAGATGGTATTATTGCAAGACTATTAATCCAGAGACCCAGGGAATATTCTGGGAATCCAGGTTTAAATCCTGCCATGACAGATGGTGGAACTTGAATTCATGAAAATCTTCAATTCAGAGAATAATCATGACTATTTTCAATTATTGGAAAACCTTTTCAGTTCACTAACGTACTTTAGGGAATGAAAACTGTTACCCTTATCTGGTCTGGCCTACACATGATTTCAAATCTACAGCAATGTGGTTGACTCTTAACTGGCCACTATACAATTAGGAATGGACAACTCCACAGGGATTGGTGCTGGGTCCACTTTTGTTTGTCATTTATACAGTGACTTTAATGAAAATGTCAGAGGTATGGTTATGATATCCCGATTAGTGGTATAGTGGACAGTGAAGAAAGTTAGCGAAGATTACAGAAAGATCTTCATCAATTGGGTCAATGGTTTAAACATGGCAGATGAAGTTTAATTTGGATAAATGCGCGGTATTGCATTTTGATAAAACAATCAAGGGCAGGACTGATACAATTAAAAGTAAGGTCTTCGGCAGTGTTGTAGAACAGAGGGACCGAGGAGTTCAGGTACAAAATCCTTTGAAGTTTGCATCACATACAGATAGGATGGTTAAGAAGGCATTTAGCATGCTTACTTTCATTGCTCAGATCTTTTGAATATTGGAGTCGGGGCATTATGGTGAAGTTGTACAGGACATTGGTGAGGCCTCTGCAAGAGTACTGTGTGCAGTTCTGGTCGCCTGTTGTGGAAGGATATTATTAAGCTAGAGAAGGTTCAGAAGAGATTTACCAGGATAAAACCAGGTATGGGGGGTGTGAGTTATTAGCAGAGGCTGGATAAGCTGGGACTTTTTTCACTGGAGCATTGGAGGTTCAGGGGTGAGCTTAGAGAAGTTTATAAGACTGTGAAGGGTATAGATAAGGTGAATGGGAAATGTCTCAGCTCCAGTGTGGGGGATTTCAAGATTGGGGGCATATTTTGAGGTGAAAGGGGAAAGACTATAAAAAGACATGAGGGACAATTTTTTACACTGAGAGTAGTTCATCTATGGAATGAATTTCCAAAGAAAGTGGTGGATACGAGTACAGTTACAACTTTTAAAAGATATTTGGATAAGTACATGAATAGAGAGATATGGACCAAGCACATGCAGGTGGGACTTGTTTAGTTTAGGATTATGGTCAACATGGGCTGGTTGGACCAAAGGGTCTGTTTCTGTTCTGTATGACTCTATTATTCTATAATACTGGTTCAGCCAGCGATGTTCACATTCTGTAAATGAGTTAAGAGAAAGGACAAAGTAAAAAGCTACACAGACATGTATAAATGGTTATTCAACTAAGCTGAAGTGGAAAAGACTGGGCTGCTTGTTGTTTTACACTACACCAGCAAATGTGGCATGAAAGTGGGAAAACATCTGAACTTACGGGGTGAGGTGAATGTAACTGCCCTTAGCATTTGACCAAATGTGACATCAAGGAACTCTATCAAAACTAAAATCGATGAGAATCAGGAGGACAAGCTCTTTGCTTGTTCGAGTCAGACCGAGCACAAAGGAAGACAGGGTTTCACAGGTTAGTGGCCTAAACTCAACCAGCTTCAGCTGCTTCTTCAATGGCTTTCCCTCCAAGATGTATTCAGAACTGGGCATCTTTTCTGATGATTTCATAATGATGTAACATGTGATGATATTTCCATTTTTCCAGTTGCATCAGCAGCAGTGGGAGGAGCAACAGCGAGGACCCGGGGCCTGCTGGGAAGGTAAATTTAAAATTATATAAACTTAACTCGTGAATAGGCAGAACGCACACTGAGCAGGAGCAGACATGGGACTGCTGAGTAAGTGAAGTAATATATTTGGGTGGTTGTGTTACTCAAAAAACTACTTAGATAGTGTCTCCCACCCATCCTCCTCCTCTAACCCAAAAAAAGGTTTTGTGCACTGGTTTGGTAAGGTAACTAGTTTTTAAAATTATTCTTTATTCTTCTACAGTCACCTTATGTGGGAATGGCGATTAGGGCAGTTGAATGTTCCTCCTGCAGAGCATGGGAGGTAAGGATTACCACCAGTGTCCCTGCTGAATTGCACACAACTCCAGCTCTTCAGAAACCACATTAGGGTACTGGAGCTGGAGCTGGGTGAACTTCGGATCATTAGGGGGACAGAGGGGGTTATTGAAAGGCATACAGGATACATGAACACCAGCTCGCCACAAAAAGACATGACCCTCTCTCACCAGTATCCTTACAAATGGATGAGTAAGGACACCACTTCAACTGGGACAACGCATCCATCCTAGGACAAGCCAAACAAAGACATGCCCGAGAATTCCTAGAAGCATAGCATTCCAACTGGAACTCTATCAACAAACACATCGAGTTAGAACCCATCTACCACACCCTGAGAAAAGGAACAGGAAGTGACTTCACCACAGGAAATAACATCACCACAGGAAATGACATCACCAACCCAACGAAACCCAAAGATATAAATAGAAAACAAGAGTTTTTAAGCATTGCTTCGCCTGAGGTCCTTTGAAGATGTTTCCTAGTAAGGTAACAAAACGTCAGCTCAGCGAGGAAACCTACATGATCAATCTATCTTCATAAGACAAATCCCTCATCTCTGGAATCAATCTAGTGAACCAGAGTTGGATTCTTTCGAGGTGCTGGTTCGAAATCCTGGAATTCCCTCTATCATTGCACTGTGCCTATTCTAGATGGACTGGAATAATTTAAAAAGGCAGTTCACACCATAAAGCCTTGCCAGTGATGCTCAAATCACATTAAAGAATGGAAAAGGAATGGAGGATAGACATTGTGCTCTGACATGTTGTGGTCTTATAGATCTGCATTTTAAAGGCCCAGCTAGGGTGTGCTGAGGAGGAAGCAAATAACAGCGTGTGGATGGGGGTAGGCAGATGAAGGGGTTGTGGATTAGTAAGGGGTAGGTTATGGATTTGCAGAGCAATCTGGGGTTATGTTTAGTTGATTGACCAAATTCTGTGTCAGTTGGGAGATTGGGGGTTGAACAGGAAGTGAGCAGTGGAGGGGAGGGCGATTGGTGAGGAAGTTAAACAGATCTCAGGTCAGGGGAAAGATTGCAGATTGGCAATGACATAATAGGTCAAGGGAACATTTTGGGCAATGGAAAATGTCATGTTTTGGGGAAATTATTGAAAGGTAGGCAAATCAAGGAGGGAAGGGTTGAAAAGGTCAATGGCACTCCCAGACATTTATCTGTAAATTTTCCATCAACATGGCCTGACAAAGAATGATCAAATTCCTACAAATTGATGAATGATTAGCCTGGTGAAGGCAATATTCTTCTATCCACCTCTCCCCAAGACTCTGTAAATTAATGATTTGTTTTTTAATTAGCAATTGAGCTTGCTATGTCTACAAACAATATTTATGTATTTCTGCTGTGCTATTTCATGTCTTAACAGAAAGGAGATAAATGCAAATTCAAAGAGAAATGTAACTTATCTGTTTTTATTTTCTTTCAATATCAAATCAATCTTTTATATATCCCTCTCTACTTATCTTCTTGCGTCGGCTTTAAATCTAATAAACTTCATTTCCTTCTGTTATTAGATGTTTCATTCTCATTTGTTAAATCTCATGAATTAAGGAGATAGTCTATTAATTCCATCAATCATGAAGGCTTCATATTCCCTGTTTTCCTCACCAAACAAAAACGAACTGCCAGTGCTGGAAATCAGAAATGAAAACAGAGATTGTTGGAAAAACTCAGCAGGTCTGGCGACATGTGTGAATAGTATTGAGTGTTAATGTGACAGGTCCCGTGAGCCTTGTTCAGAACACACTTGTAGAATCATAGACTCATAAAGTCATACAATATGGAAACAGACCCTTTGGGCTGACTCATCCATGCTGACCAGATTTCCAGAACCAAACTACTCCGACCTGCCTGCATTCAGCCCATATTCCTCTAAACCTTTCCTTTCCATGTATCTGTCCAAATGTCTTTCAAATATTATAATTGTACCCATCGCTACCACTTCCACTGGGCAGCTCGTTCCATATCCGCATCACTCTCTGTGTGAAAACATTACCCCTCAGGTTTCCTTTTAAATCTTTTCCCTCTTACCTTAAACCTATGTCCTCTAGTTTTGGACTCCCTATGCTAGGGAAAAAAGAACCTTGGTTATTCACCTTATCTATGCCTCTCATGATTTTATAAACCTGCATAACATCATCCCTCAAACTCCTCAGCTCCAGGGGAAAACATCCCAGCCTATCTAGACCTCCTTGTAACTAATCCCTCCAGTCCTGGTAAGGTCCTGGTAAATCTTTTTTGCACACTTTCCAGATATATAATAATATCTTGCCCATAGCAGGGTGACCAGAATTGTATGCAGTACGCCAAATGTGGCCATACCAGTGTTTTGTGCAACCGCAACATGACATTCCACCTCCCATTTACTCAATGCTCTGACCAATGAAGGCAACCATGCCAAAAGCATTCTTGACCACCCTGTCTACCTGTCACTCCTCTTTCAAGGAACTACGTACCTGAACTCCTAAGTCTCTCGGCACAACAACACTTCCCAGGGCCCTACCATTAACTACGTAGGACTTGCCATGGTTAGTCTTTCCAAAATGTAACACCTCGTATTATCCAAATTAAAGTCCATCTGCCATGCTTCAGCCCATTGTTCTAGCTGATCAAAATTCCTTTGTACTCTTAGGTAACCTTCTTCACTGTTCACCATACCACCAATTTTGGTATCATCTGCAAACTTACTTACCATGCCTCCTATATTATCATTCAAATCATTTATGTAAATGACAGATAAAAGTGGACCCAGCCCCTATTCTCGCAGTACACTGCAGGTCACTAACTAACTGGCTAGCACTCCCTGTGTCCTTTGGGATCTAACCTTACTAGACAGTTTACCATGCGGAACTTTGTCAAAGGCCTTGCTAAAGTCCATGCAGGCAACTTCTACTGCTCTGCCCTCATCTATCCTCTTGGTCACATCTTCAATAAACTCAGTAAAATTAATGAGAAACAATATCCCACTCACAAAAACATGCTGACTCTTTCTAATCAGTCCTTGCCTCTCAGTTGAGGAGGAAGGTGGACATTTCTGAGAACTCCCGTGTAAGTTGGCATCACCAAAACAGATACAATGGAGACAGAGAAACTGGGAGAATGGCATCTTGACAGGAAGCTAGATGTGAGGATGTATTATCCAGGTAACTGTGGGAGTCAGTGGGTTTTTAGTGGATATTGGAGGCCAGCCTATTCCCAGAAATAGAAACAGAGGAAGTGAAGGGAGGAGTCAGGGTTGGACCAGAAAAAGGTGAGAGTGCAGTAGAGATTGGAAGCAAAACTGATCAATTTTTCCTATCTGGATGAGAAAGGGAAACTATACCATAATTGATGCACTGGAGAAAGAATTGTGGGTGGGGGCCAGAGTAAGACTTGAAAAAGGAAGGTTCCATACACCCCCAAAGAGACTGGCTTAATTTGGATCCATGCTGATACGTATGGCCATACCTTTGACCCAAAGAAAGTGAGAGGATTTAAAGGAGAAGTTGTTCAAAATGAGGAACATGTCACTGAAACATGGAGCATTCTTCTGGAACTTCTCAGCTATCTTTTGATTGAGGGTCATGTGCAAACGTTGAGTGATGCTCCTGGGTTGCAGACAGTGAAGTGCTCCCTGGTGCCTTTTTGAATGTTGCACCCAGAGGTTAAAGGCTGGAAGATCTAGGCTGAGACCAGATCACTCATGCACGAAAATGTAATGTAAAATTTAATAATTAAATGGTGAGAAACCCATCTTTCCTTGAGTGGAAGCATTCCTCTATTCTCAGCCTGACTCCACATTTCAAGTCAAAAAAGAAAATTTCACCCATTTACTACAATATAAGTCAATAGCTCTATCCATTTTGAAACTTTAAGATGATTTCCTCTTTAGGAACATCAAAACAGGAGTAGGCCACTCAGTCCCTTGAGCCTGTTCCACCATTCAGTGAGATCACAGCGCATTAGTGGACTAACTCCATATACCTGCCCACTCTCTTAATATCTTTGCTTAACAAGAATTTATCCATCATAGATTTAAAATTAACAACAGATCCAGCATTTACTCTGTTCATGGAAAGGAGTTCCAAACCTCTACCACCCTTTATGTGTAGAGATGCTTCTAACTATCTAGGTGGCACAGTGGCTCAGTGGTTAGCACTGCTGCCTCACAGCACAGGGTCCCAGGTTCAATTCCAGCCTCAGTCAAAAGTCTGTGTGGAGTTTGCACATTGCCCGTGTGGGTTTCCTCCAGGTACTCTAGTTTCCTCCCACAGTCCAAAGACGTGCAGGTTAGGTGAGTTGGCCACACTAAATTGCCCATAGTGTTAGGTACATTAGTCAGAGGGAAATGGGACTGGGTGGGTTACTTTTCGGAGGGTCGGTGTGGACTTGTTGGGCTGAAGGGCCTGTTTCTACACTGTAAAGAATCTAGTCTGTTTTGAATGGTCTGATCCCAATTCTCAGACTATGTCCTGAGTTCTAGAATATCCAACCAGTGGAAATATTTAATCATTACCTACCCTGTCTTGTCCTGTTGATATCTTGAAGACCTTGATCAGATTATCCTTTGACCTTGAAATTCCAGAGAAAACAGGGCTAATTTATATACTCTCTCGTCAAAGCTTAACTCCTGAATTGCAGGCATCATTCATGTAAACGTGTGTTATGCTCCCTCCAAGGACAAGATATCCTTCCTAAGCTATGGTGACCAGATCTGGTCTCAGTACTCTCAAATTTCCCCAAATTAAATTTGTATGACATTACCTGGTTGGGTGGAGCTTTAAGTAATATTCAGCTTTTATATTTATAGAGTTATCATCTTTTGCAATAACTTCCAGCACTTGAACTGTAAACCTATTTCTTCTCATTTTGTAATGGCCTGTCTTTCAGCAATAAAGCTCGACTAGCAGCACTTCTAACCCCCACAGTGCTATTTCAACTGCATAAAGCGCCTTCAATGCACTTCACAGTTCATTGTCAGTCACTGCATCTGTTTTATTGACAGCCCTGCATGCTGTTGTTAATCCTACTTTTTGGCTCATCTTTCCAAATGTACACTGCTATTTTTGTAACGTTCAAGAACTTAAAGAAACACTGTCAATCTTATACTGACAGGGCAACATAATATTTAGGCTATCATAACATTAAATAACTTTCTGACAAGTACTAACTCATTGATTTTTTTCCTTAATCAATGAGAGCTATTTGTAATTTATGTCAGGACAGAAAGAAGAAATGACCTTTCATCAGCTTTTCTATAAGCTTAGCTCCTCCCAAAGGCCACAAATAAATTGCTTTTGACAGCTAAACCCGACAATTATGAGGAGGCATATTCAGAGTGAGGTGGACAAGGGGTCTGGATTAGAAACACAGGCTTAAAATCGAGCAGCTATTAACTTCAGGATTCCTTTTATACTTTTCTTAAAATTACTTTCCTATCAACCAGTTTGGATGGTACATCAGCTGCCAAGCATATCACTCTTGAGATTAAAATTACCTCATTTCGTCTCAGTTGTATTCTAGAAAGCTTTTGGCATATATTAAAAATATCATTGAGAATTACTGACTTAAAAGTCAGTCAATGAAGATGTGAAGGCCTCTGAAGCAGAAATATCAAACAGAGAGTCTTGCAAGGTAAATCACCGAACCTCCCCACTTTTACTTTCTGATGATTTTGAAATGTATACATTTTGAAGGGTTAATGCTGTCTGGCACTGTGACTGGTGGTACCAATGAATTACTGTTTAAAGTACCTCTTTAAATTGGTAATTTCTATGCAACAGAAGGATTTCCATCATTGATATCTGTGGCTGAAATTCTACAGTCCTAAAGGCACAAAGGTGATGTATGGTGATGCATGGTAGAATAATTCTGGCCTAGTACATTCCTCGTTGCTATCTAGCGTTGCTAAGGATCTTGCAGAGGGGATTTAAACTTCAAAGGGCTGGTGAGACAGATTGTGTTCATGAAATAGGCCTCAAGCAGCACCAGTTTCTACGTCTTTATATTCTTGGGCCAGCTCTGCTGATCTTTTTATGCAACAGTCAGGTTCATCAGCAGAACAGGTTTTTATTAACAGTGTGGGTTATTTTAAACTGTCCCAAAAACAGAATTTTATGGTTGATGTGGTATAAGATGAAATGAAATTGTCAGTGGAATCGGCAGGCACCAGAGTTAGATTGCTTTCACTTATCAATATGTTACAGCATCCACAGCGTTGGAAAGCTAACTGCTCAGGACACTAAGGACTGAGGACAGACTTCACAGTTTTCAGTTTGGCAATGAAGCAGCTCCAGGGATGAGATGCGATTTTTGAATATCTGTAGCCAAGATGCATCATGAAACCAACAATGACAGTCACATTTAGTGGTACCTACAATTTTGGCCTTTGCTTCCTTCCCGGCAGACACAGGAATCATCTGCAATGACAGGTAGTGTGCTGCACACCCAAGTGTCAAACAGGTTGAGTTCATCTTGATATAGTTCAGTTTTGCCAAAGGTTTCATCACCTTTCACACTGACTAGCAAAAGGAACATATTGCAGCTTCCAATGCTGCAAGCAGTTTTGCTAGTTGAAAAAAATATTGCTGGCAGACATGTATTCAACCGGATAACAGAATCTTTCTTGATCCTCCTTTATGTCACCACAGTCCCAAATAGTCTGTGCTCACAGCTCACTAATTGCATATGCTGGAAGTACACAACAAAGCAGATACTTGCAAATATTAGTGAAAGAGAAACATTCAGAGAGGGAAAAGTAAAATACTGATCATCTGAAAAAAAGAGCAGAAATGCTGGGGAAATTCAACAGATCCGACAGTATTTGTGGAGAGAAAACAATGTTAATATTCCAAGTTTGATTTAACTCTTCTTTGGAAGTCCATATTTCAGGGATGCAGAGAACTTTCTGGTTCTCAGGTTAGAAGCAATGCTAACAGGACTTATAATCCCCAAAAGAGAACGAGTGCTAGTTTGGAAACTGTATAAGCTTTATTTGTACCTGCAACAAATTGAGTTAGAAAGATGACAAGACATAAGAATAAACTTAACAGTGGGGCACATATATTTATGAGCTTCTATTACTCTAATCCTGTAAATATATGCAAGATTGGCCAGTGTGACCTTTTTTACAAAAGAATCAAGAGTTATCAACTTCTGAGCCCATTTTATGTTTGTTACTATAAAACAAAGTATTGCAGATGCTTGATGTTTGAAACAAACAAAACAGAAATTGCTGGAGAAGCTCAGCAGGTCTGGCAGCATCTGTCAAGAGAAAACCGTATTCACATTTTGAGTCCAGTGACCCTTCTTCACAACTGAAGAAGTGAGTTCTGAAGAAGAGTCACTGGACTTGAAACATTAATTCTGTTTTCTCTACAAAGATGTTGCCAAACCTGCTAATTTTCTCCAGACATTTGCTTAGGTTTATTACTGTTAATTTGTTTAGCGTCTTTTCGTCATCCCAGCAGAGAAGGGGCCTGATTTTTGTTTGTAAGTCTAATTCTAAACCGGTGCTAATTTTGCTCAACAGCTCAAGTACAATTCATATTCAATTTTCTGTTTTAAATTGTCCAGAACTGACATTGGTGAAAACAGAAAATGCTAAATAAACCAAGGTTAAAGAGATAAGGACAGTAAAAGGGAATATTTAGCAGGGAGTTTTGATCTGCATCAACTGCTTGTGAACTCTACTGTCCACCATATATTTGATTTCTGTCAGCCTGTCCTTGTGCTCTAAGAATTTTTAAATTAGAAATCCTTGCAAATCTTTTGCAAAAGCTGCAAAGCGTGTAAAAAGCAGAGCTACAGCCTTTGGAAATTCTGGAAAATAATTTATCCCCAGCTGAGGTCACATGTTTCTAATTGGCCACATTAACAATTAGATCATGGTTTCCTGAAAAATTATCATGGCAGCTGATGCAGAATTGTGATGATATAAAACTGGTAGTCATAGTTCATAGCATTTATATAAGCAATTATTCATATAAATTATAAAATAATGGAAAATTCATAATTGCAACCATTTAAGTATACAAATAATTGCAATACATTGTAAAATATAGGTCTCCTGACTTTATGGAATAAAAATTGAATGCCTGCTGCACTCAGCATTTTGAATTAACATCATGTTGTCAGTTTGAATTCACTAAATTCTCAATCATCTATGTGCTATTTACAAGTTTTATCGAGTAGGGAATTGCCCTGTCCCAAAATCAATTAATTCTCATACTTATTTAAGCTGTTTTCTTTAATTCTGGAAGCAGCCTTTGAAGGACTGGTGCCTTTCTGGACTTCCCCCTCCCATGCTTCCTTGAGAGTTCCCTGTATCAGAACCAAACCTTGAATTTCAAAAGAGGCAAGATTGACCCTTCATGTCTTATGGAAAGCTCACAATATTTTACTCCTGGTATGAAAAATCTGCTGGATCATTTCAGGTATTCTGTAACAATTATTGGGAGCTTTAGTGATCCCAGCATGTTCGGTAATTGCACTGACACTCAAAATAAGAATACTCAAATTAATCATTGTGTTTAGAAAACAAAATAAATAACAACCAACAACAATTGGTAATCAAGTGTATTATATTTCTCTTACACAGGAATATAATAAACAAAAATGCCGCTTATAGGTGACAGTAGGGTGTCACATCACAGCCCACAGACATAGAACATCACTGTAAAAGATAAGGCTGAAACATTCACAATAGACTTCAGCCCGAAGTGCTGACTGAATGATCCATCTCAGTCTCCCCCAGTAGTCTCCAGCATCACAGATACCAGTCTTCAGCTAATTCGTAATAAGACTATAAGATAAAGGAGCAGAAGTTAGGCCATTCAGCCCATCAAGTCTGCTCCACCATTCAATCATGGCTGTTAAGTTTCTCAACCTCATTCTCCCACTTTCTCCCCATAATCCTTGATTCCCTTTACACTCAAGCACCTATCCATCTCAGCCCTAAATACACTCAATGAGCTGGCCTCAGCAGCCTTCTGTGGCAATGAATTCCATAGATTCACCACACTCTAGCTGAAGAAGTTCCTCCTTATCACCGTTCTAAAAGATCTTCCTTTTACTCTTAGGCTGTGCCCTCAGCTCCTGTGTTTCTCCTACCAGTGGAAACATCTTCACAACATCTACTCTGTCCAGGCTGTTGAATATTCTGTAAGTTTAAAGTAGATTCCCCCTCATCCTTCTGAACTCTATTGAGTATAAATCTAGAGTCCTCAAATTTTCCTCTTTAGTTAAGCTTTTCATTCGTGGGACCATTCTTGTGAACCTCCTTTGAACATGCTTCAGGGCCAGTATATCCTTCCTGAGATATGGGGCCCAAAGCTATGCACAATACTCCAAATGTGGTCTGACCAGTGCATTATAGAGCCTCAGAAGTACATCACTGCTTTTACATTCAAGTTCTCACAAAATAAATGCTATCATTGCATTTGCCTTCCTAACTGCTGACTCAACCTGCAAGTTTACCGTGAGAGAATCCTGGACTAGAAAAATTCAATTCAGTCCACATGTTTTCAAGAAATAGTTGGAGACACTGGATACTACAAAGATTATGGGCCATACAACATTGGGGCAATTGTACTAAGTAACTGTGCTCCAGAACTTGCTGCTTCTTTAGCCAAGCTGTCCGGTACAGTTACAACACTGGCTTCTGCCAGACAATGTGGAAAGTTACCTAGGTATGTCCTATATACATCTTAAACCTGTCCAATTACTGTCCCATCAGTCTACTCTCAATCATGAGTAAAGTGATGGAAGGTGTCATCAGCAGTGCTATCAATCAGCACCTGCTCAGCAATAACCTGCTCAGTGATGCCCAGTTTGGGTTCCACCAGGGCCACTCAGCTCCTGACTTCATTACAGCCTTGGTTCAAACATGCACAAAAGAGCTGAATTCCAGAGGTAAGGTGAGAGTAACAGCCCTTGACATCAAGGCTGCATCATCAATGACCTTCTTTTCATCATAAGGTCAGAACTGGGGATGTTCACCAATGATTTCACAACATTCAGCAACATTCGTTACTCTTCATATTGATGCAGCCCTTGTCCAAATGCAACAAGATCTGGATAATATGCCGATTTGAGCTGACAAATGGCAAATAACATTCACATCACACAAATGCCAGCAAATGACCATCTACAATAAGAAAACATTTGACCTCCATCTTTTGATATTCAATGGTGTTATCATCACTAATTCCCCCCACTGTCAACATTCTGCAGGTTACCGTTGACAGAAAGTCAATTGGACTGGTTACATAAACATAGTGGCTACTAGAGTAGGTCAGAGGTTAGGAATACTGTGGCAAGTAATTCACCCCCTGAATCCCCAAAGCCTCTAGAAGGCATTAGTCAGGAGTGAGACAGAATACATTTTCTGAATAACTGTAGCTCCAACAACATTCAAGAACATCCGAGACAAAGCAATCCGTTTGATAGGGATGGGCAATAAATGCTGGGCCCAGCCAGCGATAACCATGCCCCAGAGAAGAACAAAACATAGACTCTGCCCTCCTGGGAAATTTTCAGCAGTGCATTAGAGGGTCAATTAGCTTCTCCACTGTACCACAGCAAGTGCCATCATCTTCACTCTGCCCATCTACCCCCCAGAGCCAGTAGAACATAGATCATGGAACAGTACAGGCCCTTTAGTCCATGATGTTGTGTCGAACATTTATTTTAATTTAAGATCAACCTGACCAACACACCCCTCAATTTACTACCATCCATGTGCTTGTCCAGCAGTCACTTAAATGTCCCTAATGCACTTGAGCATTATCACTGTTGAATACCATATCACCCCTCACTCCACTGTTTGTCCCACAACCTCTCACACAACCTCCTTTGCTGTGATCTCTGCATGCCCTCTGCCTTGCTATCATGGACAGAATGGTAGCTGACATGGACAGCCACAACCAGAATCTTCACACTCTGCTGGATATGTGCACAGACGTTTATTCATTGCCTGAACCATTGGTCCTCAGCAGCAATGGCAAGGGGACAAGGGGCAAGCTATCTTAACTTCAGACTAGGTACCCTTTCAGCACAAGAAGACAGAACAGTGCCATTAGACACCCAGTCAGAGGAGGAAACATACACAGACCCCTCAGAAGTTTACAATCCACATTCTGAGCACTCTCCAATCTGACTGCGACCCTCACACCAGTGGGAGGTCAAGCCAAGGAGGATGCACTTGCCTGTGGCAAGGAAACACACAGCACGTTTAGGCTCCCTAGACATAATTACCACTGGGCTCACCTGAATAAACTTCCAAGGGCAATAGGCTCCGCTTCAGGCCAGGCTTCAGCTGCCGTACCTGGGTCTGCTCTGCGAGGTAATGGGAGGGCAAGAAAAAAGAAAACTGCTTGAGGACACATTGATGCCATTTCACTGCAAATAAAGTCCAGTCATTCTTAACCGTGCTCAGACTCAATTAGCTTACTTGTACCTCTGAGGAACCCCTGCTGTAACTGTCACCCTATGGGGTTAGATACCAGTACATATGAATAACACTGCACAGAGCAATGCCTGATCTGAGAAGCTGCTGCTTCATTCGTAGACAAGGTCAACATCACTGGTGGAAGAGCCTCTGGAAACGAGGCATCATTTGTCCAGCTGTAGAGTTGTTGTTTCAGGACCACTGGTCTCAGTTGCTCTACAGGAAACAGGCAGCAATGTTGGTGTGGCACACAGTAAGAGATTGGAAGCTTGTGTGCATGCAGGAGGTGTTAAATGAGAGCTAAGGGAGCAAACGACTAGATCTGAGAAAGCAGCCTGACCCAATGTGTGAGCTAGATGCCTATCTCTCTCTGCAGAGTCTTTGCAGCATGCATTGCAATGCTAGTTACTAATTTATCCTGAAGTGCAACTTTAAAGTACAGAAAGATCCTGCAAGGGGATGACGGCTGTATTAATAGTTTCATCATAATAGAAGCCAGAGTAGGTTATTTGGCCCATTGAACCTTCTCCGAAATTCATTAAGATCATGGCTGATCATCTCAGCTCCTCCTACCTGCATTATCCCCATAACCCTTAATTCCCCGACCATGCAAAATCCCATCTAACCATGTCTTGAATATATGTTATGAAGCTGCCTCTACTGCTTCCTTGGACAGAGAATTCCATAGATTCACTACTCTCTGGGAAAAGCAGTTCCTCTTCATCTCTGTCCTGAATCTACTCCCCCTAATTTTGAGGCCATGTCCCTTAGTCCTGGTCTTACTCACCAGTTGAAACAACTTGCCTGCCTCTATCTTATCTATCCTTTTCAGAATTTTATATGTTTCTGTAATCTCCCCACTCATTCTTCTAAATTCTAGTGAGTACAGTCCTAGGCAGCTCAACCTCTTCTCATAGGGTAGCCCCCTCATCTCCGGAATCAACCTGGTGAAGCTCCTCTGCACCACCTCCAAAGCCGGTATATCCTTCCTCAAGTAAGGAAACCAGAACTGTGCACAATATTCCAAGTGCAGCCTCACCAACACTTTGTACAATTGCAGCAGAACCTCCCTAATCTTAAATTCAGTCCCTCGAGCAATAAAAGCCAATATTCTGTTTGCTTTCCTGATTACGTGCTGCAGCTGCAAATCAACTTAGGAGCACTCTTAAGTCCTTCTGCACAACAGCATGCTGCAATCTTTCACCATCTAAATAATACTGTGACTGACTATTTTTATTTCCAAAGTGGATAACCTCAAATTTATCAACATTGTACACCACCTACCAGACTATTTCCCACTCACTTAACCTATCTAAATCTCTCTGCAGACCCTCTACATCCCCTGCACAGTTTGTCTTTCCATTCAATTTAGTGTCATCAGCAAACTTGGATATGCTACACTATTGTCCTCTTCCCAATCATTTCTATATATCATGAACAGGTGCTGCCCAACACCGACACCTGCGGCACCCTGCTCACCACTCCAACCAGAGAAACATACATGTATCCCAACTCTATGCTTTCTATTGGTTAACCAGTCCTCTATCCATGCTAGTACATTCCCCGCCTCTTCATGCATTATCCTATGGATGAGTCTTCTATGCGGCACCTTATCGAATGGCATCTGGAAATTCAAGTATACAACATCCATCTGTTCCCCTACATCCACCATTCTTGTTACATCCTCAAAGAACTCTAGTAAGTTTGTCAAACACAATCTTCCCTTCCTGAATCCATGCTGTATTTGCCTGATGGAACCCTTTCCATCCAGAAGTCTCATTATTTCTTCTTTAATGATAGCCTCCAGCATTACCCCAAACACAGATGTTAAGCTAACTGGTCTGTAATTACCTGCCTTTAGCCTACACCGATTTTTAAACAGTAGCATATCATGACGGCCCTGCAAATCTGGAAGATTTCAGATTCTACCGTCCATTATAAAAGATTTAATAGCAGAGCTCTTGGAAAACAGTGACAGGTTTAGATAGAGTCAGCATGAACTTAAGAAAGGCAAATCATGCTTGACAAATCTGTTAGAATATTTTTCATGATGAAACAAGTTGAGCTGACCGGGGAGCCAGTAGGTGTGGTTAATTTGGAATTTCAGAAGGTACCCAATAAGGTTTCACATAAGTAATTAGCATGTAAACTTAAAACTCTTGAAATTGGGGATAGTGTGCTAACATGAGAGTACACTAGAGAACTGGTTGGCAGGCAGAAAGTAATGAGCTGGAATAAAACAGTTATTTTTTGAGTGACAGCCAGTGACCAGTGTGGTACTGCAAGGATCAGTGCGTGGACTGCAGCTATTCACAATTTATATTAATGATCTAGGTGTGGGAAATAAATATAATATCTCAAGGTTTGCAGATGACCCAAAACTGGATGGGAGGGCTAACTGTGAGGAGGATGCTAAAATGCTTCAGTGTGATTTGAACAAGTTAAGTGAGCAGCAAATGAATGGCAGATGAAGTATAATATGGTTAAATGTGAGTTTATCCATTTTTTGGGAAGGTTAACAGTTTGGTGGCTAGTTATCTGAATGACAATAGGTTGGGAAAGGAGCAGGTGCAATGTGGCCTGGGTGTCTAGTTACTGAAAGTAAGCATGCAGGTTGAGAGGTTGCACGGAAGACAAATTATATATTGGCCTTCATGGTGAGACGGTTTGAGTACAGGAGTAGGGATGTCTTACAACAGGCTTATTGTTACCTTCCATATTATAGCTTGGCCATGATCAGAATGAGGAGAAAGTGAGGACTGCAGATGCTGGAGATCAGAGCTGAAAATGTGTTGCTGGAAAAGCGCAGCAGGTCAGGCAGCATCCAAGGAACAGGAGAATCGACGTTTCGGGCATAAGCCCTTCTTTAGGAATTCCTGAAGAAGATCTTATGCCCGAAACTTCGATTCTCCTGTTCCTTGGATGCTGCCTGACCTGCTGCGCTTTTCCAGCAACACATTTTCAGCCATGATCAGAATGAGCAGAGTAAGTGACTCAACCTGTGAGGGAGAGGGTCTATAGCAATTAGCTATCATAGGGCTGTTAAAGGGAAAGCACATTAGTCAAAGACCCATGCATTGCACAGGGTACAGGCTGCTGACTACCTGGTCATCTCAGAGTGTCAATCCTCTCTGTGTGTAACATCTTCCTTGCACATTCACTGCTGGTCAACTCCTTGACAGCTTCTCTCCTGCACAAAGAGGGGGTTGAACAGGAGGGATATGACACTGACATCGGTGGAGTAATGGACAGTTTGGAAGAATGTTGCAGATTGCAGGGGAACTTGGGTAAACTGCAGAATTGGGCTGAGAGGTGGCAAATGGAGTTTAATGCAGCTAAATGTGAGTTGATGCACTTTGCGAAAAA
Organism: Chiloscyllium punctatum; assembly: GCF_047496795.1. Classification (NCBI taxonomy): domain Eukaryota; kingdom Metazoa; phylum Chordata; class Chondrichthyes; order Orectolobiformes; family Hemiscylliidae; genus Chiloscyllium; species Chiloscyllium punctatum. The sequence goes on from NC_092740.1 coordinate 64,567,762, forward strand.
TAACGGGAAGGCAGAGTACTGGGTCAATGGAAAGATTCTTGGTAGTGTGGATATGCAGAGGAGCCCATGTACATAGATCCCTGAAAGTTGCCACCCATGTTGCTAGTGCTGTTAAGAAGGCATACGGTATGTTAGGTTTCATTGATAGAGGGATTGAGCGCCGGAGCCGCAATATCATGCTGCAGCTATACAAAATGCTGGTGCAGCCACACTTGGAATATTGTGACAAGTTCTGGTTGCTATATTTTGGGAAGGATGTGGAAGTATTGGAAAAGGTACAGGGGAGATTTACCAGTATGTTGCCTGGTCTGGCAGGAAGGTCTTATGAGGAAAGGCTAAGAGACTTGGGTCTGTTCTCATTGGAAAGAAGAAGGCTAAGAGGGGATTTGATAGAGACATACAAGATGATCAGAGGATTAGCTGGATAGACAGTGAAAGTCTTTTTCCTAGGATGATGATGTCAGCTTGTACGAGGGGGAATAGCTACAAATTGAGGGGTGATAGATTTAAGACAGATGTCGGAGGCAGGTTCTTTACTCAGAGAGTGGTAAGGGCATGGAATGCACTACCTGCTAATGTAGTTAACTCACCCACATCAGGGAGATTTAAACAATCCTTGGATAAGCACATGGATGATAATGGGATAGTGCAGGGGGATGGGCTGAGAATAGTTCATAGTTTGGCGCAACATCGAGGGCCAAAGGAACTGTTCTGCGCTGTATTGTTCTATGTTCTATGTTCTATGGTATTGAAAGAGGAGGGCTTAAGGTGTCACCATATCTCACCAGATTGTTTACTCTCACTCTCTTTGCCTGTGATTCCCACCAAAGTGTGATAATGGTGAGACCGTAACTGGAATATTGTAGTTTTGGTCTCCTAACCTAAGGAAGGATGCCCTGGCAATGAAGGGAATGTAATAACTATTTACCAGACTGATTTCTGGGATGGTAGGTTTGGGGTATGAGGTGAGATTGGATCAGTTAGGACTACATTCACTGGAGTTCTGAGGAAGAACGAGGTACCTTATATAATTCAACATAATTCTGATACAGAATTCTAACCAGACCAGACAGGTTAAATGTGAGGGAAGTGTTACACACAGAGAGGATCGACAGTCTAAGATGACAAGTTAGTCAGCAGCTTGTGTCCTGTGCAATGTAAGGGTCTTTGACTAATGTTCTTTCATTTTAAAAGCTCTATGATAGCTAATTGCTACAAACCCCCTCCCTCACAGGTTGAATCACTTACTCTGCTCATTCTGAGTATGGCCAAGCTATAATATTCCCCAGTGTGCACATTCAATTTACATCATGATGAAAAGTGGCAATAAATGCCCTTCTGCAAGTGGCATCCAGCCTCAGTCTGAATGTACTAGTCAGCATCACTAACCCTTTCCTAGTAGATACTCCTGCAAATCCCCCAGGCTTCACACTTCGCCTAATCTCCACCCAGTCTGTTTTTGGATACATCCCCACCTACCTTTCCCACCCAGACCCTGATATATGAGTTGTCATATACTGACCCATTCCCCTTGAAGCAGGGTGTTTGTGCCAAAGCACAACCACTGCATTGTCCCATCCTTAAATTTGCTTCACTGTATATCCACCCTGCAATTCAGTTGCCTTCTTTCACAATTGGGTCTACCCTTCCCCGGACCCTGAAGGCCCAGTCCTAAAGACTAACCTGGTCAGGATAAACGCAATGGCACAGATGCATGCATATTGATTCCTAAGGTCCTAGCAGTTACACCTGACCAAATGTAGTTGTGCTTATTGCTAGCATAGTTAATATTGAAGAGGATTGGCCTTTCCACAGATACTAGATGGTGTTGTCTGCGCTAACACTAATCACTAAATAGACCCAAGATAAATCAAAAACAAGGGAGGATTGGAGACAACAGACTACCTCAAACAGCCCCTACCCAGTACCACAATCCCATAGAGGTAGAAATTACCACCAAGCACCAAGTACGATTGTCTGTGAAAATACTTCAATCACTGAATTTAATTCTTTACCCAAAAGGTAAAGTGTGTTCAGTATTTGACCTGTCTTCAAGCATAGCGCAGTACTTTTTAAACTTAAAACCATTTTTGAGACACAGGCCCCACTATGAGCTTTTGTCGTATTGCAAAAAGATATGATTCTTCGCAAGTGCAGGGCAGATATTTCTTTGAGTATGAAATGTGTGAATGTTGGCAGCCTGAATTGGTACAGAGCTACCGACAGTGCTTACTCTTTGTGAAATCTGACCTGTCACTCCTTTCAAGTGATTCCCTTGTGAAAGATATAAATGCCGGCTGACTGCAGGATTTCACTGAAAACTTACAGATTTTTGATGGATGTGGACCTCCTGACCTGTGCATTCTAAGGACCTCCATGTTATCAGCCAGATCCATGGCATTGATTTAATTTGATTTAAAGTATTTGTTCCATGTCTGGTGCACCTTTGTTGCTGACCCTTTTGATGGAGCTGGAACAGTTAGTGATATGAGAAGGGGACCTGGTTTTCTGTGATTGACATCATAAACAGAAAGCACAAGCTTCTGATTGCAGTCAATGAGCTTTTAGGAAGAAAGAAAGGCATAAATTGGTCAACTGTGTTATAGCTGTGTTTTTGTGTTCATGAGGACAAAGCAGTTTTTCTTTATAGATTGAGCCTCTTATGATTTTATATATATTATCCATGGCTACTGTCCATGATTCATCATTATCTTATGATATATATTTTAGCATATAGAATAATGAATGTCAATCAAAGTTCCCTGTCACTCAAAAACAGGGGGCAAGGAAAAAAGAGACAATAATGCACGTCCAGTACAGAAATGGAGAACTATGTAATCAGCATATTCTATTGATTAGTTAGGTGTTAGAAATCAAATGCCTAAATAAAATTCAGAAAATAATACAATTATCAGTCAATTGGAAATTAAAGCCACTCCCTTCAGAATGTAATATTTGGAGGAAATTCCAGTCATACCTACTGTTTGCCTTTAAAATGACCCCTCCCTATCTCACTCCCATCTCTTGCCAATGACTCATTGCCCTAATTGAGCACCACACTCACCTCTGGGCCAATTAGCGGCCACTGTTTAGAAAATTACATTGCCTCACTTTCTGGGTTGAGATCCAGAAATGTTTTATAGAACATAGAAAGTACAGTACAGTACATACATTTGGCCCTTTGGCCCTGAGATCAAACTCTAAGATCAAACTAACCTATGTACCCTTCATTTTATAATCATCCATTTGCTTATCAAAGAGTCACTTAAATTTCCTAAATGTTTCTGACTCTACTACCACTGCTGGCAGTGCATTCCACGCACCCACCACTCTCTGAGTAAAGAACCTACTTCTGACATCTCCCCTAAAGCTTCCTCCAGTCACCATAAAATTATGTCTCCTCATTATAGCCATTTCTGCCCTGGGAAAAAGTCTGGTTATCCAATCAATGTATGCCTCTCATCATTTTGTGCACTTCTATCAAGTTACCTCTCATCCTTCTTTGCTCCAATGAGAAAAGCCCTGGCTCCCTCATCTTTCTTCATAAGGCATGCCCTCCAGGCAGCATCCCGGTACATCCCCTCTGCACCCTCTCTAAAGCTTCCAGGTCCTTCCTCTAATGAAGTGACCAGAACTGATCACAATGTTCCAAGTGTGGTCTAACCAGGGTTTTATAAAGCTGCAGCTTAACCTCGCAGCTCTTAAACTCAATCCCCCTGCTAATGAAAGCCAGCACACCATATGCCTTCTTAATAACCTTAACAATTTAGATGGAACTTTGAGGAATCTATGGTTGTAGACCCCAAGATCCCTCTGCTCTCCACACTGCCAAGAATCCTGCCTTTAACCCTGTAATCTGCATTCAAATTCGACCTTCCAAAATGACTCATTTCACACTTTTCCAGGTTGAACTTTATCAGCCAGTTCTCAGCCCAGCTCTGCATCCTGTCAATCCCCCATTGCAACTTATAACAGTCCTCCACACTATCCACAACTCCACCATACTTTGTGTCATCAACAGACTTACTAACCCATCCTTTCATTTCCTCATCCAAGTCATTTATAAAATTCACAAAGAGTAGACATCCCAGAACAGATCCCTGTGAAACACCACTGCACACCAAGCTCCAGACTGAATCCTTTCCATTTACTACCACCCTCTGTCTTCTATGGGTCAGCCAATTCAGTATCAGGACAGCCATATTTCCCTGTATCCTATGCTGCCTTACTTTCTGAATGAGCCTACCATGGCGAACCTTATCAAACACCTTGCTAAAATCCATATACATCATATCCACTGCTCTACCTTTATGAATGTGTGAATGTGTTCTATCACATCCTCAAAGAATTCAATAAGGGTTGTGAGGCATGACCTGCCCCTCACAAAGCCATGCTGACTATCTCTAATCAAACTATGGTTTTCCAAGTAATCATAAATCCTGTCTCTCAGAATCCTCTCCAATAAATTGCCCACCGTCGACGTAAGACTGACTGGTCTATAATTCCCAGGGTATATCCCTATTCCCTTTCTTGAACAAAGGAATAACATTTGCTACCCTCCAATCATCTATTATGACTCCAGTGGATAGTGAGGGCACGAAGATCATAGCGAAAGGCACAGTAATCTCTTCCCTTCTTGTAGTAACCTTGGGTATATCCCATCTGGCCCAGGGGACTTATCTATTCTCATGATTTTTCAAAATTTCTGGCACATCCTCCTACTTAACATCAGCCTGTTCAAGCATATCAGCCTGTTCCACGCTATCCTCACAAATGTCAAGATCCCTCTCACTAGTGAATACTGAAGCAAAGTATTCATTAAGGAATATCTCCTCCGCCTCCCGGCACAAGTTCCCTCCACTATCCCTGATTGACCCTACCTTCACTCTGACTATCCTGTTGCTCCTCACATAAGTATAGAATGCCTTGGGATTTTCCATGCCCACTTCGAGCTCTCCTAATTCCATACTTCAGTTTCTTCCCGGCTACCTTGTAACCCTGTAGAGCCCTGTATGATCTTTGCATCCTCAATCTTAAATAAGCTTAATTCTTCCTCTTGACCAGATATTCCACATCTCTTGTCATCAAGGTTCCTTCACCCTACCATTCCTTCCTTGCCTCAGTGGTATAAACTTATCCAGCGCTCACAGTAACTGTTCACTAAACAACCTCCATATTTCTGTTGTGCATTTCCCTGAGAATATTTGATCTCAATTTATGCTCCACAGTTCCTGCCTAATAGCATTGTAATTCCCCTCCACCAATTAAATACTTTTCCATAATATCTGTTCCTATCCTTCTCCATGACTGTAGTAAAGGTCAGGGAGTTGTGATCACTATCATTGAAATGCTCTCCTACCAAGAGATCTGACACCTCACCTGGTTCGTTGCCAAGCACCAAATCCAATATGGCCTCCCCTCTACTTGGCCTATCAATATATTGAGTCAGGAATCCTTCCAGGACACACCTGACAAAGTCTGCTCAACCCAAATTATTTGCACTAAGGAGGTTCCAATCAATATTGGATAAGTTGAAGTCACCATTACAACAACCTTGTTACTTCTGCATCTTTCCAAAATCTGCCTCCCAATCTGCTCCTCCATGTCTCTGTTGCTATTTGGGGTCTATAAAAAATCTCCCAGTAAAGTGACTGCTCCTTTCTTGTTTCTGACTTCCACCCATACTGACTCAGTAGTCAAACCCCCCTTGATGACCTCCCTTTCTGCAGCTGTGACACGATCCCTGATTAGTGATGCCACTCCCCCACTGCTTTTACCTCTCTCCCTATTCGTTTTGAAACATTGAAACCCTGGATAATCCAACAACCATTCCTATCCCTGTGATATCCAAGTCTCTGCAATGGCCACAACATCACAGTTCCAAGTACTGACCCATGCGATAAGCTCATCACCCTTATTCTTGACACTTCTTACATCAAAATAGACACACTTCAACCCATCACACTGACTGCAACTTTGTCCTATCACCTGTCCATCCTTCCTCACAGACCCTCTACACACTGTATCTGCCCTATCACCTGTCTATCCTTCCTCACAGACCCTCTGCACACTGTTTCTGTCTGTTCACCAGCTACTCAATCCTCTGATCCATAGCTCTCGGTCTCAACCCCCTGCCAAACTAGTTTAAACCTTCTTGACGAGCTCTAGAAAACCTCCCATCCAGGACATTGGTGCCTTTCCAGTTCAGATGTAACCTGTCCTCCTTGTACTGGTCCCACCATCCCCAGAAGATATCCCAATAGTCCACATACCCGACATACTCCCTCTTACACCAGCTCTGCAGCCATGTATTCAGCTGCATTCACTCTCTGTTCCTAGCCTCACTAGCCTGTGGCACCGGTAGCAACTCTGAGATTACTATTCTGCTTGTCCTGCCTTTTATATTCCAATCTAACTCCCAATATTCACTTTTCCTCACTATGTCATTGGCACCGATATGTACAATCACTTCTGGCTGTTCACTTTCCCTTAAGAATCCTGTGGACTCAATTTGAGACATCCCTGATCCTGGCACCTGGGATGCAATGTACCATCCAGGAGTCTTGTTTGAAACTACAAATCTCCTGTCTGTTCCTCTGACCATTGAATATCCTATCATTATCTCTCTCCTATTCTACCCCCTTCCCTACTGAGCCACAGAGCCAAGCTCAGTGCCAGAGACCTGGCCGATGAAGCTTTCTCTGATAGCTCATCCCCTCAACAATATCCAAAGCGGTATACTTATTTTTGAGGGGAACGGCCATAGAGGTCCCTGCACTGTCTGCCTATTCCCTTTCCCTCTCCTAACCATCACCCAGCTACCTTTATCCTGTAACTTAGGTGTGACTACCTCCCTAGAACTCCTCTCTATCACCCCCTCAGCCTCCCAAATAATCCAAAGTTCATCCAACTCCAGCTCCAGTTCACTAACGCGGCCTGTGAGGTGCTGGATGTGGATACATTTCTCACGGGTGAGGTCAACTGGAACACTAGTGGTGACCCATACCTCGCATGCAACTGCCCTAGCCTTCATCCCCCCTGTTCTAAATTGCCAAAAGAGATGAAAAAAAGACCTTACCTTACTCACCCTTGGCACAGAGTCTTTCTATTTTGGTTAGAGATGGAGGACGGCTGTCATATTTCAGGTTTTCCCACTGCCCAAATACCTTTGGTCACTTACCCAGCCATCTCCTTGTCTGCTTCTGCTCCTGTTCAGCCTTCGCAATGCCAATTCACAAGGTAAATATTTTACATTCAAACTTACCTTCCCAGCTGCTCCCTGGCTCACATTCACATGACTATCGCTGCTGAAATTGAGGTTGCTGATTCACAAGGTTAGTATAGGTATCATATTCCTGATCCCAGAATGAAAATTCATCCTAGATATCAAAATTATTGGCATTTAAAAGAATGATGTACCACCTACGTAGGGAGATGGGACATAGGGGCACGAGTGGACTTTTAAACATTTTGAACCTATGTCACTATTCAAAAAGATCATTGTTGATCTGGGTGTGGTCTCAACTCCATTTCCAATCTATTTAACATGACCTTTGACCTAATTGTCTGTCATAAATCTAACTCTGCCTTGAACAAGTTCAATGACAGTTCCCCAGACAGCAGTGGAGGCTGAGTTCCACCACGAACAACTCTCTGACAAAAGAAACTCTCTTCATACCTTAATTCTAAACTAAGTCCCTAGTTCTATTCTCCCCATTGGAGGAAAAAAATCTTCCTTGTATCCACCCAAATAAGCTTCCTCAGTGTCTTATATGTGTTAATAAGATCACCTGTTATTTTTCAAAACTCCAATGGTCTAGGCCAAAGCGATTCAAACTTTCTTCATGAGATAAGTCCTTCATCACAGAAATACATTGACTGATTAATCTCTGAACTGCTTCCAATACAGTTCTTTTTCTCAAATAAGAAGTCCAAAACTTGTGCACAGTAGTGATTGTAATGAGGACAGCTAAGTAGACATCATAAAATATGAGTTTTGTGATTGGGGCTGTTAATCTGGCTCAATCAGGGAGCCTTGGATAACAGATATAAACAGGAGAGTCAGACATTCTGACACTCTTGGGAGCTGGCTCTAAGGGACCTGAACCACTGTCAAGGGCTTCCCAGGTGTAAATAAAGGGTGACTTGGTGACCACATACTAGCCTCTGTGGAGCTATTTCATGCACAGTACTTCAGATGCCGTCTTGCCAAGGCCCACTTACAGCTGCAGTAAAACTTTGCAACTTTTATATTCCATTCCCTTTGTAATAAATGCCAACATTCAATTTGCTTTCCTAATTATGTGTTATGACTGTATACTAACTTATTATGATTCATGTGTAAATTCATCCAGATTCCTCTGTACCAATGAGTTCTAGAAACTCCCTCCATGGTTCTATTCTGTTTGACAAAGTAGACAAGTTCGCATTTTTCCTTATTGTACTCCATTTGTCAAATTATTGCCCATTCACTTAAACTGTCATTATCTCTTTGCATATTCTCTGCTTGCACTGGACAACTGACTTCTGTCCTATTCTAGTGTCATTGGCAAATTAGTAACCATGCATTTGTTCCCTTTACCTAAATCATTGATATAGATTTCAATTAGTTAAGATCTCAGATCTAATCTCTGTGGTATGCTACTTGAAACAGCTTGTCAAACTTGTAAAAATTTACTTATCTCTACTTGTTGCTTCTGTTAGCGAACCAATTTTTTAAGCATACTAATAAGCAACGCTCTACGCCATGTGACCTTCTCTTGTTTAGCACCCTCTCAAATGTCTTTTGAAAATCCAAATACACTGCATATACAGATTCCACTTTGTTCACTTTACTTGTTTTATTTTCTCAAAGTTAAATATATTTTTATTTTCCAAAATGCTTTTCAATTCTGCCTTATCACATTATGATTTCCTAAGTATACTGCTTCTGTAATGGATTCAAACAATTTTCCTTTAACAGAAGCTAGATGCCTCAGCCTATAGTTTGTTGCTTCTGACTCATTTCTTTCTTGAATAAGATTGTTATATTAACTATTTTGCAATCAACCTTTTAGAATCTAAGGTATTTTGGAAGATTAGACCAACATCAATTACATCTGGAGCCACTTCTTTTTGGATCCTGGGACTTGTGAGACTTTAGGTTCAATGGCTTTTCTAACACCTTTTCCCTGTGACAATGCTTGCTTTAAGATCCTTCCTCCCATTCATGTTCAAGTAATTTTTGGAAGTTTTCTAAGTCTTCCAGTGAAGCCAGACACAAACTACCTGTTCACTGCTTTTGGAATTTTCTTGTTTTCCATTGTCAACTCCTCAGTCTTACCCTGAGTACTGATTACTCTTTTCCTATTTAACAACTTATAAAAAATCTGACTCTCTGTTTTTAAATTACTAGCAAGACTCTACTTTTACACGATTCTCGATTTGTCATTCTGAGCTGGTTCTTAAAATATGTCCAATCTTCTACACTGTCACTAATCTTTGCAAATTTTAATATTTCCTTTCATTCAATGCTAACCTTGATTCTTTTAATCAAAAACATATATCTTTTGAAACCCATAAAACATAATGAAGAATAATGGCAGTTGCAGAATCTGTGCTGAAGTGGGATTATTGACCAACAGCAGAGTGAAGGCTTGTTTCCAAACTTTGACAAAATCCTGCAGAGATGTCTTGTCATGGTGCAAAACAAATAGAATCAACAAGAACTGAGATCCCTGTATTTTATATAAGCTAAGTGTTGAAAGATTGAGGTTAGGACTCAGCGGGCTCAACCAATGAATCCAACCTTAAGATTTCAAAAATACTTGACTTTTTAACAGGGGAAAATACAATTGCAGATCTTGTGTAAAGTAGATAAAGTGTTAGCTTTTTCTAATATATACTAGGACTAATTGTAAACATTTATTCAATTTGATGAGGAGCAAATTTTGAAAAATCTTTTTTTCAGTGGCACAGTAGTATGCTTTCAAATCTGTGAGTTTCTTTAACAAATGGGTTGCTCCTTATTTTTCAGATTTTCATCTTGTAGAAATTATGACCAACAGAAACGCTTATGGAAGTGTTGGAATGCAATGATATACCATATATACTCGAATAAAAGTCAAATTTTTTAGACAATTTTTAAAGGTACAGTTTATAGGGTCGGCTATTACACAGGCACTAGTTTTGAGGGGCTGAAACTCATGCTGCTATTTGAAATACTGTGTTATTAGCAGAAGTCAGTTTGATTGCTCAACTAATCCTGGGGAAAGAGGAAAATCACAATTAATTATGGAAAAGGTAATTGCTGGATAAAAGCAAGAAAAACAAGAATGAATTACTGGTCGTAAATTTTATTTATACATACCGGTATGAAACTTTAACATGTCAAAGATTCATTGAAATCCTGAAAAATCACACTGCTCAACATTGTCATGGCCTGGTATATTGGCACACTTGAAGTGAAACGTTTATTAAATTCTGAATGTGTAAGCTTCTTGAACTTTCTCACCAAATTCTTCTGTTTCCCTCCCATTTACTCTTGTATTTAATGAACCTCAGCAACATTAACACATCTGTCAAAGAATTAAAGATATATGTGGCTAATATATCTCACTTTTATTCAGATGTAATGACACAATTAAAATGATTAACTTTTTAATGATATTAACTTTTGGATATTAATGAACATAGTGCGATAAGTACCAATAAGCTTAGTACTGGTCTGAATGAATGACTGAATCAAAACGTGCTGTACTGAACCAAGTGGGCTAAGTAGAGCTATGAATGAATGAATGAATAAATAGAGATTCAATGTAGTAAACAAAGAGCAATGAGTAAAATTACCGGTATGAATGAATGTATGCAATTTCATTTAAGTGGGTTAATGGGAGCATTCAGTTTCCTTTGTATGAGGTTTATAACGCGATAGAGTTGACTTTTATAAGAGCTATATAGAAAATACAAGATTGCTTTGCCAAAAAAAAGGGGTTGACTTTTACATGAGATTGACTTTTACATGCGTATATATGGTATTTTAAAACTCAAAAGACTGCACAAATTGTTAACCCCTTTCTTCAAAGAAACAGCACTCTTTGGCAAAATAAAATGATCTCAAGACCTGCTACAGGATTTAGGTATAAAATCTAGCTTGTTACATCTGTGGTGAACTATGAAAATACTGTAATGTTGTAACTTCACTGAGGCCCAGTTTTAGGCGCAAAGGCAGCAATCACCCCTAATATACATGCTGTGAAAAGGCTTAATTCCTGCTCTGGCCTTATTAATATTCACTGGCCAGCCATCTATTTTAAAACACATCTTTTAATGATGTTGTCCAGTAACTGCTTAAGTGTTTTAAACTGAACATGTTAGAAATGTAAAATAAGTATTTCAGTTACATATGTAAGGGGACTTTGAAGTCACCAGAGAGATACTAAAACCCCTCTTAAAAATATCAGATCCAATACCATCAGGCATGTAATGTTGATCCTGGGAATTAGCACTAGTGGAACAGGCTTCAGGTTTTAACTTTTACTCTATTGCCTTTCAGGTATAAATTGAGCCCCTTTCTGATCTCATGTGGATATAAAAAATCCAAGACCTTCAATATGAAACCCACATCTATCCATTAGCTCTAACAAAGTGTGATAAATGTGATGCATACTACCAATACCCCCAATCTACATTCTATTCCAGCTTGTTGCTATCTTCGTTGAAACTTGTACTCAAAAATGCCTATTACTGCCAATCTGTGGTCCATATGTCTATCTCAATTACATTGTTGAACCACCACTTTTGAATTAACCATTAATCTGTTTGCTGTCATTTATTTAACCAGATTATCTTTTAACCATATTTATGATCATGCACTGGGTATTATAGATTCTCAAAGAAGCACATCATTAAAATGCATGCTGCAATTTCAATCTAGTGTTTCTTGGTACACAGGAAGTGTTCTACTAGAAATTACATGAACATACGCAGCATCACAAACAAGAAGTGTTTGTCTTATACCTAGTTTTGCATTTAATTCTTTTGTTTGATGTAATTATGAATTGACTAAAAATATGCATATAATTATAACTTTTTGGAAAATTTGAATTATACATCTATTGAATGAAAAATATATTGTTCAGTGAACACCAGATAATTTTGCCATGACAGTTTTATGTTTCAGGAAAAGTCATGATACTGAGAATTACTCCATTGTCTTCTTCATTAGGTTATTGGCAAACAAAATCTCTTGAATCACTTGGAAAACTTTGTCATTGCACTTGTCTGCTTTCCATGTCAGAGAACAATATTTGGCATTGGAAGGTATAAGTTGAAAAGTGTCATGCTGAAAAAGCACAACAGGTCAGGCAGCATCTGAGGAGCAGGAGAGTTGATGTTTCAGGCATAAGGCCTTCATCACATTCCTGATGAAGGGCTTATGCCCAAAACATTAACTCTCCTGCTCCTCGGATGCTGTCTGACCTGCTGTGCTTTTCCAGCGTCACACTTTTCAACTCTGAACTCCTGCATTTGCAGTCCTCACTTTCTCCCATGGGAAGATGTAAAGAGAGGAAACTAACAAATAATAAACATGGTATATTTTGAATTAGATTAGTGAAGGAACATTCAACAACAATGTTGAATGGCATTACAGTTTTTAAGTTCACAAACATTTGCATGAGCTTTTCTAATGAGCCTAAATGATATTAAAAAATGACAGAATGGTTGTTCGGCTGAAAGCTGACAACCACAGGAGCAGTGGATTGCACAGGGGACAACAATACAGGAAAGATGTGATAACTCGAGAGAAACACAAAATGTTGTCAAGACAATTGCATTTTAGCATTGAGAAAGGTGGGATAGGCTGTGTTTTGTTTACTATGGAACAGAGGAAACTAAAAAGATATTTAACTGAGGTATATGAAATTATGAGCGACCTGGAAAAAGTGGACAGGGAGCATTTATTTTCTATAGCAGAGAAGTCAACAGATATGGAGTGTATATTAAAGATAATTGGTAGAATGGTTAGAGGGGAGTTGAGGAGCAAATGTTTCACCTGGAAGTTGGTGTGAGTCTGGAATTCACTGACTGAAAATCATCACATTAAATATTATTAGATATGCTCTCGAGATGCCATAATGTACAATGCAATGGGCCATAAGCTAAAAAGCAAGATTAGGCTAGTTGCTTTTTTTTTGGCTGGCACAGTTATGATGAACCAAATTGCTTCTCTCTGTTGTGTAAATTTTCATTCAAAATATGAACAAGAAGCAGGAATAGGTCCTTTGGCCCCACAAGCCTGCTCCGTCATTTAATAAGACTACGGCCAATATGATTGAATCCAGAAATCCAAATTCCTGCCTATCCCTGATAAACTTTCACACCTCTCTTCTTGGGATGAATCTATCCTCCTCTGTCTTAACAAAAGGCTCTGCTTTCACCATTTATAAAGGAAGAGAGTTCAGAAGATTTGTGAACCTCTGTGGGAGAAATAATTCACTTCATCTCTGCTTTAAATAGACAACACAGTGATGTCTAGTTCTTCAGATTTTATATTTCTAATCACTTATTTATTTTTACTTATGTCGAACGTATTGTTAATAAAACTCAGACAGCAACTTCTAAACCCATGACCACTTCCATCTAGTTCAGGGTAGCAAATACATGGGAACACAATCACCTTCAGGTTCCCCTCCACCCCTCCTGACTTGGAAATATATCACCTTTCCTTCATTGTCGATGGGTCAAAATCCTGGAATTCCCACTCTAACGACATAGTGGGTCAACCCACAGCAGGTAAACTGCAACAGCTCAATTCTAATTGCTTTAATTATTATGTAAAGAACACTGACATTTTTAAGTTCCATCTGCAATGTTACCTATTGGGGGAGGGGGAGTTGCTAATGTTCAATGTTATCGAAAGAGAATTTTGAGAGCAGTCACACCTTGCTTCAACTGATTAAGAGCTTGATTAGGCCTCAACTTGTGTTGTGTACAGTCTTGGTGTCACTTTCTGTAAAGGTGTTAGCCTTTGTATTATGTACACAGCCTGTAAGGGTATTGTATGGAATTTTGATCTCACCGCTTGTAAGGGTAGTCAAGACAGAAAACCCCAAAACATTTAGATGCTTAGGTGTTTAGATGCATGTTTGCAATGCTAAGGCATACAAGGCTATAGGCTAAGTGCTGGAACATGAGATTAGAATTGTTAGTGGTTGATGGGCCGAAGTTTCTTTTTTTATATTGTATGACTATGAATGAGATGAAATAGGCTAGGGGAACTTCCTTCAAAACATAAAAGAGAGAGAGAAGGACTTCTTGTTTTTTTTTAATTTTTCAATAGTTCCAATAGATTATATAGGAAAGCTGTATCCCATTGAAGAGTCCATTACGAGGAACACAGATTGAGTATCAGCACTTAACATGTGCTGCACTGATCATGGCAGTGAATTTAGAGCAGATCTTTTTTGGCATGAACCCCAATGAAGCACTCCCATTTGGCTGTGGAGTCCCAGCATTTGCTTTCTGTTGAAGTATTAGGAGGTTTAAAAGGAATTCAAGGGGAATCTTATTTCATCAAGAGGATAATTAGGACCTGGTACTCCTGCTTGAATGATTGGTGTAGGACAGTCACCACAATAAAAAAGGTATGTGGATCTACTCTTGAAATATTATAGACTATGGACCCAAGAGTTGAAATGTGGAATTAGACACGATAGTTTCTTATTGATGAGGATAGACATGATGGATTAATGGCTTCTGTCCAGGCTGTAAATTTGAAAGATTTTGTGATGCTTTAGACTCATATTAGGATGCATTGTATGTAATTCGAATGTACTGAGCTGTAGTCCATTTGTGAAAACTGAATTCCGAATGGGAACTGAAGAGCATGCCGAGTTTAAAAACAGTTGGCCAAGTGGCCCTCACATTTCAACAACGTTATCCAGCTTGCCTGCTGTTCTGCTGTTTTGCCTCAAAAAGTGAAGTGCTCTGCTGCTTTTGGCATTCTCCCCAGCTTCATCAGAAAGCAAATGTTGGACTCCACAGCCAGATGGCAGTGCTTCATGGGAGTTCATGCCAAATAACGATTTGCCCTAAGCTCTCTGCCATCATCAGTGTGGTGCATCTTAAGTGCTGAAAGCAGCAGGACAACACTGAAGTGAGTTGATCTCAGATTTTCGTACATTTGTATACTGAAGCAGAACCACCAGGAAAGCAGCCCAGCTCCAATGTGCTCTGTGGAATGTTTGAACATACTTATCCCTATACTGCTTTATCTTCTTCATAATCAGTGGGGAAGACTTCTTCTGCCCAGGGTATATGTGTTGAATGTAAACTTAGACATAAAAATCAGGCTTACCTTTTTTTTTCCATTACATAGCATGCATTCTTTCCCTGAGATATTTCTCAACCCTGTAAGAATTAATGGACACAGCATTCATTGTTTTTGTAGGAAATATGCTCCACATATCCATCATTGTAGGAAGTATTTTATTCTCTAGTTTTACCCGAGGCTTTGTACATCTAATTGACCCAGTTAATGGAGCACAGATTTTTTTCCCCATTGGTATGGAGTTAGAATGGCTGCAATGCCTTCTCCACTGTACATCTGTACCCTATTGTACCAATTTTAAAAACTGACTTAAAATATTCCCTGTTCTTCATTCTCCCTTCACCATACCTTTCACATGTGGCCATATTAATGTACTTGAAACTTTTAATTCAGTGGTGATGACCCTATACAAATGGCTTCAAATATTTTGTGGTGTCCCTGTCATTTACACATCCTGGATAATATTTCCACAATTTTTTTCTTTGATCAAGTGTTTCATCCAAAAAAACCCAAATGTTATTATAAAACATGCCTGAATATATTAACTGCACACTCTACCAATCCATGCCATTCCATCTGTGTACAGTGGTAGAGAGTGAGCCTGAGATCTGTTACACTTCATTTTCAGAAGGCAGTTAAGAGGCATTGCTGTCGAACTGGAGTCACATGTCAACCTGACCACGTAAGGATGGCACTTTCCTTCCCTCAAGCGTACTAGTGTACCAAATGTTTTTTTCCTGATAATCAGCAACAGTTTCATGGTCATGGAAGACTGTTAACTCCAGATTTTTAATTGAATTCAAATTCCCCCACTTGCCAAGGCAAGATTTGAACCCAAGTCTCCAGAACATCCCCTGCATCACTGGATCAATAGTCCAATGATAATACCAATAGTGTATTAGGTGTCTCAGGTGGAATGAAGGTGCAGGCACCCCTGGAAGGTCCTGACAGGATATTTCTGATGAGCCTATATGTGGGTTCCTGCACTTATCACTCTATTTCCTGGTGAGGAAATGAGGTTAGAGTCACTACTACTCTTATTATCTTGGTGTTGATAATGAGTACCAATGGGATGCAAGTCTACTCTAGCTTAAATTCCACCAAGTTGGAAGTATCTGTGCTGGTGGAGGGTGCAAGTGGCAGCTTTCCTGGTGCATACTCTAGGATAGCTAATTCCTCTGGCAGGTGTCAAAGATCTGGCCTCTTGAGAGTGGAGACTATCTGGGTCATATTGGTACCTGCACAAGACAAGGGAAAGAGTGAGTTGTACAGCTGAGAGAAAGCTTGAACACTTGATGCCAGTCTAGTTGCTGTTGAGAAGGTAATGGGTGAGCTGTCTTCTTGAACTGCTGCAGTCCATTTGCTGTAGGTTGATACACAATGCTGTTAGGAAGGAAATTCTAGGTTTTAGACCCAGTAACAGTGAAGGAATGGCACTATATTTCCAAGTTAGAGGAGGTAGTGCAGGGGGGTGCAATTACAGGACAGGATTGGAGAGTTTAAGCTAAAGGGAGAAGCTGAATAGAGGCTGGGGCTGTTTTTACTGGAGCATCAGAGGCTGAGGGGTGACCTTATAGAGAGGCTTATAAAATCGTGAGGGGCATGGATAGGATAAATAGACAAGGATTTTTCCCTGGGGTGGGAGAGTCCAGAACTAGAGGGCATAGGTTTAGTGTGAGAGAGGAAAGATTTAAAAGGGACCTAAGGGGCAGCCTTTTCACACAGAGAGTGGTGCATGTATGGAATCAGCTGTCAGAGGAAGTGGTGGAAGCTGGTATAATTACAACACTTAAAAGGCATCTAGATGGGTATGTGAATTGGAAGAATACAGGGGGATATGGGTGAAGTGCTGGCAAATGGTACTAGATTAGTTTAGGATATCTGGTCAGCATGGACAGGTTGGACCAAAGGGTCCGTTTCTGTGCTGTATATCTCTATAACTCTAGAAGTCGGGATTGTCAGTTCCTTGGATGGGAACTTGTTGCTGGTGGTATTCCCACAAATCTACTGTCCTTGTCCTTCTAGATGGAAGGAGGTGGGTGTGGAAGGTGCCATCTAAGGATATTAGTTACAGTTCTGCAGTGCATCTTGTAGATAGTACATACTGCTGCTACTGAACTAGGCTTCAGAGCATCTCTCTGTGCAGCCAGAGAACTCGCACCTATGTTTGAGGTACTCACAAATACAGCTCTACAAAAATGGTGCTAAGCTGCAGATTTCTGGTTAAGTATCCCCAATACATTCAAATAATGGTTAGCCAGTATTAAGACAAAATTGATGTGTTAACTTCGAAGTTTCAATCTCAGGCTAGTCTTATACCACTGCACCATTCATGCTTTCACACATTGGCCAAAACACCCTCCTTTTTCTCCTACTTTAGTGTTCTATTCTTCTGCTATTTCATGTCTGTAAAGAGTGTGGTTTGGCTATCTACATTAGGAAGACTAATGCCATGGTCCAAGATGTTGCTATTCTACCATCTATCCAGCATTGAAGTATTATGTTGGAAGTTGTTAAAAGCTCCACATTCTTAATCTCTGACATCACTCGCAATCTGTCAGTTGATACTAAAATCAAGTCGCACATCTCAAAAGTTGCAGCCATGATGCCTAAGATACTTAACTGAATGTAAAACAAAAGCACTGAGAATAACAAAATGTGGATCTACCAAGTCTGTGCCTTCAGTGTAACTCTCCACAGTGGTGAGTCATGGATTATGTATCCTTAGCATCTCTGACAGGAAAAGGTGACAAAGTCAGATGTTCTGGAGCATGCTAATTCCATCTGCAAGCATTTTTTAAAGGCAATGATATCTCCACTGGCCTAGCCATACCTATTGTGTATGGCGTACCATTCATTGAGTCACTACCTCCTGTGTGTCAATTCTTCAGTTACAAGTACATGTATATGGAAGATATGAAGACCATGCATATTGATACTGACAACTGGGAGACACCCCCGATAACAGTGACCTTTAGACAATGAATGTTTGGAGATGCATTGGGAAAATTGCCCAGAAACAGAAAGCTGAGCTGACTGAGGAATGAACCCCGAGTGAATGGAGTAAACCATGCACATTCTCAGCACACTATCTTCCTTTGCAGCAAATGTAAAAGAGAATGCCATGCCACAGTGGGGCTTTCTTAACCACACCAGTTAATATGTAACACAGAGTTGATGACCACCATGCAACCCATCGTCTTTTGAGGCAGATTCCTTCAACTGCTGCCACTGTTCAAAAATGCAAAGCTCTACTTTGTCAAAAAGTTCCCTGTAACTATTTCTCCTGAGAAAATAAATTCTGCTGGTACTGCTATTTTAACAACCAATAAAAAATAATGGTGGCTGCAAATTGCAGTACTTTGCTAGTGATTTTCTTTATCTGCTGCACTGAAATGTCAAAAACACCTTACAACTTGTCACAGAGACAGAGTAATGGTTAGAGAGCAGCTTTTGCCACACATCTTGTTACGTGCAAAAATAAATGGTTTGTCAGATGATGAGCAAAAATTCTGAAGCATAAAGCAAAGGCTGCACTTCCTACTCACATTTAAATGTCATGCATCTGACTTGAGCCACTCAGTTTTTACTAAAGAAATTAAATCTTTACTTCGAGAACAGTTGTTTAAGTGTAATATGAAATTCAAATGACCAACATTTGTACTGTATCTTTGACAACTGATGTTACATTTTTGCAAACATAACTCCCATTTTAATTAGGTTGTAAAGGGAATACTTCAAATCAATCGTGGAGGTACAATAAATGTCAAAGAAGGACTAAAATTTTGGCAATTAATCATTGAATTCTGAAAGGTGTTAACCAGAATGAATCTGCCATGCTTTGACTGAATTATTAAGGTTGCAGGTTGTTTGGCTTCTAACACCTTCGGAGATTATGGAATTTCAATATAGCAGCTGCCAGCACTCGATTACTCTGTGCAGCGTATGATTTATCCACCCACGACTCGTAACCTCAATTTGTTCAGTCCTGCTTCACTTGAAATTGTCGCCCCTGGGAGCAATGGCAACTCATCAAGTATGGACTTAGAGGCATGAATTTCACTGTTTTACTATTTAGAAAAGACATAGTCAATGTGTAAAAATATTAAAAGGAATACAAGCCAAAGACAATATGGCTCGACTTCAGAGACGGAAAAACAGGAAGCAGCAGCATGACGTGGTTAATTTATAAGTGAAAGCCAAAGAAAGAGTGGCACATTCAGAGAGCAATTTACATGTTCTCAAAACATTTGTCTTTTATTGATTTGGTTTAGAATAACAATTATTCCCACACATCCTGTCCGAATTGGTGTTAGAGACTTAGAACACTGTGAAATCCAAGTACATTATATTTAAATTATATAATTTATGTATTTTGTTAAATGTAAATATTTCTTTCCATATTACCTGAAGTAGAAGTCAAATGTTATTTTAGTTTTCCTTATAAGAAGCACGTTTAAAAATGATAATACTGCCAGTGTAATCGTGCTGTCATTTGAAGGAAACGAACATTCCTCAAAGTATTTCAATTAAATCTGGTGAATAAATGGTGTATGCGATCTGAAACAAATTTGGTACTGTGCATTCTCCTATTAACCGCATGCAGCTAATACATTTCATCATCAATAATTCAAAAGTTATGGAGACGCAATTTGTAGTGAAACTAACACTGGAATTGTAAACTGCAGGTTCAGGCCAATCCTCTAGGGTTGAGTTCAAACCGAACAATAGTGAATATGAAATTAAAACTTTGCCTAATGGGAGCCACTATCATCAATTGTCATTAAGCCCAATCAGTTCACTAATGTTCTTTTGGGACTGATTAATTTGCTCTGCAGTGAGCCAGTATAGATATTCTATGCTCAATGCCCACTTTTATAACATAAATGACTTAATGGCCTGTCAGCCACATGCATCCATCACCAAAAAAGGCAACAGCAAAAAAATCTATGGGAACAGCATTGTCAACAGATTCTCCTCAATGTCACACATTGTTTTAACTTGGACATTTGTTACTACAGTATGTCTTCATCACCACTTGTCAAATTCTATATTCCTAAACCATACACCACCAGTGGTGGAGTGCTAACACTTCAAGGACAGCAATAGTTCAAAGATAATTCTCATCACCATGTGAAGCGTCCACAGATGTACAAAAATAAATTGTACAGCTATCTGATTGACTATTAATTGCAAATATTATTATTTGAAGTGAATAACATCATACATAATTAATCAATTGGATGGTCATTCATCTGATATAATATTATTTATTTGCAAGATAAATAATTTAAATTAAATAACTTGTAAAAGTAAATGTTGCATGTGCCTTTCCTTTTCCATCAGCAGTTTTTAACTATCATTCGACAAATCATTTCATCCTCTGGATGACTGGCCTTTTCCAAATTGGTTCTTCCCAAAGATGTTCAGTGGCATTATTATTGCTGACTCTCTCACTATCAACATCCTGGGGGCTACCATTAGCCAAAAACTGAACTACAGTAGCCATATAACTATTCTGGCTTCAAGAGCAGATGAAAGGTTAAGAATCCTGAAGCAAATAACTCACTTCCTCACTCACCAAAGTCTTTCCACAATCCACAATGCACAGGTCAGGAGTGTGATGGAATATCCTGCACTTGCCTAGATGCATGCACCTCTGACAACGTTGAAGAAGATTGACACCTTCTAGGAAAAAGCAGCCAGCTTGACTGGTACCTAATCCACTATGTTCAAAATTCACTCCCTTTACCACCGACACCCTGTGGTAACAGAATATACCAGCTACAAGATGCACTATCAGAGCTCATCAAAGCTTTTTAGACAGCACCTTCGAAACCCATGACCACTACTATCTTAGAAGGACAAGAACAGGAGATACATGGGAACACTGCTACTACAAGGTTCCCTCTAAGCCACTCACCATGCTAACTCAGAAATCTATCACTGTTCCTTCTGTTTTGCCAGAACAAAATCCTGGTACTGTCTCCTGAATAACATTACACATATATCTAACTTTGGGCAGCACGGTGGCGCAGTGGTTAGCACTGCTGCCTCGCAGCATCAGAGACACGGGTTCAATTCCCACCTCAGGCGACTGACTGTGTGGAGTTTGCACGTTCTCCCCGTGTCTGCATGGGTTTCCTCTGGGTGCTCCGGTTTCCTCCCACAGTCCAAAAATGTGCAGGTTAGGTGAATTGGCCACACTAAATTGCCCGCAGTGTTAGATGAAGGGGTAAATGTAGGGGAATGGGACTGGGTGGGTTGCGCTTCGGCGGGTCAGTGTGGACTTGTTGGGCCGAAGGGCCTGCTTCCACACTGTAAGTAATCTAATCTAAATGGACAGCCACAGTTTAAGAAAGCACCTTACCAGAACATTTTCAGGGTAACTAATGATGTGCTAGAAATGCTTAGCCAGTCAGTGATGCTCACATCACGAAAGTGAGTCAACAAAATCCACCTACTATATGTTCTCCTCCAAGCAATACCCTCATCCTGACTTTGATCTTTGTCACCGTTTATCCACTGCCCCTCCAATCCTGGGCCTCCCTGCCTTACCAGAGTCCAACAATGGCAACAACTCAAGAAGGCAGAGTGCCACTAACTTCTTCAGTGTTGATTAGGGATAGACAATAAGTGCTGGTCTCAGGTGTAACCCTTCTTCAGGGCTGTGAGTGTGTGTATGGGGAGCTGCAGATAAAGGGGGTGGTGGGGGCAGGATGGTGAAGTAGAGATAGGTGAAATTAGGTAGCGGGTACGACCTGCTTGGTCAAGGGAGGAATTAATCTGGTGTGTGGCTGGGAGGAGTGGAAGGGACAGGCTGGGAAGTGAGTTGGAGGATGGGAAGAGAGGTTATTTGAAATTGGAAAACACAGTGTTGAATTCTCCAGGCTGTAGGCTGCCCAGGTGGAAGAAGAGGTGTTGTTCCTCCAATTTGCGGGTTGGTTTGTTGTGGCAATGGAAGAGGCCCAGGATGGTCACATTGGAAAGGGAGTGGGAAGAGTAATTAAAATGGGCAGTGACTCTAAGGTCTGGTCGACCCCTGCGGACCTGGCTGAAATACTCAGTAAACGGTTCTCTAAGTTTATGTTTGGTCTCCCCGATGGGGAGCATCTGATGGAGTAAACTAGGTTGGATGAGATTTTAGATCAGAGTGGTGTTGGAAAAGCATCCGAGGAGCAGGAAAATCCCCACCCCCATTCACCTATTGTACTCTTTGCTACCTTCTCCCTAGCCCCACCCCCCCACCCCCAACCCCCCCATTTATCTCTCCACCCTGGAGTCTCCCTGCCTCCATTCCTGATGAAAGGCTTTTGCCCAAAACATCGATTTTCGTGCTCCTCGGATGCTGCCTGACCTGCTGTGCTTTTCCAGCATCATTCTGATCTAAACTCTGGTTTCCAGCATCTGCAGTCCTCACTTTTGCCTAGGTTGGAAGAGAGGCATGTGAACCTCTGTCTGATGTAGTGAAGACCACATCAAGAGCATCTGATGCAGTACACAGAGAAGACCACATCAGTTCATTCTCTATTTTCAAAAGAAAAAAATATCTGTTTTCCATAAATATGTGTTTATAACTATGTAGGCATAACAAAATCAATTTTTTTTAAGCTTTGTACAGTAATTGACAGAAAAAGACAGAGGTGTTGTGATACACTTGTGTGGAGGGGAAAACTAGTTATCGTGACACAGTAGGATGCATCTGTATTTATTTTCTCTTTGAATGAAGAGAATCAAAATTCTTTAGGTAACAAGGTATCATCGGTATGAACCTGAAGGTGAAAATGGATCTAAAAGACTCAGAATGAGTGAAACTTTCCAAAGCAGTGAAAGCTCTGACTCAATGCAATTAGGAAAAAGAAACCTGCTACAGAGCTGGAAGTAATTTTGGATTTTTTATTTGTGTAACGCTGCACTTCATCAAAGATATGGTACATAGCATAATGGGTTTTTCGAAGTATTTCCACAGTATGACTTTTTCCTGGATCAATTTATGACTTACATGTTAAGTAACATTTTATTTATGTTGCTTTTCATTTGTTTGTTACAGTAAATATCATAAAGTTTGAAATCTTGTCTGTGACTTTATCCATTGGTCTTGGGGGAATCTATCTCTTTTGCAAAATTACTGTTCTCTATGGTTATTGTAATAATGTGTTGAATGGACGATTGTATGTAATTTGCAACATAACAGATATCTAACTTTGGAAACATTCAGGTGTCATTGTTAGCCCATCTTGGTATCGATATGAATTTAACCGAAGCTCAAAACACATGGCACGAAATTCATAAAATATTCTTGTAATCAGGAAATAAATTATAAAAGCCTTCAGCTGCCAGCATGGAAAACCACAGAAGTTGAGGAACTAGCAGAGCTGCTAAGTGGTTTCACCTCAAGTGACAGTGATTTGAAATAGGTTTCTGACCCTAAGAATTATTTAGTTCTGTAAATGCTGTGATGGAAATACACTTACTTAGAAGAGATTTGTTGAAAGGTTATGTGATTAAGTTGGTAATTATTGCTATTTATTCAAGCATTTGCTAAATTCTGAGAATTGATCCTCCGAGGAATTTATCAACATTATTTAATTTCAAATTGCCACCTTTACACCTCTCTCACCTTTGAGTCCATTATTTAATCATAGATAGAGGCAATACAACAAACTGGACAATTTTAATGAAATGTGTCACATACCAAGGTTATTACTGCAGAGATTACTCATGACACATCAGAGGAGGAGGCAAGTTTCTATTTGTCACGTAAATGTGATGGCTACATAAGTAAAATGACAATTTTAAATGTGGAGAAATTTCAAATTTATAAGATTGATGTGGATTTTAATCATACTATTGTGTCATAAGGTAACATTCTCATCTTCTATCACATAATCTCCATGATAGTGATCATCTGTAATAATAATCAATAGATGTTGACCCAGCTCGTGATCCTTAGAAAGTACATGGTTGAGTAGCAACAAAATAGATTGACACTGGTATCTGAATAAAGAACTTGAAATATTGGCACCAGTATTAATTTGGAGATTCATTGCAAATGAGGGTGGAAATTTGGAACCCAGTTCAGTGTCATCGCATTGCTTTTTAACACAGCCATTCCAACCATTTTCTTCTTGGTTTGATGTTGACTATAGGGCAATGGATACAATCTCAAATCCAACATTTCAAGAATGAATAAAAGGTTGGAATTTGGAGGAGCTTAAGTTGGAATCAACAGGGGATGAATAACTCAGATGGAATCAGCAGAATCAAAGTATATTCATTCGTTTTAACACATTAATGGCCTCTCATTTGTTGTGCTTTCACATACAGTGAGGATTTGGAGAAAGATACTCTTCTCCAGCAGTGAGAGAATGAAACCTACTGTTAACACAAAGAGACATGATCCAGGAGGTCAGCAATGAAAGTATTGCACTAACCTCCTGGACACAATGCAGGAAATGCTTTAACAACATTAACCAGTTTAGCAAAGGTGAATATAATTGCACATTTACCTACATACTGTAGTGCATTACACCACATGCCCCCCTCTCCGGCTTGTTTAGTCTACTTTTCAGAAAATTAGGAAGCAGGAGAGAATATGAAGATGAACCCCTGAAATTATAGAACTTTAAACTGCAAAGAAGGATATGTAGGAGATCAATGGTGTTTCAAAGTCCAGACTCAGAGATATGATTACAGGGATCTGTAACCTAATGTGATCTATTGATGACACTATGAGATGTTATAGTATTAGTTATCAGTGATCAACATGTCACGCAACACAGTCATGACAACTTGAAATCAGCAAGTGAAACGTGATGAAACTATAGCCTGTGAGAATTAGGAACAGGAGTCAGCCATTCAGCCCCCGAGCTTGATCCACAATTGAATAGGATCATGGCAGATCTGACATTCCTCATATCCACTTTCCTGGCTGTTCCCTGTAATCCTTGATTCCCCTTCTGATCAAAAATCTATCTATCCATTTATCTCAGCCTCAAATATATAAGGATTCTGCCCCCACTGCTCTATGTGGTAAAAAATGTCAAAGATTCTCAATCCTCTGAGAGAAGAAATTCCTTCCCATCTCAGTTCTAAATCAATGACCCTTTATTCTGAGATCACGCCCACTGGCCCTTTTCTTAATTCATTCCTGGGTTGTGGGTGAGGGACTCTCCCATACAGAGGAGCATCCTCTCAGCATTTACTCTGTCAATCTCCTGAAAAACCCTCTATGTTTTAATGAGATCACCTCTCACTCTTCGAAATTCTCATGAGTCCAACCTATTTAACCTTTGCTCATCCAATAATCCTCCCACACTAGGGACCATCCTAATGAACCTTCTCTGAATTGCCTTCAATGAAAAGTCATCCCTCCCCTAAAAATGGTGCAAAACTGCACACAATACTCCAGGTGTAATCTCACCAGTACCTTGTACAGTTACAGTAAGACTTCCCTAGTCTTATTTTCTGGCCCTCTTGAACAAAAAACCAACATTCCAAAAGGCTTCCTGATCACTCAATGCATCAGCGTGCTAGTTTTTTGAGATGTTGAAACCTTCCTACCTTGCTAGTATTATTTCCTTTCTTTTCTTTCTACCAGCACCTTCACTCCGGCAACAGCAGTCAATTGACCTCAAGGGCAATTAATTCTCAAAATTGCTGATTCCTTTTGAGAGGCAGAATCATAGAATTTATACCAACAAATGTAGGCTTCATGTGTCTTTAGGCAAATTTTAAATGGAAATCCTTTGTCACCTAGCAACTCTCTCTTAGTACCTTATTCAAGAACTATGGAAGCTTGGACAGAGAGGATTCTGATGGGAGAGGAACAGAAGATTCTGAAAGGACTTTTCCTCTCTTAGGTGAATCCAGAACTAGGGGCTGCAGTTTAAAAATGAGGTTGCCCATTTAAGATGGAAATGAAGATGAATTTTATTCTTTCAGAGGATCTCTAGTGCTTGATTCTGCAGCATTCAGCTAAGGTTAGGTCATTCAATATATCCAAGACCGAGTTGGGCAGAATCTTAATAGTAAGGATGTCAGGGTTTCTAAGGGGCAGGCCAAAAAGTGATGTTAAGGCCAAAATCAGAACAGCCATGATCTTATAGAGTGTAAAAGCAGTGTAAAAGCCAAATGGCACAATCTTGCTCTTAGTTCTTACACTGTTATTTTATGTTCTGCAGTAGCATGAGCATCCTAACAGAGCTTTTTGTATCATAGTTGAAGATCTGCAAGATGTTGCACTGGCAATGGTAACACAGAGTCACTACAGTCCAGAAGGGATCAAAATTAGCAGATTGCAGATGTCAGACACTACTTGGCAGGACAGTTGACCCCCCTGGTGCACTGCTCTTGCAATATACCAAAGGAAACTCTGCCTATCTATCATGTATGGAGGGCAATATCTCCTTGTGAGCTGCAATCTCTGCTCACTGATGTCTAACTGCAGGTGTCTAAACATCAGCCCCATGCTGCTGGCACTCATCCCTTAGCTCATTGACTGAAGTTTAAACTATGGCAGCCAAAACACCAAGCTTCCTTATGTGATTCTGGAAATCTTCATGTAGAAAGTAAACTTCCAGCAAAAAATGCTGTAAATGAAACCATTTCTCACTTGTTAGTAACAAACTGGCGCTAAGTATTGTGTGCAACATTGCTGAGAGCTCTGATTAGCCTCTGTGAATGCTGTTGGTGTTCTCACTTTGTATTTTAGTCATGACTTTCAAGAACCCAGGATACTTAAGTTTGTGCCTTTAAATTTGGTAGTCAGTTTATGTATGAATGCTAGCATTTGCTAATAATGGTCTCATTTCTCCCAAGGGGGTTGAATACAAGCATCTAACATGCTTTAGTTAAATGAGGAAATCAATGGGTTGAAGCCGGTTTCCCATTAGCACACTTTCAATTTTGCCAGTTTTCACAATTGTGCAAATCCACACGCTCCTCCATCTTAAAATTCTTAACATTAACTTGCTGATGTTACTGATTACTTCTAGTGTTTCTCTGTTTTTCTTTCGTATTTCCTGCAGCTGCAATATTTTGGTTTTGTTTTAAAGAGAAATGCCAACGCGAGCTGGTGTTTTTGGAGTACCAAATCATAGGGATAGATTTAAACTGAATCCACTTAAATTAAAGTTGTTGGGGAACTTCCCATTCCTGCAGTGTTTTAAGGATATTCAGTGAAATGAATGAATGCTCACTTAATTTGTCATCTGTTCTGGACCAAATAATTGATGTGACAAAAGACAGTTGGAAAATTATTTTGCAAACATGTCTAAAAACATGGACGTGATAAGTTAAGTATTCAGCAAGTTATATAATTGACATAAGTGCTAATGTTCTTTGACAAAACCAACTTAATGTGGTGAATACAGATTCAAACAATGCAAGTTTAGTGATGCATTGTTGCAGCAATGCAAAAAAAAGTGTCATTGTCTTATTCTTTAACTGAAGCAATAGCAGAAGTCTTAGAGTCATATGACATAGAAACAGACCCTTTGGCTCACCATTTCTATGCTAACCAGCAGACACTAAACTACTCTAATCCTATTTAACTGCACTTAAATGTGTGCCTACTGTGCTGCGGCATTTTAAGTACTCATCTATATGCTTCCTAAATGTTACGAAAGTACCAGTCTCTCAAGCAGTGCATTCTGTGTTTCTACCACCCTCTGTGTGAAAGACTTTTTTCAGATCCCCTGTAAACCACTTCCTCCTCACCTTATACTTGTGCTGTCAGGTTGTTTGCCATGGGGAAAGGATTCTCATGATCTACTCTGTCTATATCTCTCATAATTTTGTCTTCCTCAATCAGATCCTCTGCACTCAGTCTCCTCTGCTCCAAGGAAACAATCCCAGTTTATCCAGTCTTTCCTCATAACTGAGATTTTTCATCACAGGCACCATCCTGATGAATCTCCTCCATATTCTCTACAGCACAATCACATCCTTCCATTAGTGTGGTGACCAGAACTGCATACAGCATACTAATGTTATATAAAGTTGTAACAAGACTCTTACATTCTTCACCCTAGCTAGTGAAGGCAAGCATCCCATATGCCTTCTTCACCATCCTGTCTACCTGTGCTGATACCTTCAGAGATCTATAGATTTGTACACCAAAGGTCCCTTTGTTCCTCAGCACTCCCTAGGGATTCCTAATGATTGTGTATATACTTCCTTTATTTGACCTCCCAAAATTGGACCCAGTTTGACATAGAACAGACTTTGCCAGCTGCAAATATTGCCCCTGGGGCATCACTGCTATCAGCGCAGTAGTTCTGCTCAGTCTACGTGGATACCCTGGTGGTCCCAGACCCAATCTCAGTTAAGTTGAGCCACACAACCATCACTGCAACCTCATCCCTCAAGTCTAGCGCCATTAAATTCCAGTGGCACTGCTGAGCCTATAGCCCTTCGATTGGCTGTCAGATCCTTAGGGGTGAAATATCTCTAATTGGGTTGTGAGACCAGCACAGCCAGGTAATTGACTGGTAAAATACACCTCCTGGTCTGCTGCAGGCCACAGTTGGATTGGCCTTTTCTAATTCCAAAACATATTGTACTGTGGATAAAAATCTGAAAATAAATTCAAACTCCTAGTGTAAAGTATCTGTGACTGAAGCACATGTTGTGTAATTTGGATGCACAGATCAGAGAGAGTAACAGTTTCCAATGTTATAAATGTGGAGTTCCATAAGATAGTTCTGGTCTATACTGTTTTGTTTAATTCAAGATATAATACAATGGGGGAGAGAAACATATTAGCTCAGCGATTAGACTGTATGTCCTGGTCACATGGGGTTGGTGACCCAGGTCAAGTCCTGCTGAAGCTCAAGTGCTAGATTTAAGTTGAATACAGTTCTTGCTACTGCCTGATTGACTGATGAAGAAATTCTTGAATGGGGAGGGAGAGAGACAGAGAGAGAAAAACAGCAGGTTCTGCAAATCTCAGTCGTTAAGTTTTTGTTCTGTTAGCCACCAGGCGGAAGGTAGATGGGAGCACATTCCTGAAGCTAGAGAAACATAAGGACACTAAGCTTTTTTTATGGTTCATGCATTCTCAGAAAACTGAGAGAAAGACTTTCAATGGACAGTGGAGTTACAACTCTGAATTGAGGAGAAGCATGCCAGCTGGAAGCTTAGATTAACTTTGGACTGATGTCCATAAAGATGACAGAAAGCAGACCGTAACATAGAAACACATTATAATATTTTGAGTCATGGAGTTATAGAGACCTATGGTACAAAAAAGGCCCTTTGGCCCAGCACATCCACACTGATTAAAAACAACCACCTATCTACTCTAATGCCATTTATTAGCACTTGGCCCATGGTCCTGTTTGCTGTAGCAATGCAAGTGCATATCTAAATACAGAACAACCTCGATTATCCGAATGAGATGGGTGGGGAGTATTTAGTTTGGATAGCTAACTGTTCGGATAACAGATAACATTTTTATGGGACTTTGAGATCTTGTTTGGATAATCCAAAATTTGGATGATTGACGTTTGGATAACTGAGGTTGTTCTGTACAAGTTAAATGTTATACATATTTTTGCCACTACCATCCTTACAGGCAGTGAGTTTCAGATTCCTATCACCCTCTGGGTGAAAACATTTTACTCACATCTCCTCAAAACCATCTGTCCCGACCTTAAAGCTATGCCCCGGTCATTGAGCCCTCCATCAAAGGGAAAAGTTCCTTCCTGTTTAGCCTATCTATGATCCTCATAACTTTATGCATCTTAAACATGTCCCTTCTCAACTTCCTGCTTTAAGAAAAACTGCCCTAGTCCGCCCAATCTTTTATCATGTTAGGATACAGAGTAAATGTTAATTTTAGTTTGCTGGTTACAATAAAAATCGTAGATATGAACAACATTAGGTGATTATTTGAATAGTAATAGTGTGCAAGAGTATGGGGAGAAGTGGGAGATTGACACTAGGTAATAGAGTCATAGAGTTATATCGGACGAAAACAGATCCTTCGTACATGCTGGCCAGGTATCCTAAATTGAACTAGTTCCATTTGCCAGCATTTGGTCCATAAACCTCTAAACCCTTTCTATTCACAAATCTGTCCAAATGTCTTTTAAATGTCATAATTGTAAACACCTCTACCACTTCCTCTTGCAGCTCATTCCATGCATGTGCTACCTTTGCGTAGTAAAGTTGTCCCTCGGGTCCTTTCTAAATTTTTCTTCTGTCACCTTAAACCTCTGCCCTCTGATTTTGGACTCCATTACCTGGAGGAAAAGGTCTTGGCTATTATCTCGATCCATGCTCATGATTTTGTAAACCTCTATAAGGTCACCCTTCAGCCTCTGACTCTTCAGGGAAAATTGTCCCAGCCTATCCAGCCTCTCTCTAGAACTTAAACCGATCACAGTCCTGGTAGTATCCTTGTAAATATTTTCTGTACAACATTTCTATCATGATCATTTGAAGAGCCGGTGCGGACACAATGAGCCAAATAGCTTCCTTCTGCACCATTAAAATTCTGTGATTTTCTGTCAACTGTTGCCTGATACCTTTGAGTTGGAATTCAAATATGTTTTAAAAGTTATAACTTCACAAGGGGATTTTTGAAGCATAAAAATCAAATAGATATTGTTTGAAGGAGCAGATTGGAAAGTATTATTAAAATGAAATGTAAGGATAGGTTTCCATGATGGTAAATAGCACATGCAGTAAACAGCAGGACCTGGAGATTTGATTCCAAATTCAAAGGAAAACAGATCAGATCAGGATTTCCTTGCTAAGGTTGAGTACTACAGCACCAGATGAATCTAAGCTTGAAGTTCTTATGATTCAACATTTATTGATTCGTTGAGTAATAGATACAGCAGAAATAGTAAGGCCTGAAGTGAGAACTTTTTGTGGCAAGATTGTGAGAAAATCAATTTGTTATGGAGAAAATAAGTGAGTAAAAATAAAGTATTCAGAGTCAAAATAATCCCCCTGTTTATTTGTAGATTACAGGTAAACTATCCAATTAGGATATGTTTCTTCCATTAGAAGTGAGAAGTGATGAAAATATATTGCCACTTGACGAACATTAAATTGTGTGATTTTTCTAAGACTGGAAACTGCAGTATTTACTCAAACAGGCATTTGATTCTATAAGATGTAGAACAAAATTATTTTGTTTGTGCATTCTTCATGTTGATAAATTTACTCAAGGACCAAACCAACATTCAAGGAAGTCATAAGATACTTGTCTCATTCCTCAGAAACATACAGGTTGTTCAGCTATAATGCACGTTTCGTTAACATGGATTCACTGTAACATGATTGACGAATTGTAAATACTGTTTCTAAAGTGCGAACTTTTAAAATGGATGTTGGCCACAACGCAATAACATCACTAACACTTTAAATGTTGTTTCTAAAGCGCGATTTTTCTCCAGTGCGAAGTTGTACAAGAACACAACCATCGCATGATTGAAAAACTACCTGTATTCTGTTATTCTGGCCCAGATGGAGTCCCTTGCTGTGCACTCAGACCCTGTGCAGACCAGTTTGCAGTAATATTCACTGACATCTTTAAACTCTTCTTACTGCGATTTGAAATTGCCCACTTGCTTCAAGAAGACCACCAGCATGCTGGTGCCAAAGTAACATCATGCAGTATGCCTGAATGACTACCACGCAGTGACTCTGACCTCCATAATTATGAAGTGCTTCAAAGAGGTTAGTCATAGCTCACATCAATTCCAGTTGACCAAACTGTCGTATTCCCTTGTAATTCACCTGCTGTCACAACAGTTCCATGACAGATGCCAGCTCCCTGGCCCAACACTCATCCCTGGAACATCTGGATAACAAGGATACCTACGTCAATTTCTGACTTATTGACTATAGCTCAGCCTCCAACACCATAATTCCAAACAAACTCATCATTAAACTCTGAGATCTAAGTCTTGGCTCCCCCTTCTAAAACTGGATCCTCGAATTTCTGACCCATAGACAACAATCAGTAAGGATATGCAACAACACCTCCTCCACCATAATCCTCAACACCAGTGCCCCACAAGGCTGCATTCTCAGCCCTCTACTATACTCCTTATACACTCACCGCTGTGTGGCCAAATTCCACCCCGCCTACATTTCCGAGTTTGCTGATGACAGCACCATTGTAAGTCAGATCTCAAACAATGATGAGACAGATTACAGGAAAGAGATTGAGTGCTTGGCAACAAAAATGACAATCTCCATCAATATCAGCAAAATGAAGGAGCTGGCCATTGACTTCAGGAAGCAGAGTGGCAGGCATTCTCCGGTCTGCATCAATGGTGCTAAGGTGGAGATGGTCGACAGCAGCAAGTTCCTGGGAGTGATATTCACCAATAAATTGTCCTGGTTCACCCACGTTGACATGATGGTCAAGAAAGCACAACAATATCTCTACTTCCTCAGGAAGTTAAGGAAATTCAGCATGTTCACAAGGACTCTTCTCAATTTTTTATAGATGCACCTTGGACAGCATCCTGTCTGGATGCATCACAACTTGGTATGGCAACTGCTCTTCCCAAAATCGCAGGAAACTACAGAGGGTCATGAATACAGCCCAGTCCATCATACAAACCAGCCTGCCATCCATTGACTCCTTCTGTACTTCCAACTGACTCAGAAAACAACCAACAGAATCAAAGAACCCTCCCAGTCCAGTTATACTCTCTCCCAACCTTTTTCCACTGGGCAGAAAATATAAAAGTTTGAGTACACGAATGAACAGATTCAAAAACAGTTGTTTGTCAACCTTTGAACTGAACTCTCAAATGTTAATTCTGATCTCTCTGCACTTTCTCTGTGGCTGTAGTACTGTATTCTGCACTCTGTTCTGCTATCCTGATGCACTTTGTATAGTAGAATCTGCCTGTATAGCACACTTTTCACTGTATCTCAGTATGTGTGAAACAATAAATCAAATTCAAATTCAAACTCGAAGAGCACATGCTCCTCTCATCACCCAGTAAAAATGGTATTATTTAAACCAAGAAGAGCACACGTTCAATGTTCACAGCTAATCTCAATTTAGATGTGGTACAAACAACAATGTACTACAAACTGCTTTCAGAATTGCTATAATTTATGCTATAGATTATATAATCTTCAGCCACAATGAATCACTGAAGTAGGAGATTCAAATCAAGTAAACTGTTCACACCTTGATGGCTCTTGAAAATATTGTTGCAATTATTACATTTTTGCAATTCTTTTTATTCAGACCTAAGTATCATTGGCAAAGTCACATTTGTTGCCCATCACTTATCACCTTGGGAAGTTGGTAGTTGTTACTTTCTTGAATCAATGCAATTTATGTGGTGTAGGAATCCTCACAGGGCTGCTATTATTAATCCAGAATTACTGAAGGCATGGTGATATAGATGGAATAATGTCTAGCTTGGAAGTGATTTTACATTTAAACCTTTCTGTTTTGTGTTTTTAGGTACAAACTTTTTTTATATATTTCAGGCTGACATCTTTAGATGAGTTAATATCCACCTCAGTTTACATTTAATATTCACAGAGCAAACATGAGCAAAAAAATCCTTAAATGACAAAATATATAAATAAGAATCAGATTCCTGAAATAAATGCAATGTTGAGTAGCATATTGAATGAAAAAAAAGACAGGAAAAGACCACAGAAATTATTCTCCCTCTTGGTTTTATGTGCTTCAAATAATTGTGTAAATGTGGTTAATCTGTTACCTTAGTTCTATATTTTAATATACTACATCTTTCCATATTTGATACTTTATCTCCCTATTTAGTTTAAAACTCTTGCTGCTTCCCTGGTTATATGGTTCACAAGAACTGGCCACCATGTGGTTTACCTGTAGCTGTTCCAAAGATACAGCATCAACTTTCCACAGCACTGGTGCAGTGACCCACAAACCAGAACCTACTTTTCCCACAGCAGTCTTTCAGCCGTGCTTTTATTCCTCTTATTTTATGTACCCTCTGCCAATTTTCACATGGCTAAGTTAATAATTCAGAGATTATAACATTTGATGTTTAATTTAGTGCCTGGCTCCACATATTCTGTATGAACAAGTTCTTCCCTAGTTTAACCTATGTTATTAATGCCGACGTGGAATACAACGATTCTACCCCTCCCACTGCAAGCTCCTTTCCCAGTTCCCAGTTACAAATCCCGGCACTGGGTAGTCATCACTACCGTGTGGACTCCGAGTCTTTGCAGCAGTATCACCTCCTATCATTAACACATTCCTTGTTTACCTCCCTCCCACACTTGAATGGATTCCTATAACACAATGCCTTGAACAACTGGATCAATCATCCTGGAATGCTGTCTCTCATTCAAACAGGTTGAGAGAATCTCCAACCTCTTGGACAATTCCACTGCCTGTCCCTCTTCCACTGCTCCATTCTGAGTCCCCTGTGCTGCTTCAATCACAGACACCATCCCCTGCCTATGACCATTAACCAAATCAAGAGAACCTATCCTAAGTGTTGTGACTGCCTCCTGGTGCAAAGAATTCAGTTAAACTACTCTGTTACTGATGCATTGTAATGGTTGTAGTTCAGCCTCCAACACGAGACAAAAGCCAAAGTTATTCAAACACATACTGTAGACGTGTTTGCGCAGGATCACAATTGGCTGAATGAGCATTCTGAAGAAGGGTCACTGGACTCAAAACATTAACTCAGATTTCTCTCCACGGCAGCATCAGGAGGTGGAGAAGTTAATGTTTCGTGTGTACGCTGACTTATCCACCTCCTGACCTACCTAGCTTCCTGTGTTCTTCCAGCTTCCTGCTCGACATCAGCACAGCATTTGAAAAAGTATGGCATTAAGGAACCTTAGCATAATTGGAATCAATGGGCATCAAGGAAAATACTCTGCTGGCCGTTAATCATGCCTGGCACAAAGGAAATCATTGATGTTGTCCTAAGACAATGCTGCAGGAACTTCTTTGGTAATGCCCTCAGTCCAACTATCTTCAACTGCTTCATTAATTCCCCTCATCATAAAGTCAGAAATCATGATATTCACTGAGGATTACACAAGATCAACACTATTCTCAAGACCCATGCATTTAGTATCCCAAAGAACAGAAGCAGTTTATGTCCATTCTACTTCATGGGTCTTGTCTCTTTTTATCTGGCCTACTGATGTTCTGTCTGTCCTGTGTAAATTGCTGTCATTCGTCTGCATTAGGCTGGATTTCTGAGAGTGCAGCACTTATTACTAGCCATGTCTTTCCTTGTGTTCAGGTGAAGAGTGAACAGCCTTGCCCACTGCTGTGATGCCCAGCCAATGTCAAAAGGATGCTTCTTGAACTGGCAAAGCCTTCAATTCTGACTGTTCCTCTGACCTGGAATGGAAGTTTATCGACAAAGGGGTAAGCCATTTAAACTTTGAAAAGAACATGTTTTTTTAAAACTCACTTTTAAAATTCTTCCTGTCTGCATGATATGATACAACTGACCTGACATCAAATAGCGGCTAAGGTTCATTCTGAAAATTGTAACGTTACCAGAGATAGGCTCTTAATGAGTGCAAAATGATTCTAATTGCCTGCTTAATTAGTACAGACCTATTCCAAGGCTCATCCCCTCTCTTGCTCTTAGGAAAATGCAAGAGCAGGGTAATGAAGATATAAAAGTAAAATAGTGCTGAACTCTGAAATAAAAAGAGAAAATGCTGGAGGATCTCAACATGTCTGGAAACATCAGAGGAGAGAGAAGGGAGTTAATGTTTCAAGTCCAGTATGATTCCTTTTCAGAAGCATGAGTTCAGAAGAGCAGTTCTGAAGATAAGGCAAATTAGATTCATTACATTAAATCAGTGAAACATCCTCAACAGCTTTGTTACTCCTTGAATGGGACTGAAAGAGCTCACGGAGTGTATGTTAGAGCAAAAACTGAAAAATTATGCTTTCTGCCAGATTGTGCGGTTAATGGCTTTGCAGTTTGATGGATTGCAAAGAAGCTTGAATTAAGTCTTGAAAAAGGCAACATTTTTAGAAGCCAGCACAATTTTGGGTCCAAATTGTTCCAGGATTGTCTCTTGTGTCTGATGCTGCAAATTTACACAGCAAATTCTAGCACAACCAACTACTAGTCTATTGGTACAGTCCCAAACATCAGTAAAGTGATCTAAAATAAATTACCAATATCTACTTCCCAGTTGCCTTCCTACTGATGCTAATTTAGGGATCAACCAGAATTATTCGCCTTCTAATATTGCAAGATACTGCAGATGCAGGAAATCTGAAATAAAAACAGTAATGCTGGAAAAACTCAGCCAGTCTCGGAGAATCTGTGGAGAGAGAAACAGAATTAACATTTTGAGTCTAATATGACACTTCTTCAGACCAGTGAAGAACAGAACTGTTTTCATCCAGCTTCAAACTTAATAATTGCCTTATCTGAGCCAGAGATGCCAGAGGAGAGGTTAGAGTTACTGTCCTTGCTATCAAAGCTATATCCAACTGAGGAGGAGCATTAGTAAGAGTGACGATATTAAGTGGGTGAAGAAAGAGTTGTGAGCATTCCAGTGTACGTGAACAATATGTTTAAGAGACAACTGGAGCAATTTGAATTACAGTACATTCAATTGACAATTGATCAAAATTCCATCCTTTTAAAACGTTGTTCAGTTCTCACTTAGAGTGTTGTGTTCAGTTCTGCTCTCCTCCAATTATGGGTGATGTTGAGGCTTTAGAAACAGTGCAAAAGAAAAGCAACACTGCCTTGGATCAGAAAGTATATCCAAGCTGTTCTTTTGGATTTGTTTCAATGTGGTTCAGAGAAGAATGAACAGCAGTAATTTGAACTTAAATATGAACATTTATTAAGTCATAAAAAATTGGAAGGAAAGAAGCATTGATTAAGTAAATAAAAGAATGAAAAAGAAAGAGGAAAAGAAATAGGCATCACCCCATCTGCCTTCAGGAACCCCTTGATTGGCGGCTGGTCTGGAGGCTGAAGTAGTTCCTGGCACGGTTTACAATCCCAGTCTGAGGTGAAGTTGAATGAACTGAAACAAAACTCGTTCTCTTCTACAGTCTAACAAACAACAAAGCACTGAAAAACAAGTCCAGATTGTGCCATCTACGGCACGTACAAGAATATTCATCGGATTCATTCAAGGTGATGCAGCTGTTGGATATCATCAACCATTTCAGCCCTTTAGCCCATCCTATACGAAGACTAATTCCAGTAAAAAACATCTTAGTTTTGGAAATCGAATAAAAGAATTTGGACTCATCAGTTTAGAGATTAATAGACAAAGGGTTTGATCTGATTGAGCTGCCATTTTGTTTCAATGAAAAAGGCCAGGGAGGACCAGGGATCAAAGTTTGAGTTTTCTAAGGCAAAATCGAGGTGAAATGTCAGGAGGTAGAGTCATAGAGTCACAGACTCATACAGCATGGAAAGAGACTGGATGTAGGTTTGCTCACTGACCTGGAAGGTTCATTTCCAAACGTTTCGTCACCCTACTAGGTAACGTCTTCAGTGGGCTTCCGGGCGAAGCAGTGCTGAAGATTCCTGCCTTCTATTTATATGTTTGGGTTTCTTTGGGTTGGTGATGTCATTTTCTGTGGTGACGTCATTTCCTGATCTTTTTCTCAGGGGGTGGTAGATGGGGTCTAACTCGATGTGTTTGTTGATAGAGTTTCGGTTGGAATACCATGTTTCTAGGAATTCTCATGCATGTCTCTGTTTGGCTTGTCCCATGATGGATGTGTTGTCCCAGCCGAAGTGGTGTCCTTCCTTATCTGTATGTAAGGATACTAGTGAGAGAGGGTCATGTCGCTTTGTGGCTAGTTGATGTTCATGTATCCTGGTGGCTAGTTTTCTGCCTGTTTGTCCAATGTAGTGCTTATTACAGTTCTTGCACGATATTTTGTAAATGACATTAGTTTTGCTTGTTGTCTGTATAAGGTTTTTCAAGTTCATTAGCTGCTGTATTAGTGTGTTGGTGGGTTTATGGGCTCCCATGATGCCAAAGGGGTCTGAGTAGTCTGGCAGTCATTTCCGAGATGTCTTTGATGTAGGGGAGAGTGGCTAGGGTTTCTGGATGTGTTTTGTCTGCTTGTTTGGGCTTGTTGCTGAGAAATCAGTGGACTGTGTTCATTGGGTATCCATTCTTTTTGAGTACACTGTATATTTGATTTTCCTCTCCTCTGCATAGTTCCTCTGTGCTTCAGTGTGTGGTGGCTTGTTGAAATAATTTTCTGATGCAGCTTCGTTTGTGGATGTTGGGATGGTTACTTCTGTAGTTCAATATTTGGTCTGTAGGTGTTGTTTTCCTGTAAATGCTGGTTTGAAGTTCCCCATTGGCTGTTTGCTCTACTGTGACATCTAGGAGTGGCAACAATCTGCAGGAAAACAACACATACAGACCAAACATGGAACTACAGAAGTTATCATCCCAACATCCATAACTGAAGCTGCATCAGAACATTATTTCAATGAGCCAACACACACTACAGAGGAACTATGCAGAGCAGAGGAAAATCACCTATACACTGTATTCAAAAAGAATGGGTACCCAGTGAACACACTCTGCTGATTTCTCAGTAACAAACCCAAACAAGCAGACAAAACTCATCCAGAAACCCTTGCCACTCTCCCCTACATCAAAGACATCTCGGAAATGACTGCCAGACTACTCAGACCCCTTGGCATCATGGTAGCCCACAAACCCACCAACACCCTAAAACAGCAGCTAATGAACTTGAAAGACCCTATACAGACAATGATTAAAACTAATGTCATTTACAAAATACCATGCAAGGACTGTAATAAACACTACATTGGACAAACAGGCAGAAAACTAGCCACCAGGATACATGAACATCAACTAGCCACACAACGACATGACCCTCTCTTACTAGTATCCTTACATATAGATAAGGAAGGACACCACTTCGACTGGGACAACACATCCATCATTGGACAAGCCAAACAGAGACATGCACGAGAATTCCTAGAAGCATGGCATTTCAACCAAAACTCTATCAACAAACACATGAAGTTAGACCCCATCTACCACCCCCTGAGAAAAAGAACAGGAAATGACATCACCACAGGAAATGACATCACCAACCCAAAGAAACCCAAACATAAAAGTAGAAAGCAGGAATCATCAGCAGTACTTCACCCGGAAGGCCACTGAAGACGTAACCTAGTAGGATGACGAAACGTCTGGAAATGAACCTTCCAGCTTAGTGAGCAAACCCATGTCCAGAACCTCAACTGAGCTACACATCTTCTCAAAACTCACCATGGAAAGAGACTCTTTGGTCCAACCGGTCCATGCCCACCATGTTCCTAAATTAAACTAGTCCCACCTGCTTACATTTGGCCCATATCCCTCCAAACCTTTCCTAGTCATGTACTCATCCAAATGTCTTTTGAAAGTTGCAACTGACAGTTCATTCCACAAATGAACCATTTTCTGTATAAAAAATTTGCCCCTCGTGTCCTTTTTAAATCTTCCTCCTCTCACCTCAAAATTACGTTCTTTAGTTATAAACTCCCCCACCCAAGGGAAAAGACCCTCACCATTCATCTTATCTATGCCCTCATGAATTTATAAACTTCAATCGGGTGTTCTTGACCAAGAGAATACTGGACCTGTGGAACAGGCTGCTGTCTTGCACAGTAGGTATCAATTCACAGTTCCTTCAAGCATTAATTGGAATAGTTTGTTTTGTTGAACATAATTTCTTACAAAAGGCAAGTACAACAGTGAATTCAGGGCAAATGGAACCTTTTAAACTAGTATCAATCACATAAATGGATTCAAAAAGAAATTTCCTACACACTACAAAGCTCATATCAGGAAGCTACCTTCCCTGAAAGTTCTAATACAAGAGAAAACCTAGGTCCACTGGATTAGCTAATGAACTAACAAACAACCATCGCTGTATGGACAATATTATGTTGTCATTGCTAAAATTAAACAAACTGAGAGAAACAACTTCCAATCTTGACTTATAATTCACTGAAACTGTTTTTGCTGTCTATATTTTTCCACCCACAATTTGAGTCAAACAATTTGGCTTTTAACTGCCTTATTCATGAATGAATGAGTATGTGCTTTGGGTTTTAAAGGTATAAAATGCAAGTTGCACAATAGTAAATTAGTGACCTTTTTCTCACTGTCATTTGTAAAGAATCAAAGAGTGCTTAGAGTAAGTCGCTATTTTCCTGTTAATGATGAAACTTGGTGTGAATTGCTGTGGTTCTGAACAGTAGTCAGGCAAATTGATCACCTTGGTGATTTAATTGGATACTTACACATTTATAATTAGATTACTTACAGTGTGGAAACAGGCCCTTCGGCCCAACAAGTCCACACCGCCCCGCCGAAGCGTAACCCACCCATACCCCTACATCTACATTTACCCCTTACCTAACACTATGGGCAATTTAGCATGGCCAATTCACCTGGCCTGCACATCTTTGGACTGTGGGAGGAAACCGGAGCACCCGGAGGAAACCCACGCAGACACGGGGAGAACGTGCAAACTCCACACAGTCAGTCGCCTGAGGCGGGAATTGAACCCGGGTCTCAGGCGCTGTGAGGCAGCAGTGCTAACTGCTGTGCCACCGTGCCGCCCACAAATGCCTCATGAAATTGTGTAGCTTGATCATCAGTGCATTCTTCTTAGTTAAGTCAGAACAGTTTGCCAATTCTGAACAGGATATCACAGAACTACAGAGCTTTGTTTTCATCTTTGGATTATGGGACTATATACCCCTGGGTATAAATTCCTGTTGCTTGTGTTTAGCAGGCAAGTTACCCTGTGCAATCCTTTCTCTAAGTCCACAATCATCCTAAGACATGTCAGGTGCTGTGCCTGATAAATCAACCAAAATTGCTACGTTGAGCCGAATATTCTAACATTGAATTCATGAGATTTTGTAGTTGGCACTGATGCAACAGCACTCTGCCCTGACCTTTAAAACAGCTGCACTGTAATGTCTATGGGCTGGACAGTTTAAATCCTGTGCCACATCAAGGAAATTGCATAGCATGCAGCAACAGTCATGCCAGCAAATAGGTAAGTAACCAATCACATCAAAATATTCACTCATAAAGTATTATGATTGGATCTAGACGAGAAATATTGCAAGACTCTTTTGCTATGATTTTTACTATGCTGAAATAATACCCATATACAGGGTCAGGACTTACCTCTGCCACAATGTTGCCAGAGAGATCAATCACCTAGTAGTCATGTGATCTTATGATGGGATAAACTCTCTTATTTACATATTGATGTTAACCCTTTTTCTCCTTACATGTTGCTAAAAGGGTACACATGGTTAAAATGTTTAATTTTGTATTTATCAGCAGTCGGGCACAAGAAGGGTAGTTTTGAAAGAGAACACAGATTTAGACAGCATGTGAAGATGTTGCAATTTTGTTGAACTATGGTTGCATGGTGATGCAACAGGGACTGCTAACTAACAATTTTAACTATCTAATTAAACTCAGATCAAGTATGCTCTGGTCAGGCAATGAGCTTGGGATAGAGGCAGAAATTGGTATTCTTCATAACCCTCTGCTCATTGAAAATGGAACAGAGCTTACAAAGATCAGAATCTGTGTGTAAATATATTTTCTGGTATGCACAAAATAAGTGTGAGCCCAGATGGTGAAGAAGCTAGAACCAATCTGCTCTTCCTTTTCTCACACGAGTGTTCTCTTTCTCATTTGTCTTCTTCATGGTTAACTCCTCACGTTGGTTCCCTGATATTTCCGTTTCTCAGATCTTGATTAGATTCGTCAGTCAATGATTGAATGGCTCAGTGCTTTGGTGAATTATTATCATCCACAATACTTTCTGCACCTTTGCTTCCCTTAGGCAACTTCCAAGTGATGTTTAGTAATGACCCCTTATCCATGCAGTAGATGATGATCAGCAAGAGTTTGTCCTTGAAGGTATTTGTCCAAAGGCCACAAAACTTAATGAGGTCTAAATTAAATGTAGACGTAGTACATACTCTTTCCCCAGTCAGTTGGCTTTTTTTCCAACTATCCAAGTGTTTTCATATGTCTTGCCCTGGAGCAGTGTATGGATTTTAATGTCATTAAAGGCCAAGACCTGATTTGAACTCATAAACCATAGTCTGCAGTGATATAATCTCAAAAGTCTCATACCAAATTCATGGAATCGACAGAAATAAATTGGCTGTGATTCTTGATTCTAATCATTAACTATTATCCCTACTCCAGATTGTGCTCAGTTTATCCTATTAACCTAAGATCTGAATTGAACTTGCTGGCACCAGTTCCTGAGACCTTTTGAACACGTTGGAACTGCCACATGGTACCTTGTAATTGGACTGAATCCCCTTAAGTGGCAGCTTTACCAGCCATTTCCAATGCCAAAGACAGGTGTTCAAGCTTTCAGCCTTGGTACTTCACTGGGGAATGGTTCACACCGCACAGGATGGCTATTTTTACACATCACACCACTGCATAATAATTTACGGCAAAGGAATACTCAGCAGCAAAGTCTGTGACAAAATGTTATTTTTAAATAAAGGGAAGCAGTCCCAAGGAAAGGAAAAGGTTGTCACCTAACATCAATGGAATTCCTCATGAG
Organism: Chiloscyllium punctatum; assembly: GCF_047496795.1. Lineage (NCBI taxonomy): Eukaryota > Metazoa > Chordata > Chondrichthyes > Orectolobiformes > Hemiscylliidae > Chiloscyllium > Chiloscyllium punctatum. Next base: position 64,610,679 of record NC_092740.1, read on the forward strand.
CAGCTGTCAGCAGCTCCTTTCACACATTGCCGATCTGAGTTATAATCGCTATAATTATTATCAGTTGGCTGTGGGTAAAAGAATATAAAGATAGTCACTCACTGGCAGATGGCTTCAAAACACATCTATTTACTCAGTCATGGAAGGCAGAATCTTGTGCCTCCCACACGTAACCTGGTAGGAGGATGACTGGTAAGGCACTGCCAGTTTCCTGCCACCACACTGTCCGGGTCAATGCCAGGAGGGCTCATGAACAACCTTCCTGCTCCAGTACCAATTGAGGCCCTTAACTGGGCAATCAGTGCTTACATAAGAGCTTCACACAATATCATTGGTATCAAACCAGTACTGGACACGGAGTTTGCCATGTAGGTAACACAACAAGCAATCGCATGTGTAGTTGCTGTCCCTCATTCAATGCAGTGCCTGATGGTAATCCCCTGCATTAGGAAATGATGGCCTGCTAGGACCAATCGCTCACAATTCCTGACAACTTCACTCTCCCTGAACTCAACCCCTTCATATTACCATTCACCACTGCCCTGCTGCGATCCAGCAATGCTCCAAGGTTTCTAGTGGACTTAATACCTCTCCAGCAGTGCTGTCATTCATCCTACTAGCCTCTAGCCTACTGTTATCCAGGGGAAGGCCTACAGCTATCCAGTCAAGATGCAGTGGGCCTGCCTGAAAAGAGATAATGTGTGATGATACAAGATTATTTTCACTTCCACAGGATTCTACTAAAAGAGTGAAAACCACGTAACATTTCAAGCTTTAAGATCAATTGATTAACACTTTATAAAATTGATTGTTATTTAAAGGTTATAAATCGCCACTGGCTAACAGATCACAGAAGGTAGCTTAAGAACTATCTCTGTTCTGATCAGTAGCTTCATGACATCATTTGTTACAGGCAAAAGATTGTCCAACCAATTAATATTCAGGGGAAATAACTTGGATTGTCCCTAAAAGTGCCACAGTGATCTTAATGCATGATTAGTCTTTTTTTAACCTGCCATTTCTTTTTTCATATTATGGGTGCTGCTAAGTAGACAAACATTTATAGCCTATGCCCAGTTACTCTTAGAAACTGGTGGTGAATCACTTTCTTGAACTGCTGTAGCCTGAACTCTATCGATTATTGCACTGTGCTGTTGGGAAGCATTTTCAACCAGCAGCAGTGAAGTAGTTTTAAATTAAGAGGATAGGTGGAATCTTCTTGTCAAGATCTCACCTGCTGTAGACAGGCAGGAGGCTGGAAGGACACAGCAAGCCGAGCAGCATCAGGAGATACAGAAGTCGACATTTCGGGTGTAATCTATCTCCTGGTGCTGCCTGGCTTGCTGTGTTCTTCTAGGCACCTGTCTGTCTACTTTGGATTCCAGCATCTGCAGTTTTTTGTCTCTAACCAAGGATCTCACCTGTTGGCTGGAGATTGAGTGAGAGAGCCATGTTGCCTCTTCTTTGCAAGACCAACCAAACCAGGCAATGATTACGCCACCAGGAAGCCTTCCACTGGCATCAAGAGCCAACTCACAAGAGCTGTCAAAAGATCAGGAATTTTCAAGCTCTGTCTATATGCAGCTTTGTTTGTAATAATCTACAAAGGGACATGAAACCATGACTGTTCATTGTTGAGGCTATGGCTCGCATTGAGCTGAAAGTTTGATTGATGATGTTATTATCCTATGCAATTCTTCTCACATCTCACTTTTCCTGAGCTGGAGGTGGTATATAAACATGTAACTCTTCATTTTCTTTGAAATTTACACATTTCTTTTCCCTTGTATCTTTAATCTACTCACATGTTAAAGAAGTGAGAATAGTCAGGTAGAAGAGGATCAGCAAGTGGATGATGAGAGTGAAAACACATCATTATTAATTAACTTCACATTCATAGCTACCAGTTCTGATAGCTAGAGAAGGGATGAGAGAAAGCATCTGAATATGTCAAGATTCAAGTGGGCTACAGAAAGGGCAATGCAGGATAATGCAGGTGGTAATTTAGTACAGGAAAAAACATATCAGAAACAGTTTACTATTCAGAAAAGCAGAAATAATTTGCTCTCAGCAGCAAAACAATATCACCTGCTGCTGGTCTCAAAGAGAGCTGTTGACAGAAATCCTGTAAGGATTATTCTGTGGACTTCTTCTTTCCTGATATCAAGTTTAAATATTATGCCCGCTCAATAGGACTTACAGGTGTCCAGCATCATCTATATCATTATCTGGTTCAAAAGGCAGGGATGTACTGTTGAGGCTGTATGAGGCTCTGGTCAGACCATGTTTGGAATATAGGTAAAAACAAGGACTGCAGATGCTGAAAACCAGAGTCTAGATTAGAGTGGTGCTGGAAAAGCACAGCAGGTCAGGCAGCATCCAAGGAGCAGAAAAATCGACATTTCGGGCAAAAGCCCTTTATCAATGTTTGGAATATTGTCTGCAGTTTTGAGGCCCATTTCTCAGGAAGAATGTGCTGGGCTTGGAGGGGGTTCAGAGAAGGTTTACAAAAATGATCCCAAAATGAAGGGCTTGACATATGAGGAGTGGTTGAAGACTTTGGGTCTGTACTCAATAGAGTTTAAAAGGATGAGGGAGTATTTTGTTGAAAAATATAGAATAATGAGAGGCCTGGGTAGTGGATGAGTAGTAGGTGTTTCCAAGAGGAGGAGAGTCTATGACCTGAGGGCACAGACTCACAGTGAAGGGACAACCCTTTAGAACTGAGATGAGGGGGCGTTTCTTTAGCCAGAGGGTGGTTAAACTATAGAACATATTGCCACAGAAGGCTGTGGAAGTCAACTCACCAAGTGTATTTAAGACAAAGGTCGATAGATTAGATGACTTACAGTGTGGAAACAGGCCCTTTGGCCCAATAAGTCCACACCAACCCGCCGAAGGGAACCCCCCTATTCCCCTACATTTACCCCTTTACCTAACACTACGGGCAATTTAGCATGGCCAATTCACCTGACCTGCACATCTTTGGACTGTGGGAGGAAACCAGAGCATCCGAAGGAAACCCATGCAGACACGGGGAGAACGTGCAAACTCCACACAGTCAGCCGCCTGAGTCGGGAATTGAACCTGGGTCTCTGGTGCCGTGAGGCAGCAGTGCTAACCACTGTGCCACCGTGCCACCCTAGAGATAGGTTCTTGATTAGTAAGGAGATCAAAGGTTATGAGGAGAAATGGAGTTGGAAGATGTATCATTCATGATCAACTTGCAGAACAGACACAATGGGCCAAATGGCCTAATTCTGTTCCTATATCTTATTGTCTTATAGTCTCAAGAAGGCATCTCACCAACCCCTTCTCAAATGCAATTAGTGATGAGGAACAAATGGTGGCTTTGCCAGCAAATGGTCACATCCCATGAAGGAATAAAAAATCAGCAGCTAACCATCGATGTATTCTCACAGATATTAAAAAGGAATTTTAAAACGGTTGAATTTATTCACTTTTAATTGCTAAAAACGGGGAAATAAATAATTGGGAAATCCTTAAAGGATGACAGCAACAGCAAATATGTCATAAATTAGAAAGAAACTTCTGAAAGTACAAAATTTAACACAATGGAAAATATTTCTGTCAATAAATACAAGATTACTTTTTCAAGGCCAAAGAGGCTATTCCGAAAAAATCAGGAATTCAGCATACTGTTAAATCTCAATAAATTGCAAATCATTAAGTAAAGGTCATTTGCGACGAGGTAAAGAACATAAGGAGTGGATGTTCTCATGAATGCATTGATTTATAATTGATTGCTTTCTGGGGAATTTCAATGGTAAACCTTCTGATAGAATCATTGACAGAATTTAAGGATTTTTACAGTATTTTTTTCTGTGCAAAATCCAGAGCTATCAATATTCATTGTCATTACTCCCCTGAAACTAACAGTTTTACCTTCACATTTGCCACACAATCTACATGTAAACTTCTATGAATTCATTTTGGTAACTTCTTACCATATTTATCGATTTTAACTGTACACCATTCTAGGCTGAAGACTTGTTAAATGCCAATTAAAAAAAAAGACCTTGATATTGGAGAAACCCCAAGATTTCATGACAATAGCACTGTCATGAAGAGTCCCCTTTGACTAACATGAGGACAACTCACCTTAAACATAGAGACATGGCCGTTGGGCTTAACGGCATGCTGTTTATTTGGTAAAAAGCTGCAGGTATTTTCATAGGTGGCATTGAGATGGCACAATACCATTCAGCAAATGTCTCAAATGTGGGAGTTTAAGGAGAGTTACTGTGGATTATATCTGCAATAAATGCTGTTGGCTGCGAATCCTATCAGATCAAATGGATCAGTTGGAGAGACAATTAAAGGCAATGAGGAATTTGCAACAGCAACTTTTTTTCAATGTAAGGGGCCTAACAGGGAAGGCAGATGAACTCAGGACATAGTTAGGAACATGGGACTGGGATATCATAGCAATTACAGAAACATAGCTCAGGGATGGACAGGACTGGCAGCTTAATTTTCCAGGATACAAATGCTACAGGAAGGATAGAAAGGGAGGCAAGAGAGGAGTGGGAGTGGTGTATTTGATAAGGGATAGCATTACAGATGTGCTGAGGAAAGATATTCCCGGATATGTGATGGACGGCAGTTCTAGGAAGGGAGAAAAGTCGCAGGTACAGTCACATAGATGGGTTAACTCCAGGAAAGGGAAGGGAGGTAGCCAGTTAGTGCAGGAGTCTTCTGTGGCTATCCCCATTTCAAACAACAATGCTGTTTTGGAAAATGTAGGGGGTGATCAATTCACAGGTGAACGTAACACGAACAGCCAAGGCTCTGGTATTGAGACTGGCTCTAATGCAATGAGGGGTACGTCGGCTTCCAAGAGATCAATTGTGTTAGGGGACTCTCTAGTCCGAGGTACAGACAGACGTTTCTGTGGCCAGCAGTGAAAAAGCAGAATGGTGTGTTGTTTCCATGGTGCCAGGATCAAGGATGTCTCAGAGAGGGTGCAGAATGTTCTCAAGGGAGAGAGGGACCAGCAAGATGTCATTATCCACATTGGAACCAACGACATAGGAAGGGAAAAGGTTGAGATTCTGAAGGGAGATTACAGAGAGCTAGGCAGGAATTAAAAAGGAGGTCCTTGAGACTAGTAATATCAGGATTACTCCCGGTGCTACGAGCTAGTGAGGGCAGGAATAGGAGGATAGAGCAGATGAATGCATGGCTGAGGAGCTGGTGTATGGGAGAAGGATGCACATTTTTGGATCATTGGAATCTCTTTTGGGGTAAAAGTGACTTGTACAAGAAGGACAGATTTCACCTAAATTGGAAGGGGACTAATATACTGGCAGGGAGATTTGCTGGAGTTGCTCGGGAGGATTTAAATTAGTAAGGTGGGGGGCAAGGCAGGGGCAAGGCAAGACTAATAAATTAAACTGCATTTATTTCAATGCAAGGGGCCTAACAGGGAAGGCAGATGAACTCAGAGCATGGTTAAGAACATGGGACTGGGATATCATAGCAATTACAGAAACATGGCTCAGGAATGGACAGGACTGGCAGCTTAATGTTCCAGGATACAAATGCAACAGGAAGGACAGAAAGGGAGGCAAGAGAGGAGTGGGAGTGGTGTTTTTGATAAGGGATAGCATTACAGCTGTGCTGAGGGAGGATATTCCCGGATATACATCCAGGGAAGTTATTTGGGTGGAACTGAGAAATAAGAAAGGGATGATCATCTTATTGGGATTGTATTATAGACCCCTAATAGTCAGAGGGAAATTGAGAAACAAATTTGGAAGGAGATCTCAGCTATCTGTAAGGTGGTTATGGTAGGGGATTTTAACTTTCCAAACATCGACTGGGACTGCCATAGTTTTAAAGGTTTAGATGGAGAAGAATTTGTTAAGTGTATACAAGACAATTTTCTGAGTCAGTATGTGGATGTACCGACTCGAGAAGGTGCAAAACTTGACCTCCTCTTGGGAAATAAGGCAGGGGAGATGACTGAGGTGTCAGTGGGGGAGCACTTTGGGGCCAGTGACCATAATTCTATTAGATTTAAAATAGTGATGGAAAAGGATAGACCAGATCTAAAAGTTGATGTTCTCAATTGGAGAAAGGCCAATTTTGACGGTATTCGGCAAGAAGTTTCAAAAGCTGACTGGGGGCAGATATTCACAGGTAAAGGGACGGCTAGAAAATGGGAAGTCTTCAGAAATGAGATAATGAAAGTGCAGAGACAGTATATTTCTGTCAGGGTGAAAGGAAAGGCTGGTAGGTATAGGGTATGCTGGATGACTAAAGAAATTAAGGGAAAAATTAAGAAAAAGAAGGAAACATATGTAAGGTATAGACAGGATAGATCGAGTGAATCCTCAGAAGAGTATAAAGGAAGTAGGAGTATACTTAAGAGGGAAATCAGGAGGGCAAAAAGGGGACATGAGATAGTTTTGGCAAATAGAATTAAGGAGAATCCAAAGGGTTTTTACAAATACATTAAGGACAAAAAAGTAACTAAGGAGAGAATAGGGCCCCTCAAAGATCAGCAAGGGGGCCTTTGTGTGGAGCCACAGAAAATGAGGGAGATGCTAAATGAGTATTTTGCTTCAGTATTTACTGTGGAAAAGGACATGGAAGATACAGAATGTGGGGAAATAGATGGTGACATCTTGAAAAATGTGCACATTACAGAGGAGGAAGTGCTGGGTGTCTTGAAACATGCAAAGGTGGATAAATCCCCAGGACCTGCTCAGGTGTAACCTAGAACTCTGTTGGAAGCTAGGGAAGTGATTGCTGGGCCTCTTGCTGAGATATTTGTATCATCGATAGTCACAGGTGAGGTGCCAGAAGACTGGAGGTTGGCTACCGTGGTGCAATTGTTTAAGAAGGGTGGTAAGGATAAGCTAGGGAACTATAGGCCAGTGAGTCTGACGTCGGTAGTGGGCAAATTGTTGGAGGGAATCCTGAGGGACAGGATGTGCATGTATTTGGAAAGGCAAGGACTGATTAGAGATAGTCAACATGGCTTTATGTGTGGGAAATCATGTCTCACAAACTTGACTGAGTTTTTTGAAGAAGTAACAAAAAGTATTGATGAGGGCAGAGTGGTAGATGTGATCTATATGGACTTCAGTAAGGTATTTGACCAGGTTCCCCATGGGAGACTGGTTAGCAAGGTTAGATCTCACGGAATACAGTGGGAACTAGCCAATTGGATACAGAACTGGCTCAAAGGTAGCAGACAGAGGGTGGTGATGGAGGGTTGATTTTCAGACTGGAGGCCTGTGACAGTGGAGTGCCACAAGGATCAGTGCTGGGTCCTCTACTTTTTGTCATTTACATAAATGATTTGGATGTGAGCATAAGAGGTAGAGTTAGTAAGTTTGCAGATGACATCAAAATTGGAGGCGTAATGGACACCTCAGATTACAACAGGATCTTGAGCAGCTGGGCCAATGGGCTGAGAAGTGGCAGATAGAATTTAAATCGGATAAATGCGAGGTCCTTCATTTTGGGAAAGCAAATCTTAGCAGGACTTATTCACTTAATGGTAAGGTCCTAGAGAGTGTTGCTGAACAAAGAGACCTTGGAGTACAGGTTCATAGCTCCTTGAAAGTAGAGTTGCAGGTGGGTAGGATAGTGAAGAAGGTGTTTGGTATGCTTTCCTTTATTGGTCAGAGTATTGAGTACAGGAGTTGGGAGGTCATGTTGCGGCTGTACAGGACATTGGTTAGATCACTGTTGGAATATTGCATCCAATTCTGGTCTCCTTCCTATTGGAAGGATATTATGAAACTTGAGAGGGTTCAGAAAAGATTTAAAAGGATGTTTCCAGGGTTGGAGTATTTGAGCAATGGAGAGACTGAACAGGCTGGGGCTGTTTTCCCTGGAGCGTCGGATGCTAAGGGATGACCTTATAGAGGTTTCAGAATTATGAGGGGCATGGATAGGATAAATAGACAAAGTCTTTTCCCTGGTGTCAGGGAGTCCAGAACTAGAGGGCATAGGTTTAGGGTGAGAGGGGAAAGATATAAAAGAGACCTAAGGGGCAACTTTTTCACACAGAGGATGGTACATGTATGGAATGAGCTGCCAGAGGAAGTGGTGGAGGCTGGTACAATTGTAACATTTAAAAGGCATTTGGTTGGATATATGAAAAGGAAGGGTTTGGAGGGATATGGGCCAGGTGGTGGCAGGTGGGACTTGATTGGATTGGGGTAACTGGCCTGCATGGACGGGTTGGACCAAAGGGTCTGTCTCTGTGCTGTACATCTCTATGACTCTATGACTTTATGTCCACCCCCTTGACTGAGAACTGTTGACAAACTTAACAAGCTGCCTGGCTTTGTGTCTGTTCTAAATAGAGCAGAAGTACTCTAATCTTTTATGTTCGGAATGAATGTACCGAGTGCAAGAAGGTAAGACATGATAGAAATATTGTATGCTTTATAAGGCAAGAGACTGCTCTAAGTGAGCAAATGAGGGGCCCAGAAATGTATTCTAGTCCAATCCTTGAAAAGTCTCCTGGCAGAATCATTACAATGAATAGTGTGATTCCTCCTGAGTGCAGTATTGAAGTGGAAAACCTGGCATTGATTGCAGCACCAGAAATAACAACATCAAAAATAGCCTGAATGAATGTGAAAAGACCTCCTCACTAACATCTGGAGGCTAGTGCCAAAATTGAGACACCTGTCTCCTAGGGTGGTCAAGCAACACAATCAGATAGAAAATGTCCCATACACCAGCATTACCATCCCTGGATACATTCTGTACCATCTGCAGGACAGACCCAGCACAGTTGGCCGCACAGTGTTATATAGCCGGGAGCAAGTTACCTTGGAAGTCAGAGAGTCATAGAGATGTACAGCATGGAAACAGACATTGATTTCGGATCCCATGAAGCCTCCTGCTGATCACCACGTATCATTCTCCCTTGAGTGATGAATCAGTACTTCTCCATGTGGAACAACATTTGGAGGAATTACTAAGAATAGCAAGGGCACACAGTATACTCTGAGTGGGAGATTTCAATGTCTACCATCAAGAATGGCTCAGCAGCAGCATTACTGATCGAGTTGGTCAGGTCTTCAAGGACATAGCTGCTAGACTGGGTCTGCAGCAGGAACTAACAAGAGAGAAAAACATACTTGATCTAATCCTCACCGATCTGCTGCTGCAGATGCATCTATCCATGACATTATTGGCAAGAGCGACTACTGCACAGTCCTATCTTCACATGGAGAACACCCTCCATTGTGTTGTGTGGCACTTTCACTGTGTTAAATGAGACAGAAACATGGAACCCCCTACAGTACATTTGGCCCATCAAGTCTGCACCAACCCTCCAAAGAGCAGCCCATCCTCCATTACTCTGCATTTACTGTGGCTGATCCATGCAGCCTACATCTCTCTGGAAACTATGGAGCAATTTTTAACATGGCCATTCCACCTAAATGGCACATTTTAGGTCTGTGGAAAGAAACCGGAGCACCTGGAAGAAACCCATGCAGACATGGGGTGGAGCTTGTAAACTCTGGACAGTGGCCAGAGACTGGAATCAAACCTGGGTCGCTGTGAAGCATTTATGCTCACTGCAGTGCTGCCCCTACAGACTTTGAACTGATCTAGCAACTCAAGACTGGGCATCCATGAGATGCTGTGGGCCATCAACAGCAGCAGAATCATACTCCAGCACAACCTCATGGATTAACATGTTCCTCCACTTAACCATTAGCACCAAGCCAGGGGATCAACCCTGGTACAATGGAGAATGCAGGAGGGCATGCCAGGAGCAGCACTAAAAAATGAGGAGTCAATTTGGTAATGCTATTAGACAAGACTTCTTACATGCCAAAGAGCATAAGCAGCATGTGATAGACAGAGTTAAGCGAACCCACAACCAATGGATCAGATCTAAGCTTTGCAGTCCTGCCACAACTAGTCATGAATGGTGGCAGACATTTAGACAATGGAGGAGGAGGAGGCTCCACAAATATCCCCATCCTCAATGATGGAAGAGGCCAGCACATCAGTGCAGGAGATAAGGCTGAAGCTTTCGCAGCAAACTTCAGCCAGAAATGCCAAGTGGATGATCCACCTCATCCAATGGTCCCCAGCATCACAGATACCAGCTTTCAGCCAATTCAATTTCCTCCAGCATTCCAGCAATAGTACTGCCAACTTGTGCTCCATTGTTCACCAATGATTGCGCAATGTTTAGCATCATTTGCAACTCAGATACTGAAGCAGTTCATGTTCAAGTGCAACAAGATCTGAACAAAATCCAGGCTTGAGCTAACAAATGGGAAGTAACATTCGAACCACACAAATATGAGGCAATGATCACCATCCTTCAATATTTAATGGCATTACCATCACTGAATTCTCAACCATTAACATCTTGTTTACTATTGACTAGAAGCTCAGTTGGACTCACCACATAAATATAATGGCTACAACAACAGCTCAGAGGCTAGGAATATTGCAGCTAGTAACTCACCTCCTTACTGCAAAAAGTCTGTCCATCATCTAGAAGGCACAAGTCAGGAGTGTGATGGAATTATCCCCACTTGCCTGGATGAGTGCAACCCAAAAATACTCAGGCAGCTTGACACTGTCCAGATTGATTGGTACCACATTCACAAACATCCACTCCCCTACCACTGATGCTGAGTAGAGCACCATCTGCAAGATGCGTTGCAGAAATTCACCAAAGATCCTTGGACAGCACTTGACAGCACTCAAGTGAACCCATGACCACTTCACTTGAGAAGGAGCAGGACAGCAGATACATGGGAACACCACCACTTCAAGTTCCCCTCCAAGCCACTAACCATCCTGACTTGGAAATATATCACCTTTCCTTCATTGTCGCTGAGTCAAAATCGTGGAACCCCTACCCTTATGACAATGTGGGTCAACCCACAGTAAATGGATCGTGGCAGTTCAAGAGGCATCCCACCACCACCTTCTCCAGGGCAACTAAGAATGGACAATAAGTGCTGGCCCAGCCAGTGATGCCCTCATCCCATAGTGAATTTAAAAAAAACAACATTGTAAGTGAATCAGAGATGTCCCATGATGTGTGAAGCTGGTGCATGTCTGATGCCTACATCTGTGGACAGAGGTGCAGTCAGTCACCCCCATTGGGCACACCCTGAGATTTGGGGGACTGCAATCCAAGATGGAGGCCTAGAAGAGCAGATGGCAACTACTAGGAGCCCCCAGTTACCAACTCAGAATTTCGTGTTGAAAATTGCTACCATTAAATTTCTGTCTGGCAAGTATAGAAAAGGAAACTGCTATAAAGAAACTGGGCACTAATTACACAGCAATGCAAATAGGCCACTTTCATGAGCAAGATCCTCATCTTACCATCCCAAACTTGGTTGCAGAAATTTGCTCTCTTTTTTCTTTCCACACAGCAAGAAGATCTCGTTTTTTTCTGATTACACCAGCAATCTTCAGAAGCTTTGTATTTATTCCATTTGTTTTACCTGGATGGAGCTAGGAACACAAATGTTCATGGTGAGAGTCATCTTCAGTCACTGACAAGACTGCCCTCACTTGACTGGGAATTTATAGTTGTGTCTGCATCAGGTGCCAGACCTCTACATCCTTTTGTGAAAGGAGGACAACTGATTTTCATGTTGGCAATTTGCTCCCTGAATGACCCAAGTGGATATGGATTTTCTTGAGAGGTCTTTGCACACCCACCCATCCTCCTGCTCCCAGCCCTGCTTTGTTTCTGCTCTATCCATTCATTGTATAATGCTGCCAGCAAACTACTACATCCTCATGATCAAGTGAATGGACAGAATCCTTTAAGTCTGGGCATGTCCTAAAGTGTATGCCACAATACTCTATTTGGATTTCAGCATCTTTACAAAACTGAAAAAACATCAAAAATTGTACTATTGCAACAAGAGTAAATAAAAATGAACAAAAAAAACCTGATAGTAATTGGAGATGCTTTATTGGCTCTTGAGAAAGTGCTGATAAGCTGCCTTCATGACTACTGCAATCCATGTGGTGTAGGGACACCCACAGTGCTGTGAGAAAAGACTTCCAAGATTCTGAACCAGCAGCAGTGAAGGTTTGTGATCTAGTTCCAAGTCAGGTTAGTATGTGACTTCAGGGGATCTTTCAAGTGGTGTTGGTGTTCCCCTGCATCTGCCTGCCCCAGATCTTCTAGATAATATATATTTTCTGTTTGGAAGGTGCTGTTTAAGGAATATTGATTAGTTGTTGTAGTGCATTTTGCAGATTGTACACATTGTTGCCTGCTTTATGTCAATGCTGGAGGGAATGAGTATTGAAGGTGTTCGGTAGAGTACCAATTAGCTGCAAACACAGGGTGTACTGGAGACACTCAGCAGGTCTGGCATCAATTGTAGCGAGCAAAACAGAATTAACGTTTCAAGTCCAGTGACCCATCATCATGTTTTTAAATTTCCAGCATCTGCATTTCAAACTGAGCATCAGTGAGCAGACTAGAACTGAATAAATGCTGCTTGAAAGCTGTCAATTTTCACTCAAAATGTCATCTTTCTCTCCCTAAATATTGCCTGGCATGTACAGTATTTCCTGAGCTTTTTTTTTTATTTCAGCTGTATGCATTGATTAATGTCTATTGTAATGATACAGAACAGATGTGTGATATACTATGTAGACATCTACAACCGTGAGCAAAATGCATCCAGCATAGTCAATACCAGCACTGCACCATAGGTGCCATTTTGGAGACAAAAGGATAAAACAAAAAGATAGGGCACCATGTCGTCTAATTCCACTGCCATTACAGCTGAGGACTAAGTATTTATATTTGACAAGTTAAGAGGTATATTACATTAGCACAATCTATCATAAATAAACACTTCATAATTTCTACTTAGCAAAACTGGCTGGAGGTCGTATATGTATAACAGTGATGAAAAAGTAACAATACCCAAAATTAATTTCTGTAGATTCTTTACTCCTTCAGCACAGTCATGCATCATGATCAGAGTATACCTGTAGATAAATAATAGATTCTGGATGATTGCAAAAATTTCTCTTCATCTTATTTTTGCATTTAGTTACCGTTTTTGGAAATCTTTAACATAGAGACTTGGGTAACCTAGGAATTCCATCTGTAATCACTGTGGAAACAGTAATGCTACCAAATATTGGTGGAAAGTAGGAAACCATATAGTCCACCATTTATAATCCGATAGTATCGATTCATCAGGACCTTTGAGGATTATCAAATTATATTAGTCATTATATGAAAACAAAAATTTTTGAAAGCATTCACAATGCTACAGTTGAATATTTGTCTTATTGTGTCGTTTACGAATATTATCTTATGTTGTTTTTATGAATTGACTGACAAGATTATCATCTCCCCATGTGCAAAATTCAACCTATTTTTTAAAATGTAATCTCTGTAAAAGGAAAATCATTAAGAGGACTGAAATAAAATTACAAATCTATGCTAGGATTTCTCCAACCTTTGAGTCACAAAGGAAAGATACATTGAAGAATCAATGCAGTCTTTAACAGAAACAAAAAGAGAAATTGTTGGAAAAAGTCATGGGGGAGGCCTGGCAGTATCTATAGAGAGAAATCAGAATTAACATTTCTGGTCCAGTGACCCTTCTTCAGAAATATCTTACACTATCTTACACAGAGTTACTTAGAGCTGAATTCAAATCCCAAAGTAGGTGTATTGGAGTCAGGCCAGAAAGTTTTAAAATTCTGAATTAATTGAAAGGAATGTAGACTACCACAAACCTGTTCACTAATGGCTTTTGCCAGAGGCAGGATGTGAAATGAGCAACCAATTCACTTATAGGAAGTGGCCCACCCTTTGAATTATAATGCATCTCCCTTTTAACAGCTTTTTTTTGGAAACATTGTTAGGAGGTTTCCCTTGCTTCAGATAACCCAACAGATGTAAGGAAGTGAAAAGAACAGAATTCCCTTTACAGCACTAATAGGAAACAAAAGCCTACCCTCCAGACCAGAAAGTATGGAGTAAATTCCTCTACACATTGCAGTCTGTTCAATTTTCTCCACAATCAGATCCTCTAGTGAGAACTATCTTCACTCCTGACCATTGTGTACATCCCACATCACAACCCCCTTCACACACCACACCAAAATGGTCCTTACCACGACCAATCAAACACTCCTACAATATCACCTAGTTGCTCACCACACCAGCTTTCAAGCTACGGTGACTGCAGATTTGAGTCAGACCTCAAGCTTTTGAGGCAGGTTATAGGCAGGAAACCTAGAGAACAAAAACAATAATGACTTATGTTTAAAATCTGTGAGACTCTTGGGAAACTCTTACTTCTAAGTTTCCCAAATACTAAACATCTTGCTATCTCATCTTTTGTTTTGCACCTTCTAGCAAAACTTCAGCAAATCAGGACAATTAGTCAATTTATAAGACAGTATTGCTTACTTGAAGCTATAGATTTTCATTTGCATGGACTAGTGCACTGCAAAGAAAAGCAATTTGATCCACTTGAACTACGTCATGTTTGTGCCCTACATGAAGCTCAACCATCCTTTATATCCAACATTATCTGCAGGAAATGTTGGTAGGAGTTGTTTATAGGTCCCCCGCAGTGAGCATCAGGAAATTAGGGACTTGGGTAAAACAGCAATCATGGATAATTTTAATCATCATGAAGTTGGTCAAATCACTGAATCACAAAATCATTACAGTGTATATGGACATTTGGCCTGACTGGCCTTTGTTGGCTCTCCAAAAGAGCATTTCATCTTATACCATTCTCCTGCCTTCTCACTGTAATCTTGCACATAACTCCTTTTCAAATAGCCACCTAATACTCTGTGAGTGCAACAATCACACTCACTCTATTAGAACAATACAGATCCTAAACACTCACTGTGAGAAGATGTTTTTCTTCTGTTTGCTAAATCCTTTAAATGTGTTCGCTTTTGTTCTCAATCCTTTCAGGAGTGGGAACATTTTCTTCACAGTTACTCTGCTCAGATCCCTAATGACTTGGAACTTCAAACAAATCTCATCACAACTTTTTCAAAGAACATCAGTCTCAGCTTTTCAAATTTTCATACCTGAAATTCTCCACACTGGAATCCTTGTAAAAATGTTCTGTGCTCTCTCCAATGCCTTCACTTCCTTTCTAAAATGAGGCACCTAGAAAAGGCCTGATGTTCCATCTGAGGTGAAACTGGTGTCTTGTCCATGTTCAATCTCCTTTCTGTTGTTTTTTCTACATCCATACTAATAAAGCCTTAGACATCATATGCTTTCACTGTTCACACAACTTATCCTACAACTTTAAATGACTTATGAAGGTACATGCCTATACCTTTCTTCTCCTGAAATCTTTTAAAATTGTACATTTATATATTATATTGTCTCTCCCCATTTTTCTTATAAAAACACATCACCACACTTATCCACATTGACTGTATCTGCCACCTATCTGGCCACTCCACAGCTTATTAATGTTGGTTGGAAGTTCAAAATCATTGCCTCACTGATATCAGCAAAGTAGTGTAGAGTCATAGTGTCGAAAATATGTTACTGGAAAAGGGCAGCAGGTCAGGCAGCATCCAAGGAGCAGGAGAATCGATGTTTCGGGCATGAGCCCTTCTTCAGGAATGAGGAAAGTGTGCCAGGCAGGCTAAGATACAAGGTAGGGAGGAGGGACTTGGGGGAGGGGCATTGGAAATGCGATAGGTGGAAGGAGGTTAAGGTGAGGGTGATAAGTCATAGAGTCATAGAGATGTACAGCATGGAAACAGACCCTTCGGTCGAACCCGTCCATGCCGGCCAGATATCCCAACCCAATCTAGTCCCTCCTGCCAGCCCATATCCCTCCAAACCACTTCTATTCATACACCCATCCAGACACCTTTTAAATGTTGCAATTGTATTTGCCTCCACCACCTTCCTCGGTCAGCTCATTCCATACACCCTCTGCGTGAAAACGTTACCCCTTAGGTCCCTTTTATATCTTTCCCCTCTCACCCAAAACCTATGCCCTCTAGTTCTGGACTCCCCAACCCCAGGGAAAAGACTTTGTCTATTTATCCTATCCATACCTCTCATAATTTTGTAAACCTCTATAAGGCCACCCCTCAGCCTCCGATGCTCCAGGGAAACCAGCACCAAACTGTTCAGCCTCTCCCTATAACTCAAGTCCTCCAACCCTGGCAACATCCTTGTAAATCTTTTCTGAAACCTTTCAAGTTTCACAACATCTTTCCGATAGGAAGGAGACCAGAATTGCACGCAATATTCCAAAAGTGGCCTACCCAATGTCCTGTACAGCTACAACATGACCTCCCAACTCCTGTACTCAATACTCTGACCAATAAAAGAAAGCATACCAAACTACTTCTTCATTATACTATCTACCTGCAACTCCACTTTCAAGGAGCTATGAACCTGCACTCCAAGGTCCCTTTGTTCAACAACACTCTCTAGCACCTTACCATTAAGTGTATAAATCCTGCTAAGATTTGCGTTCCCAAAATGCAGCACCTCGCATTTATCGGAATTAAACTCCATCTGCCACTTCTCAGCCCATTGGTCCATCTGGTCAAGATCCTGTTGTAATCTGAGGTAACCCTCTTCGCTGTCCACTGCACCTCCAATTTTGGTGTCATCTGCAAATTTACTAACTGTACCTCTTATGCTTGCATCCAAATCATTTATGTAAATGACAAAAAGTAGAGGACCCAGCACTGATCCTTGTGGTACTCCACTGGTCAAAGGCCTCCAGTCTGAAAAACTATCTTTGAGCCAGTTTGTATCCAAATGGCTAGTTCTCCCTGTATTCTGTGATAGCTAACCTTACTAATCATCTCCCATGGGTAACCTTGTCGAACACCTTACTGAAGTCCATATAGATCACATCTACCACTCTGCCCTCATCAATCCTCTTTGCTACTTCCTCAAAAAGCTGAAACAAGTTTATGAGAAATGATTTCTCATGCACAAAGCCATGTTGACTATCTCTAATCAGTCCTTGCCTTTCCAAACACATGTACATCCTGTCCCTCAGGATTCCCTTCAACAACTTGCCCACCACCGATGTCAGGCTCACTGGTCTATAGTTCCCTGGCTTGTCCTTACCACACTTCTTAAAGAGTGGCACCACGGTAGCCAACCTCCAGTCTTCTGGCACCTCACCTGTGACTATTGATGGTACAAATATCTCAGGAGGAGGCCCAGCAATCACTTCCCTAGCTTCCCACAGAGTTCTCCGATACACCTGATCAGGCCCTGAGGATTTATCCACCTTTATGCATTTCAAGACATCCAGAACTTCCTCCTCTGTAATTTGGACATTTTGCAAAGTGTCACCATCTATTTCCCTACTTTCTATATCTTCCATATCCTTTTCCACAGTAAATATTGACGCAAAATATTCATTTAGTATCTCCCTCATTTTCTGCGGCTCCACACAAAGGCCACCTTACTGATCGTTGAGGTGCCCTATTCTCTCCCTAGTTACCCCTTGTCCTTAACGTATTTGTAAAAACCCTTTGGATTCTCCTTAATTCTATTTGCCAAAGCTTTCTCATGTCCCCTTTTTGTCCTCCTGATTTCCCTCTTAAGTATACTCCTACTGCCTTTATACTCTTCTGAGGATTCACTCAATCTATTCTGTCTATACCTTACCTATGTTTCCTTCTTTTTCTTAATTTTTCCCTCAATTTCTTTAGTCATCCAGCATTCCCTGTACCTACCAGCCTTTCCTTTCACCCTAACAGGAATATACTTCCTCCGGAGTCTCGTTATCTCATTTCTGAAGGCTTCCCATTTTCCAGCCGTCCCTTTACCTGCGAACATCTGCCCCCAATAAGCTTTCGAAAGTTCTTGCCTAATACCGTCAAAATAGGCCTTTCTCCAATTTAGAACTTCAACTTTTAGATCTGGTCTATTCTTTTACATCACTATTTTAAATTTAATAGAATTATGGTCACTGGCCCCAAATGCTCCCCCACTGACACCTTAGTCACCTGCCCTGCCTTATTTCCCAAGAGTAGGTCAAGTTTTGCACTTTCCCAAGTAGGTACATCCACATACTGAATCAGAAAACTTGCTTGTACACACTTAACAAATTCCTCCCCATCTAAACCCTTAACACTATGGCAGTCCCAGTCTATGTTGGAAAGTTAAAATCCCCTTCCATAACCACCTTATTATGCTTACAGACAGCTGAGATCTCCTTACAAGTTTGTTTCTCAATTTCTCTCTGACTATTAGGAAGTTGATAATACAATCCCAATAAGGTGATCATCCCTTTCTTATTTTTCAGATCCACCCAAATAACTTCCCTGGATGTATTTCCAGGAATATCCTCCCTCAGCACAGCTGCGATGCTATCCCTTATCAAAAACACCCCTCCCCTTCTTCTCTTGCCTCCCTTTCTGTCCTTCCTTTAGCATTTGTATCCTAGAACATTAAGCTGCCAGTCCTGCCCATCTCTGAGCCATGTTTCTGTAATTGCTATGATATCTCAGTCCCATGTTCCTAACCATGCTCTGAGTTCATCTGCCTTCCCGGTTAGGCCCCTGGCATTGAAATAAATGCAGTTTAATTTATTAGTCCTTCCTTTTCCCTGCCTGCCCTGACTGTTTGACTCACTTCTGTTCTCAACTGTATCAGTCTCAGATTGATCTCTTTCCTCACTATCTCCCTGGGCCCCACACCTCCACCTACTAGCTTAAATCCTCCCGAGCAACTCTAGCAAATTTCCCTGCCAGTATATTAGTCCACTTCCAATTTATGTGCGTTCCGTCCTTCTTGTACTGGTCACTTCTACCCCGAAAGAGATTCCAGTGATCCAAAAATGTGAATCCTTCTTCCATACATCAGCTCCTCAGCCATGCATTCATCTGCTCTATCCTCCTATTCCTGCCCTCACTAGTTCATAACACCGGGAGAAATCCAGGTATTACTACTCTCAAGGACCTCCTTTTTAAATTCCTGCCTAACTCTTTGTAATCTCCCTTCAGACTGTCAATCTTTTCCCTTCCTATGTCGTTGGTTCCAATGTGGACAATGACCTCTTGCTGGCCCCTCTCACCTGTGAGAACATTCTGCACCCTCTCTGAGACACCCTTAATCCTGGCACCAGGGAAGCAACGTACCATTCTGATTTCTCGCTGCTGGCCACAGAAATGTCCGTCTGTACCTCGGACTAGAGAATCCCCTAACACAATTGATCTCTTGGAACCCAACATACCCCTCATTGCATTAGAAGCAGTCTCAATACTAGAAACTTGGATGTTCATGTTATGTTCCCCTGAGAATCCATTCCCCCCCCCCCTCTACATTTCCCCAAACAGCATACTTGTTTGAAATGGGCATTGCCACAAAAGAGACCTGCACTAGTTGCCTACCTCTCTTACCTTTCCTGGAATTAACCCATCTGTGTGACTGTATCTGAGACTTGCCCCCATTCCTATAACTGCCATCCATCACATAATGTTGTTGTTGCAAACTCCTCATTGCTTCTAACTGTCTCTCCAACTGATCCATTCAATCTAATAAGATTCACAACCAACAGTATTTATGGCAGATATAATCCACTGTAGTCCTTAAACTCTGTTTAAACTCCCACGTCTGACAAGAAGCTCATTTCAATCTACTAACTGCTATTTTTGCTTCTTCCCAATCTACAGACCCAGAAAATAACACCGTCTTATTCCTCTACAAACACTGCCCCAGGTTAAATGAATAGTTATGGCTTATATTTTAAGTTTAATCAAGAGACATATCTCCAAAAACATATAATCAAGAAAGAACCCACTCTACTCACTACTGCAGACTTTCTGTAGATCACACTTAAAACAATACACTTATCTGCTTCTGTGCTGTGAACTTCGCCCAACAGCTCCTCCAAGATCAGTTGTGAATTTCACTGTTTGTTAATTTTCCCAGACGCACTCCAATGTCCATGAATTCAAACAGTGATCCATGAATTCAAACAGCAAAGGCAGTGTCAGTTTCTTTCTTTCTCCCTCTCCTGCACTGACCTCACCATGTGCTTCCTTTGTCTGCTCTTCTCCCTTTTAAAACTGCTATTGTTTTGATTTTTATTTTCTAAAATTCCAAAACAATGCAACAGCATATAAAACAGTAATTGCGGCTCCTGGAGTTCGAGGAAATCACCTCCAGACCTAAAATACCTCAAAAATGGAGCAGCTGTTACAGCCAGAAAATTTTCCTGTCCTCCATCTTGGATTACCCAGAAAGCAGGAAATCTAGCATAATTAATTTACAAAAGAAATCAAATATGTGATGTGATGTCAGAACAGGTAATGTGCCCTGCAACATATGAAAGCAGACATCAAGGTGATCCAGAGTGAACACATTTGTAGTACGTATTTGCAGATCAATGAACTTTGTAACTGAGTTGAGGAGCTGAAATCTGAGCTGCCACATTGCACCATTTCAAATAAGGGGAACAATACCAGGATATTTCAAATTTGTTCTGTGATCAAATAAAAGAGTGTGGCTGCATCTGAGGCAGGTATGAAGACCATGGGATTGTATAAATCATATTTCCTTTTTATTTTGGAACTTCTTGCAAATTGTCCCGATTAGTGTAAGATGAAAAGTTTTGACAAAATGTGTTTTTCTAGCAATAAAAATGCATAGTTGCTGTGAACTATATAAGAATTATTTTAAAAATACCATTACCTATGTATGATTATTCCTTTTAATGTATTGTCCCAATTCCCTTAGCCAATTTATCACTGTGCAAATGTAATCAACCTGAGTTCAGATTTAACCCTCATTTCCAAACATAATGTCAAATTATATCATATTATGGTCTTTCATTCAAAGGATTCTTTTACAACATTAGTAATCAACACTTTTTCATTACATAATATTAGAACTAAAATAGCCTGTTCTTTAGTAAATTCCTCAACATAATATTCTAGAAAGCCATCCTCCATGGCATTACTACTCCTTATACCCAGTCTATGTGCAAATTGAAGTCACTCATGGTTACTCTGTTGCACATGGTTCAGTCTTCTCTAACCTTCTGCTTAATAGCATGATGCGGACAACAATTATTGTTTGGTGGCCGATAAAAAAATCCTACCAATGTTTACTGCCCCTTTGTTTCTTAGCTCCAATCAAACTTCCTCCCTTCCTAGTGTACTGATTCTGTCACTTAAAACCGTATAATACAAACTCTTCCTTCCTGCCTCTCCATCCTAAATGTTAAATATTCTGCATATTCAGTTTCCAGTCTTTGTAACCCTGCAGCCAAGTTTTTGTGATAGCAATCAGATTATTTCCATCTTTGTATGTTTTTAAATTATATGTTTTGTTGTGATTAGACATGCATTCAGATGTACTGTCCTTAAATTTGTCTGCATGAGTTTCTGCATTCTAAAATTGATGTTAGCTTTTGTTTGACTTGCCTTCAAATTTCACTTGCCATTTTTCAACTACCCGTTTTACTTCCTCCCAATTTCAGTTACCGCTCAGTACCCATCCCCTTGACAAATTAAATTAAATCCACACCAATCGACCTATGAACACTTGCTGTGAGGATATTGGCTCTGGATATGTTCAGATGTAATCTATCCAGTTTATATAGATCCCAGTTGCTGCTGTATTGGTGTCAATGTCTGTTATCTGATGCTCTCCTTCCTACATTAATACTCAAGTCATACATTCAATTGATCAATCCTCCTGTGTGTATGCATACAATACATGGCACTGGAGTAATCCTGAGATTACTGTCCTTGAGTTCTTGCTTTGTAAATTTATTCCCTAATTTAAAAATATACTTGCAGGACGTCAGTCCTGTTCCTACCTATATCATTGGTTCCAATATAGACCATGACCTCCTGCTATTTGCCCTCCCCCAGAAAGGTCTCCTGCAAAAGCATTGACCCTGATACCAGTGAGGCAATACATTGTCTCGAGTCACATTTATGATCTAACGAAGGAGCAGTGCTCCAAAGCCTGTGATTTGCATTATAACCTGATGTTGTGCGACTTCTGGATTTGATCAGTTACTTAACTGCAGAAGAGAGCTTGTTTGGCTCTTCAAAAGTCTAGAAGTAAAAGTTAAAACTTAATTCAGTCAATTTATTTTACAGCAAACATTTTATTAAGTAGCACATATGGGACCAGGGGTATGCTGGTTGATGAAATGTTCCAGATAATCAAGAGATAGGCATTATCACAGTAAACCCTGACCAAGTGAAGATTCGAGACATCAACATCCCTCAAAACATCTATGAAAAAGCATCAACACACTTCCTAAATTCAGTTATATTTTGTTTACAGCATAAATACTTGAACATCATGGTAGATTGCAGTATTTGAGGTATGTAATTTTTACCAGCTTGATAAGAGTTCCAGTTAAGAAGGTGCTGGTTAAAACAAAATTTGTTGTAAATGCTAATTGCAAGAAATTGTAAATTTTATGAATGGAGATAAACTATTAAAATTTCTTCCCTTACCCACCAAACTTTCAGGTTAACATTGTATCACAGCTGAACCCTATTACTTACAAATGTGTCATGACTTGGAGGTGCCAGTGTTGGACTAAGGTGGGCAGAGTGAAAAATCACCCAACACTAGGTTAAAGTCCAACACGTTTATTTGGAAGCATTAGCTTTCAGAGTGCTGCTCTTTCATCAGGTGGTTGTGGTGGTTAAGATCATGCTCATAGAATTTATAGCCAAAGGAGTCCGGTGTCATGGAGATATGATACAGTAAACAATCTTCAATTAAAACCTACATCATTAATAGTGGGATATGCTGGTTTCTGTCCTTTGATCTGTAAATCCCAGAATTTCTTTTAAATCACATTCTCAAGATAGCTGAGCTTTTTAAACAATAGGTGTGAAGTCTGTCTGTGTCCCAACACTATGTCAGACTGACAAACCCTCTATATAGTTTTACAGAGTTTTACATATCAAAGAACAGAAAACAGCATATCCCATTTTAAAAGATGAAAATTTTAATCTAAGCTTGTTTACTGTATTGCATCTCCATGACACTGGACTCCTTTGACTATAAATTCTGTGAGCATGATCTTATTCTCCACAACCACCTGATGAAGGAGCAGCACTATGAAAACTAGTGCAACCAAATAAACCTGTTGGACTATAAGCTGATGTTGTGTAATTTTTAACTTACAAAATGTGTGTTTATTATGTGAATATCTATAGATAACCTGGTGTTGTGTGATTTTTAACTCTATAGATAGCAACATTCACACATAATATTTCTGGTCAGCCACGGAATACACACACACAGGTCTGGTGTTGGTTGGCGTAAAGGAGTGGTTAATTGGATAATGGAATAAAGAGCACTTACTTTTTTGCAGTGGAGGGAATCTCAAGACAAAAGAAAAATAACAAGCTCACAGACTAGAAGAGCAAAGCTGTAAGAAAAGCCATTCTTCTGCTCCACCTTCCAGATCTTTAAGTGATTCTGTATTAAATTGTGAATCAGCACCCAGGTTTATTCACATAGTTTAGCTGAGTTGAGTAAACTTGTCCTGACCTTGTCTTGATCAATTCACAACAAAGTCAAGATGTATTTCACCCCTGCCTTAAGGGATAAAATACATCCAAAACTTCCAACTGCATATAATCTGTAGAAGTATACATTCCTTTCACTGAGAAAAAAAACCCCACAGGAGTAGAGGTCTGACCATGACTAACAGGAAATGTTAAAGGTATTACAATGAGATTGAAAGAAAACATTAAAATATTCCAAAAAAGACCAGGGAACCTGAGAATTGAGAGGATTTAGAATTCAGAACAGAGGCTTAAAATGTTGGCAGAAAAGTGAAGTTGACTGGAAGATTAGTAAAAGACATTACAAAATGTTGTAAGGAGGGAAAGAAATTAATGCAAGTAAACATAGCCCATTAAAGGTAGACAACTGAGAATTGTAATGGGGAAATGGAGAATTGGTGGAAGCAAATATTTTGGGCCAGATTATTGCAGTTTAACTTAGGCCAGAATAGAGGCTGGTGTCCTTCAAAAACAGCAGACAAATCATCAGTTTGCAAACTCTCCTGTAGTTCAAAACTGTTAATTAAAGTTAAGGATCAGTTAAAAACCCAACTCTGCTACCTCTTAGAATTGACCTGAGAGTGGGATTAACGTTGCTCCAAGTGATGTCCCCACTTCTGAGCCAGAGGTTTTAGTTGAAATTTACTCCTGGGGGGTGTACAAACATCTCTGATGAGATTGATTGTACAATGTCTAGATCTGTCCTGGGACAGCCATTGTTCAACAGCTTCTAAATCATATCAGCTGTCGGCTGGTGAGGCCACGTCAGACGTCAATCACAGAGACCAGAAAAGTTTCAAAAGATTAGTGCTCATGCCTTTCACAGGCTAAAGGGATAGCATTTTTAAAGTAAATTTGCAACAGACCGTCACAAGTCATGCGCTGTCTGAAGCATTAAGAAGTTTGCAGATTTAAGGTTGCATCCTTTGGCATTATATCAGTGGACAAGGATGTTTTGACTCCAACTGAGCAATAAGTAAGGCACAGCTGAAAATGGGTATTGTACACTCTGAAATCAGGGTCATGACAGATGAAGTATAATAGCTTGCATAAGAGGGCAGGATGCAAGGCAACAAGAGGCCAGAGCAGGCGGATGAGGGGCGTGAAGGAGACACTACCCCAAACACAAAGTGGCCTCCTCCCGCCATTCCCGGTAAAAAGACCTTCATCCTTTCTTTCAAACAGACAGATGGAAATACTTTGTTCCAAGTTTTATTCTTTATCCATGCTAATGTATCATCCCAATTCCATGAGTTGTCATGTTGCCTATTAACTTTTCATTGGCACTTTTTTGGATACCTTTTGGAAATGCAAATATACTGTTTCTACCAGTTGCCTATTGGTTTCATTCTCAAAAAATGCAAACTAATTGTCAAACATGATCACCCTTTCTTAAACTCTTTTAACTTTGTCTGTTCATACTATGATTTTCTAAACACATCACGAAGACTTCACTTAAAATAAAATAGATTTCAGTCCTTGCCTGTTTTGTTTTATCTTCTTCCTTTCTTAATCACAGTCTTACATTAGCTAACTTTCAATCTACTTGGACCATTCCAGATTCCATGACATTTTGGAAAATCATGTCGAGATCATCCATTACCTCTGTGGCTACTTCTTTTGGACCTCTGGGATGTAGGCTAGCAGGTCATCGGTATTTTTCAGATTTCAGTCCCTCAGGTTTCTTCAGTACTTTTTCTTTAGTTATATTGATGTCCTTTTTTTAGCACCTATGTTACACTTCATTATTAGTATGGAACATTTGTCTTCCAATTGATGATAAATAAAAAAATACTTGTTCAATATCTCTTCTATTCCTCCATGACCCAAAATAACTCCTCCTGCCTTTGCTTCTAGTAGTATAACACTTTCCTTCAGTTTCTCACCATTTTATATACTTGTAAAAAATCTGACCATCTGTCTATAAACATCTGGCTGATTTGTTTTCATATTCTTTTTTTCCAATTTTCATCAAATCTTGATGACCTTTAGCTGGTTCCTAACAACATTCACAATTATCAGACAAGCCTTAATTCTTTGCAACCTTATTTAACTCACATTTTAATCTAATATGATCCTTATTTTATGGAGGAAGCCATAGATGGAACTTTGTTGCTGAGTTTTTGTTTAAGAAGATGGATCACCATCACCTTATCTAGGGCAATTAAAAATAGGCAATAAGTGCCCAGCATGGAAAGGTACTCTCATCTCATGAATGAATGAATTTTTTTAGGTGTACAGAGCATTGGTTAGGCCACTTTTGGAATATTGTGTGCAATTCTGGTCTCCCTCCTCTGGGAAAGATGTTGTGAAACCTGACCGTGTTCAGAAAAGATTTACAAGGATATTGCCGGGGTTGGAGGGTTTGAATTTTAGGGAGAGACTGATTAGGCTGGGGTTGTTTTCTCTGGAACATCGTAGGTGAGGGGTGACCTGACAAAGAATTATAAAATCATGACGGGCATGAATAAGGTAAATAGAGAAGGGGTTGGGGGAGTCCAGACCTAGAGGGCATAGGTTTAGGTGGCACATTAATAGGGATGGTTTAGAGGGATGTGGGCCAAGCACTGGCAAATGAGACTAGATTAATCTAGGATAGCTGGTTGACATGGAAGAGTTGGACCAAAGGGTCTGTTTCATTCTGTACATCTCTAGAGTCTATGACTCTAAGTGTAATTTAAATCACGTAATTTGCTGTTTTGTCTGGCCTTAGTTTATGACTCCAAATCCTCTTACCTGTCCTCTAAAATGTCTGAGCAAGCTAACCAATTTAAGAGTAATTTGGGATGAGCAACAAGTGTTGACCTGCCTACATCCCATAAAAGCATTAAGAAAAAGAACAGCACATCCTCCAGCAGCCCATGATATGGAGTAATGCATGAACCCCTCTGGTATTTTGGTCTCTTGATGATATTAAGTTGAGGGGTGACCTTATTGAGATTTATAACATCATGAGAGGCATAAATAAGGTGAATAGCAAGGATGTTTTCCCTAGATTAGGGGAGTTCAAAACTGGGGAGCATATTTTTAAGGTCAGATGAGAAAGATTTGTAAAAGACACGAGGGGCAATCTTTCAAAACAGAGAGTGGTTTGTGTGTGGACTGAACTCCCAGAGGAAGTGGTGGATGCAGGTACAGTTACAACATTCAAAAGACATTTAGATAAATACATGAATAAGAAATGCTTGGAGGAATATGGGACAAATGCAAGCAGGTGGGACTAGTTTAGTTTGGGAACATGGTTGGCATGGACTATTTTGACCAAAGACTCTGTTTCTATGCTGTATTCCTTCATGAATCTAAATGAGTGACCTTCAAGATAGGGGTCTGTGTGTTAGTGATTATGTGGCAATGTGATTGGTTAATGTGCCCATCATAGCTGAACAGTTGCAAGGCTGTAGAGGTAGCAAGGGTGGGTGTGACACTGGCAGCAATGAAAGGTGGATGATAGTGGTTGCAGTCTGAGAGCCAGAGTGCATAGCTGTGTTAGTGACAAGATTGTGATGTGTCTGGAGATGTGATTTAAGGATACATTCACTCACCTTGACCACCTACGTCAGGGTTCTCTACACTTACCGATTCTGAAGCCAGGCTCTGGGCATTGACCTGTCAAATTGATTCTGCTTTCTACTGAATCTGGTGCAAGGGTGCTTCTGCACCCCAGTTCCTCCCTGTGGAAACATTGCCTTGCACACAGGTCACCAGATCCTGGTTACTAAATCTGTGATCTGCTATGCTTTTCTCCATTAGTCTGACTCAGTTACACCCCAGCTCAACCTCTTTTGTGAGTCTTTAAGAGCAGACTTGCTGCACCACATTGTCTCTGAACACTTATACTGAGCTCCTCTGTTGAGCACAAGGAAAACCAATAGAAGGAAGCAGCACAGGGCCTGCATGCCAGGATGGGGCAATCATGGAGATGAGATAGATGGGTCATGTTGTGCTTTTTCCACCGCAATTTGAATGATCACAGCCACATCATGACTTGTAAGCTCTACAATCAATCAGAGAGAAAACCATTCCTTACCTCTCCATGTTCCCTTCGAACTAATACAGTCAATCACACCTGGATCATGGAGCTCTTTTCAGTTCATAGTGTCACCTGTATTTCTTCTCCTCCAGAATAGCATTCATTATAGCCATGTGACTTGCAATGAGAATGCACCCATTTGACTGAAGGAAGCTCAAAGGCACATAACATCTTATGATCAATTGTCATGGTAACAGGTCACACTCACCTTTAACAGAGTTGGCTGACAAAATTGCTGTGCAGTCACTTAAGTCTTTGACTGTGGAAATAAATAACAAACTTAAGTGCAGTGTTCCCTCTAATTTTCTTCACGGCTGCTCAGGTCTCAGAGGCCTGTAAGTAGCTTAGAGGGAATGTTGTTTAAGTGTCGACCAACGTGACATTGATTGAGATTTCTTTGCATTTGAGCTCAACTCAGTTCAGTTCTGGGTTATGCCTGTTCCATGAATGGTACTTGCAGATTTAAAAATGCTGTATTGAATCTGTATTGAATTTAATGAGGTCAGCCAAGTAGTCCTCATAGTGTATGATTTCCCTGATTGGGGCTGTTAATCTGGTCCAATTAGGTAATCCTGGTTGGCAGATATAAATGAAGTATCCCAAAAAAAAATAAATGGAGTATCGGGTGTTCTGTTCACTCAGCCAGCTGGCTCTGAGGGAGCTGGAACAGCATCAAGGTTTAAATAAAGGACGACTTGGTGATGGAATAACGGCCTCTGTGGAGTTATTTCGGAATCGCATACTGAATCGAGTTCAGAAAAAAACCATTCAGCCCTTTAAGTCTATTTTGGCTCTTTGTAAGGCAATTTATTTAGTCTTACTCCCTGTTTTTTTTTTACCTGCAGCCATGCAGATTTTCATCTTCAGTAAATGACTCCATCGTCATTTGAAGGCCTTAACTGAATTTGCCTCTTCAAGCTGTCAGGCTGTGCACTTCAGATTCTTAGCATTGGCTGCAGAAACACACCTTTTCTTAACTTTGAAAGGTCATGTATCCATCCCAGATTACATGTTTCATTGTATGTTTGATGCCACACTATGAGTTTACATCCAGGAGAGTCTGATCATGGAGAAGGACAATTCAAAAGCAATTTTCAGGCTTCTATTTCAAAATAACACTATTTCTTAAATTTTCATTCTAACCACTGTTATACATGGTTATATATACAGGCTCGGAGTTATAATTACATTAGATAATGACTTATTAGATTAGATTAGATTACTTACAGTGTGGAAACAGGCCCTTCGGCCCAACAAGTCCACACCGCCCCGCCGAAGCGTAACCCACCCATACCCCTACCCCTACATCTACATCTACCCCTTACCTAACACTACGGGCAATTTAGCATGGCCAATTCACCTGACCTGCACATCTTTGGACTGTGGGAGGAAACCGGAGCACCCGGAGGAAACCCACGCAGACACGGGGAGAACGTGCAAACTCCACACAGTCAGTCGCCTGAGGCAGGAATTGAACCTGGGTCTCTGGTGCCGTGAGGCAGCAGTGCTAACCACTGTGCCACCGTGCCGCCCTCAACATGAACATGAACACTTGCTTTCTCCAAGTGTTCATGTTCATATACTCTCAGTGTGGGAGGAAAATTAAATTGACAGAAATGGCCACAAGAAATATTTCACATAGTGCATTTGTGACAGCTTTCTAACTATGGATCCAACTAGGGATCAGGTTATTTAGATTCTGGTATTGGATTATGAGGCAGGTTTAATACATTTCTCAGAGTAAAAGGTCCCTTTGGAAATAGTGACTGTAGTAGAGTAGAATTCAATGTTAATTTGACACTATGCTAAACTTAAATAAGCGTCATACCAAAGAATGGAGACAGAGTTGCTGCAGTGGATTGGAGAAAGAATTTAGCAGGAAGGATGGTTCATGAAAAATTGCAAATGCTTAAGAAAATAGCTCATGACTCATAAAAAATATATATTCCAGTGAAGAAGAAGAACTCTGGGAAAGGGATAAACTAACGACAGTAATATGGGAGCAGGAGTCGGACATTCAGCTCTTTAAGCCGGCTCTGCCTTTTATTATCATCATGGCTGACACTCCAACTCAATAGACTATTCCTACTTCTCCCTCATATCCTTTGATCTCTTTAGCCCCTAATGTTATTTCCAACTCCATCTTGAAATCATACAATGTCTTGATTTTGACTGCTTTCTGTGGCATTGAATTCCACAGGCTCACTCTCTGGATGAAAAGCTTTCTCCTCATCTCAGTCCCAAATGATTTCCCCTATCACCTTAGACTAGGACTATGGTTCTAGACTCCTCATCATTGGGAACATACTTTCTCTGTCTACCGCTGTCTAGTCCTGTTCAAGTTTTATTTGCTGAACGTTAGTGAATATAGACCTAACCTATCCAACAGGTTGTATATCTGATCCAATTAAAAAGTAATTCCTCCGATCTATAATCTGCAAACCATAAAAGAAACACAGGTAGTGTAAATGGTATTGGATAGATCAAGTAACATCCTCATGATGGCAGATGATGAAGCAGAAACAGTACCTAGTCTGATTGAAGAATGTGGTGGTAAGAATGAAATTATCTTAATCCTCTATATTGCAGTATATGTAGAGTTTTTGACACTTGACTAAACATTAAGCTTGTGTTTCAGCCTTGATTAATATGTTATATTGCCCCTATGTAGAGCATATTTTCAGTCACCCAAGTCATGCAATTATAGAATCATAGAGATGTACAACATGGAAACAGACCCTTTGGTCCAACTTGTCCATGCCAACCAGCTATTCTAACCTTATCTAGTCCAATTTGCCAACATTTGGCCCACATCCCTCTAAACCTTTCCTTTTCATATACCCATTCAGATGCCTTTTAACTGTTGTCAATGTACCAGCCTCCACCACTTTCTCTGGTAGCTCATTCCATACACACAACACTCTCTGCATAAAAACGTTTTCCCTCAAGTCCTTTTAAATTTATCCCCTCTCACCCTCGACCTATGTTGTCTAGTTCTGGACTCCCCCAACCCAGGGAAAAAAAAACTTTGATTTTATAAACCTCTACAAGCTTATCACTCAGCCTCCAATGCTCCAGGGAAAACAGCCCAAGCCTGTTCAGCCTCTCCCAATAGGTCAAACCTTTCAAACCTGGCAACATCCGTGTAAATCTTTTCTGAACCTTTTCAAGTTTCACAACGTCTTTCCAATAGGAGAGAGACCAGAACTGCTCACAACATTCCAAAAGTGGCCTAACCAATATCCTGTACAGCCACAATGTGACCTCCCAATCCTATACTCTTCTCGTTATAAAAGCCAACATACCACTTGACTTTTTCACTGGCTGCTGCACCTTCATTCTACCTCAGCAACTGAGGACATCTAGGTCTCATTGTACATTCCTCACTCTCAACTTACAATCATTTAGATAATTATCTGCCTTCAATTAGGATTAACCAGGAAAGCTTAGGATAATATAAAATTGAAAGTATGCCAAAATCTTTCTTCACTACCTTATCTAACTGCAACTCCACTTTCAAGGAGCTTTGAACCTGCACTCCAAGGTCTCTTCATTCAACAAAATTTAGGATAGTGTGTGAAAGAAACTGAGAATTTTTAGCAGATGCACTCCTTGGTTGATCAAGAATGTTGTCCATATAATTGGCCAGAGAGGCCGACTGATTTAACTCCAAAATGAGTAATACTTGAGAAAAGCTTTGTACTCTTGTCTGTCTGTCCATCCTAGTTTTAATTTGAAAATGAATGAGCAGTTATTTGATCATTGTGCTGTAGTATAATCAGTTATAATGAACATTTTATTCCTGCAGTGGTGTTGCAGTATTGATTCAATATGTTCCATTCGCCATGTATGTCAACAACTTGTTGGATACTTCCCCAGTCTCTGACCAGCTGTGGTTATATTAATTGTCTTTGTCCCATCTCAGGGGCTTAATGTCTCTCTAAATGAATAGTTTTGCCGAGTTTAGTGGTAAGGTTCTGGAGAGTGTTGCTTAATGGTAAGGTGCTGAGGAGTATTGCTGAGCAAAGTTGGAGGTCAAGTTCATAGTTCCTTTCAGGTAGATAGGAGAATGAAAAAGGCATTTGATAAACTTGCCTTTATTGGCAAGTGCATGGAGTATAGGTGTTGAGACTTCATGTTGCGGCTGCAAAAGACATTGGTTAGGCCACTAATGGAATACTGTGTGCAATTCCTGCTACAGGAAGGATGTTGTGAAATTTGAAAGTGTTCAGAAAAGATTCACAAGGATGTTGCCAGGGTTATAGGACTTGAGCTAAAGGAAGAGGCTGAATAGGCTGGGGCTGTTTTCCTGAGAGCATTGGAGGCTGTGCGGTGACCTTACAGAGGTTTAAAAAATCATGAGGGGTATGGAGTGGGTAAATAGATGAGGTTTTTGCCCCAAGGTGGAGGAGTCCAAAACTGGAGGGCATAGGTTTAAAATGAGAGGAGAAAGGAGAAAGATTTAAAAGGGACCTCAGAGACAACTTTTTCATGCAGACGGTGGTGTGTGTCTGAAAAGAGCTGCCAGAGGAAGTGGTGGAGGCTGGTAAAATAACATTTAAAAGGCATCTGGATGGTTATATGAATAGAAAGGGTTTAGTGGGATATGGGGCAAGTGCTGGCAGATGGTACTAGACTAATTTTGGATATCTGTTCGGCATGGATGCATTGGACCAAAGGGTCTGTTTCTATGCAGTACCATTTTATGAATCTATGACTCTTTTAATACATCAGTTATGCCATGCCAGGAATCAGTCTGGTAAATTTTGGTTGCAATCCCTTCATAGCCAGAACATTCTTCCTCAGAAAAGGAGGCCAAATTGCACACAACGTTCCAGATGTGGTTTCACCAAGGCACTGTATAATCACTGGAAGACATTCCCACTCCTGTTCTTGAACCTTCTCGTTATAAAAGCCAACATACCACTTGCCTTTTTCACTGGCTGCTGCACCTTCATTCTACCTCAGCAACTGAGGACACCTAGGTCTCATTGTACATTCCTCACTCTCAATTTACAATCATTTAGATAATTATCTACCTTCAATTAGGATTAACCAGGAAAGTTTAGGATGATATAAAATTGAAAGAAGGAAATTGCAATGTGACAGAGATTAGTGGTAAGCAAGAAGATTGGGATAGTTTTAAAGATAACAAAGTATGACTAAAATAAAAGATGGAGAAAATAAACTTTGAAAATAGTAAGTAAGACAAAAATGCACCAAAAGAACTTCTTTAAGTATTTAAAAAGGAAAAGAGAACAAAATGAACAACTAATTGCATGTAATTTTATGGCAGCTTATTAAATGCTTTCAGAAGAAATCATTGAGATATGATACATCAAATAAAGAGACAGGAAGTGTATAAAACCAGTAACAGATTTTACTCCGCAGTAAGATCTGGACAATATCCAGCTTGGACTGAAAATTGGCTAGTAAGGTTCATGCCACACAAGTGCCAAGTCATGGCCATATGCAACAAGAGAGAGTCTTCCCTCGACATTCAGTGGTATTACCATCACTGAATCCCCAACTATCAAAATCCTGGTGGTTACCATTGACCAGAAACTCAAATGAACCAGTCATATAAATACAGTGGCTGCAAGGACAGACCTGAGGCTAGTAACCTAGCTAGTGAATAACTCACCACCTGACCATCCAAAGCCAGACCACTGTCTATAAGGCAAAAGACAGAAGTATGACAAAATGCTTCCCACCTGCCTGGATTTGTGCAGCTCCAGCAACACTCAAGATGTTTGGCACCGCCCAGGAAAAGTAAAAGCTTACATCAACTCTCCTACTCTTTACATGCTGCCTGACCTGCTGCACTTTTCCAGCATCACACTTTTTCAACTCTGACTCTCCAGCATCTGCAGTCATCACTTTCTCCCATTAGCCTGGAGACAGCAGCACTTTTGATTGGCACCACATCTGTTAACGTTAACTCTCGCCATCACTAGTGCTCATTAGCAGCAAAGTGTACCATCTATTAGGTGCACTGCAAAAATTCACTAGGGATCTTTAGACAACACTTTCTAAACCCATGACCACTACCATTTAGTAAAACAAGGACAGCAGATATATGAGAACACAACCACCTACAAGTTCCCCTCCAGCTCACTGAAAATAAACTGTTTTACTTTTAATGTCACTGTGTCAAAATCCTGGAACTCCATCCTTAATGGTATTGTGATTCTACCCAGATGAAATGGATTGAAGCAGATCAAGGAGGCAGCTCACCAACACCTTCTCAAGGGCAACCAGAGGTGTGCAACTAGGGAATGCTGACCCAGCTAACCACATTCACATTCAATGAGTGATTTCTTTTTAAAAAAGATTGCAGATGGTTTATTGACACCAATGAACAAATATCTGGTTAGCATAGAGGATGTTGGTCTCTGTGGAGCCACTCCTCAGATCTAATAAGTGATTGAGGCCAATGTCGGGATCACAAGCCAAGAAAAGTCAAACAAACACTTCAGTTTTGTCATCTTGCATCAGATCTCAAAATATTAACTTTGTTTCTCTCTTTAAAGACGCTGGCAGACCGGCTGTGTGTTTCTAACAATCTCTGCATTTCACCATTATTTCAAATTTCCAACTTCCATAGTAGTTACTTTTTGAGTCAATTCAGACACTCCTGGTTATGCTGCATTGCTAACCCTCAATATTCATTTTTCATTCCTAGGTTTCCTGAGTAGCAAACGTTCGTGGGATAGTACGTGAGTGTTTAGGGTGGAGATAAAGGCAATAGCAATGATATCTGACTCCTTGAAAGCATAAACAATTTGATCTTGTAGATATACATCTAGGGAAAGAGAGTAATCTAAAATGTCCACACCAACTGGCCTTAATTTATTAATCAACAGTCAATGATACAGGTACAGAAGCCAGTTACTTATGTCGAAATAATTCACAACCATTTCCTTAAAGTTGTTCGTAACTAGTTCAGCTGGGTAGAAAGGGTTGTGTCATCCACAGAAAACAGCAAAACAAACATGAACACTGAGGTGTAGGAACATTATGTATCAATATTGTGAAAATTAGTTTCACTATAATTTGATGATTAGAAAGCTTTCATGCAAAATTTTCCCTCAGGAGACCAAATCAGATTAATTAAATAACAGGATACATCCCTGGAAGGAATGTTTGCAAGGCCTGAAATATCATTTTTAAATGCTGGCTTTTTACGTTAATGTAACTACTCCTACTTATTTGGGGTTTTTTTGGTGAATTTTACTCCTACGAGAAATGGAAGAGTTCCAGGGTGTGTAAAGTGTAGTACTGTTGGATGTACAAATCACTGGAGGATGTATGGTTGGTTTTTTTTGCTAGTCAGGCAATATATCAATAACGCAAAACTATGGATAGAAGCAAAGCTATCAAATACTGCTATGACACTAACATGAAGGAGTTAAATGTTATCAGTGGCAGGCTGATCAATTGCACAGGTATCTGGATAGACTGGAAATTTGATTTGAGATATAGTGAATAAAATTCAGTGTTGACAAGTGTAAAACAAAAAGACTGAGGAAGAAGAATAAACAATTATTCTTGAAGAATGTTATCATACATATGCATCAGCCCTCTGGGCACCTGAGCCAGCTCCAGTTAAGAACATGCTGCAATGGACAGCTGGAACTGACAACCGCAAGCGGCAGATTCAAACCACTATAAATGCTGGAGGAAAGATCACAGAAGCGTTTCACAGGAGGCTCCCAAGCTCTGAGGATGTCACCCAGACAAGGGACGAAACGTCTGCAACACAAATTCCCAACGCAGCGAACAGAACCACAACAACGAGCACCCAAGCTACAAATCTTCTCACAAACTTTGAAGTTAAGGATATGAAAAATGATCCTTTAGCTTTTTCCACAGCATCTAGAAAATCAGCAAATTGCTGCTGGTAAAAAAAGATGATCGATGCAGGGAGAATGATCACTTTCTTGGCAGGCTACTTGCTCAGAAATTTCTGAATTCAGAAACAAAAGTTAAAATGTCTCATTAAAATAAAAGGGAGGTAAAGTCAGAGTTACTATCAGAAGATTGAAAAAAAATCAGCCCCTGAAAGAAATATCATTTAAATCATTAGAAAACTAAATATTCAGGAGCAAACTATCAGACAAAGTGTACAATGTTTTCTAGGTGTTTTTCTGAATGATTCCACTTGACGACAATTGATAATCTGCTGTAAAACTATGTATAATCATGAACTCAGTGCAACAGTTCATGAAAACGTGTCACTTATTTTTCATTGGTAGTGTGTGGTTTATTGGAATTTATTTCCTGCCAAACTCCACATTATTGACATTACACCTTGGGAATGCAGATTCATTCACAACTAAGTCCATTGTTTCATTGAAACAAAAACAGAAAGTGCTGGAGAAACTCAGCAAGTCTGGCAGCATCTGTGGGAAGAAAGCAAGAGTTAACGTTTTGAGTCCACTGACTCTTCTTTAGAACTGCTAGCAGTCAGGAAAAGGTGGTGGTTTTTATGCTGAAGCCAGTTTGAGATGGGGCACCAAAGATAAGTGGATCAATGGAGATGGAGCCCAGAGAGAGAGAGAGAGAGAGAGAGATATGAAAGGGGGAAACAAGCAAGGACGCAATGAATGATAGGCTGGACAGAAGCTGAATAAATGACAATGAGAACTAAGAGTAGGAGAGAATGGGTGAGCTGCACTGAATGCAATCTATATAATCAGATAATAGTGTGTGAGAATGGGTGACTGTGCTAAAAACAACCCTTATCAGAACAGGACCAGGTGCGAGGTGACTAAAAACTATGGAAGGTTAGAATCGGGCTCTAAAGTTAATA
Source organism: Chiloscyllium punctatum (assembly GCF_047496795.1). Taxonomy (NCBI): domain Eukaryota; kingdom Metazoa; phylum Chordata; class Chondrichthyes; order Orectolobiformes; family Hemiscylliidae; genus Chiloscyllium; species Chiloscyllium punctatum. Next base: position 64,647,071 of record NC_092740.1, read on the forward strand.
AACTCAATCCCCATGCAGAAAATAGGATGTTGTTCTTCGAATTTGCGCTGAGCTTCATTGGAGCATCACAGCAGGTCTGCAACAGAAATGTTGACATGGGAACATGGTGGTGTGTTGAAGTAGCAGGCAATGGAAGCTCAGGATCTTTTTTGCAGAGACAACATAAGTGTTCTACAAAGCAGTCACCCAGTCTGCATTTTGCCTCCCCAATATCGCACAGAGAGATGGTTGTGGTTGTTGGAGGTCAGTCATCTCAGCTCCAGAACATGTCTGCAGGAGCTCCTCAGGATATTTTTTTAAATCAACATGTTCAGAGATGTTATGATACACCCCTGCAGCTGTTTGGACTTGTCTTCTATCTCAGACGCAGAGATGTTGCCACTGTACCATAAGAGCCTTAGTTTCCCGCAGTAGTGTCCTATTCCCAATCATCTTTAGATACTTCATTAATGATCTTCCTTCAATGATAAGGTCAGAAGTGGGGATGTTCATCAATGATTTCACAATATTCAGCACCTTTCACAACTTCTCAAATACTGAAGCAATTCATGTCAAATGCAACAAGATATGGACAAGGGGCAAGTAACATTTGTGCCACACAAATGCCAAGCAATGACCATCTCCAATAAGAGACAATCTAAAAACTGCCTCTTGATATTTGTTACCATTACTGAATCCTCTACTATTAACATCCTAGGAATACTATTGACCAGAAACTGATCTAGACTACACATATAAATACACGGGTTACAATAGCAGGTCAGATGTTAGGAATCCTGAAATGTATAAATCTCCAGGTTTACAATTATTTCTGGATTTTGTTTTGATTCCTCCTTCAGGGAGACAGAAGGAAAGTATTTGTTCATGATAGCCCGAAGAGTTGATCACATTGCTGTGGGGATGGAGTCACATGTAGACCAGACTATGATGGCAAACTTCCCTCTTTAAAGGACATGAATGAACCTGTTCAGTTGTTAAGTTTCTCAATGATAGTTTCATACCCCCCATTACTGGAACGAGCTTCTTTCTGCGTGGCATTGACAAAATAACATCCATGCTGCCCCCAGATGATCTGCTAATATTCACACCCCTGTCACAAGAGCAATGAGCTGGCCATTTTGGAATTCTGGACCAGTTTCTCCTCGGATGCTGCCAGAACAACTGAGTTTTACCGACGCGTTTTTAATTCAAATCTCCATCATCGCCAGAACAGGGCAACGTCAATTATCTGAACAAGGGCAGGAGTATTTCGTTTGGATAACTGATCGTTTGGATAACTTATCACGCTCCCTTCACACCCCGCAACAAGGTAGGTACTCCCTTTGGCACGTCACTCACGGGCTGTCGGCAGCGGTTTAAAGACCAGGCTCTCGGTCAGGGCACCTGGCGTCGATCGGTGGTTGGTGGCTTACGGGCAAACTACATTGCAAGGAAGAGCAGGAGGGACAAGGTATTCTCGAGATCCCCAACCCACCACAGCCGTGGGTGTGTCGGGGGTGGGGGGGTGGGGGGGCAGTCGCTTAGGCCAGCGTGGCCCCTGTCACCCCAACCCCTCACAGACATCCTCTCACAATCTCTCCACTGCGTGTCTGCGCTGGGTTAGCATCGAGGGTTTCAAGTTGCGGGAAGCCAGCCACTTGAGGTCGGGAGGGTTGCAGATGGTGCTCGATAGTGGTACAGGGTACAGGCTGAGTTGAGCGATTTCCAAGGGAGCGACTTGGGGATTTTTCACTGCCTGGGTGACCTCCAGGCTGGCTAGTGGTGCTGGCTTCGGTCCAGTCAGTGAGCAAAGAGCGTGCCCAAATGGAACCTTGAGATCTTATTTGGATAATCCGAAATTCAGATAATTAATGTTCTAATAATCGAGGTTGTTCTGTATATTGTTTTCTTTTGCCTTTGTATATGCCAATGTCCTTAAATTCTTTATTCTCACAGACCTATTTTCTGTATTATTGGTTTTTTTTTATTTCCCACTATGAAACAAGAGAAAATACTTCATTAATATCTGTGCCATTTCCCAATTTTCTTATTTCCCCAGTTTTGGGACAGTGGTGAATTGGAGGCGTATGCAGCTCACCAACTGACAAACCGCCCCTCCCTGCCTTATTCCCAGGACTGCACTGGGATGTTACTCTCCCAGCCGCAGTGTGAATCTGTGAGGTGTCTGGGCAGACCAAGAGCTGTGTTCATGGTGAAGACACATACCTTCTTACATCCCAGCTGAAGTCCGGCCTGTGAGGAATGACTTCAATTCACTCTCTGAAGCTCAATTGGCTGAGCATTGACTTTCAGTCAGGGCCACTTCCAAACTTCAGCTGTTTATTTTTAATTTTATTTCAACATGTTGCAATTCTGCACGGGAACACCTGGGATGTCCCAGCCGTTTAAACTGGGAACCTCAGTGTGAATAGTTAGGATCACCAGCTTTCTAAACTGGGAATCTCAGTGTTTTCAGCTGCCAACTCTGTAACTTTGCAGTGGGGATGGGGATTAATGACTATGTTTGCCAATGGGGAAAGCCTTTATTGGGAGGGACTAATGGAGAGCAGTTGATGGGATGATACAGGGAGATGGGATTGTTAGCAAAGTAAGAAGGGGATGTTGGCAGAGAGGAAGAGTGGGATTTTGGTGAAGGGAGGTGGGATGTTGGCGGAGGATGCCAGCAGAGGGAGGGTGTTGATCAAGGGGTTTGGCAGAGGGAGGGTGTTGATTGATGGCTTTATTGGTCTGTAAACACCCCTACCCCATCCCCGAGGTTCAGTCTTTGCAGGTGTGCTCTTCCAATTTCAGCTGCACCACATAACCTCCACACGAGGACTCTCAGCTCACATTTGAACTCCCAGCCATTGGGCCCCATCCACCACAGAGCACATGCCCGCGTGTCAGAACTACAACTCCCAACAGGGCCTGTGGACCAAACTCTCTGTCCAACATCAAGTTGCTGGTGCTCACTGCCCAGATGTGGTTCTGAAATGCAGCATTAGGAAAGTAGCCCACACAGTGTGTGCTGCAGGAAGTGAGCAGATCAGGAAGTTGTGTGGAGAGAGAAACGGTTAATCTTTATAGTCTGACCTAACTCTTGTTCATAACTTAAAGGGGCTGGAAAAAGCTGCTTTTTATGTAGTAGACAAAGAGGGAATAAGAGTGAGGGGAACAGATGGTGAAGGTGCCTGGAATGTAAACCAGAGGGCAATAGGGTTGAAGGTGAAATGAGAAGATTTGAAAGGGAGCTGAGGGGTAACCTTTTCACTTAGAGGGTGGTGTGTGTATGGAATAAACTACCAGAGGAAGTAACGGAGGCTTATACAGTTATAACATTTAAAAGGCACCTGGATGGGAATGTGAATACGAAGGTTTGGAGGGATATGGACCAAATGCTGATAAATAGAACTAGTTCAGATCAGGATGTCTGGTCAATATGGATGGGTTGGACCGAAGGGTTTATTTCCATGATATATGACTCTGTGACATTGAGGCTAGATTGTGAGCAGTGAATACATAATAAATAAACTAGATTGAGTGAAGCACAAGTAAATCACTGCTTCACATGGAAGGCGTGGCTAGGTTTTGGATGGTGAGGAGGAGTAAGTAAATAGTCACAGGAAGATACTGTGGGGGGTGTTGGAAATGTCAGGAATGGAGGAGGAGAGGACCAGAGTGTCCAGGAAGGAGTGGCCCCTGAAGAATACTGACAAGCATGGAGAAGGTAATATGTGTCCAATGGGGTGGCAGAAATGGCAGCTTACAATCTTTTGGATGTGGAGGCCGGTAGGATGGTAAATGAGGACTGGGTGACCCTCTTATTGTTGTGGGAGAGAAGAGAAGGGGTGAGGGCAGAAGTGCAGGAGATTAGTCAAACATGGCTAAGTATTTTGTTAACTACGATACTGGGGAATCCTCGGTTGAGAAAAAAGGTGGATATTTCTGAGGTCCCCTAGTGGAGGGTGGCATTATCAGAACAGATGCAATGGAGATGGAGAAATTGAGAGAATGGTATGGAGTCTTTACAGGAAGCATGGTGTGAGGATGTATAGTTGAGGTAACTGTAGTAGTCGGTCAGGTTATAGTGGATATTGGTGGACAACCTATCCCCAGAAATGGAAACAAAAATGTCAAGGAAGGTAAGGGAAGAGTTAGAGATGAACCAGGTTAAGGTGAGAACAGAGTGCAAATTGAAAATAAAATTATTAAATGTTTCCAATCCCAGATGACGGAGGGAAGCAGCAACAATGAGGTTATCGATGTAACAGGAAATCAGTCATGGGAGGGGGCCAGAGTTGGATTGGAACAAGGAAAGTTCCACATACCCCACATAGAAACAGGAATAACTAGGACCCATGTGGGTACCCATGGCCATAACTTTGACTGAAGTAAGTGAAAGGAGTTGAAAGAGAAGTTGTTCAAGGTGAGGATGAGCTTGGCCAGGCAGAGGAGGGTGTTTTTTCCAGTAAGAAGTTGGGAGACCTGAGACCATCCTGATGGGAGTTTGTAGGCCCATGTGAAATAGGAGGCAGCTGGGGCCCATGAACTGGAAATTTTGACACTGACTTAAAGCATCTCGGATAGAAGTGAGGAGGCACTAGACAAGGGGAGAAAAATCAACTCGAGGCAGGAAGAAATCCATGGGACAAGAACAGACAGAAACAATGAGTCTGCCTTGGCAATCCTGTTTGTAGATTTTGGGGAAAGGATTAGATTAAATTACATTACAGAGTGGAAACAGGCCCTTCAGCCCAACAAGTCCACACCGACCCGCCGAAGCGCAACCCACCCATACCCCTACATTTACCCCTTACCTAAAACCACAGGCAATTTAGCATGGCCAATTCATCTGACCTGCCCATCTTTGGACTGTGGGAGGAAACCGGAGCACGCGGAGGAAACCCACGCAGACACGGGGAGAACATGCAAACTCCACACAGTCAGTCGCCTGAGGCAGGAATTGAACCTGGGTCTCTGGCGCTGTGATGCAACAGTGCTAACCACTGTGCCACCGTGCCACCCACAGATAGAAGGATAGAAGTGAGCTGTGTGGGGCTGGGGTCGATAAACTGGAATGCTGTTACAGCTTTCCACAGATGGTGCCAGACCTGCTGAGTTTTTCCAGCAGCTTCTATTTTAGTTTCAGATCTCCAGCATCCCCTGTTCTTTGTTTTGTTTCAGTGTTTCATTGATTCCTGTATCCGATTTTTGTGCTGATTCTTTAATTCACTTATCAAGTGGTTTATGTTTATTGATTTTTATATTCCATCTTCCTTCACTTACTTACTTGCTACTCTTGAACAAAATCATCTGAAAATGTATGAAGTTGCACGTGTACGCTGACAGCATCCAACTCTAACTAACTGACCTTCTAAACACTGATTTTGTGTAGGAGCACGTCCTCTGCAGAACCTCCAAAACTCCACTTTCACTTTCCTCCACATTTATTTGTGCAAACTCCTTCATAAATATCTGTAGGCTAGGGAATTACCTTTGTAAATCATTCTACTGCTCTACCCCATTCTCCTCAAAACCTACACCTTTGACTAGCTTTTGATCTGCTGTCTTTATGCCTCACATTCTCATCTTCAACTCAAAGTGGCCCTATGCCCTTTATCATGGACGTTGTTTACACTTTTCTTGAGTCCTTATACTATCCTTCTTTAATGACTGCCAGCTCCTTTCTATTTGTTTTAAACATCCTTAATCTTTTTTATGTCTCTTCATATTTTGGGGAAAATACAGGCATTTTCATCGCAGCTCCATTGTATTTATCAAACACTATAAAAAACCAGGTTTCACTATAAGCTGTCTACTGATGAATACAATTTCAATCTTTGACAATCACCTCTAACTTCTAATCATGATTTGATATATCCATTTTAACAGGTAAGGTCTACATTTGAAAATATTATATATTTGCCAATGATTTTATTTCCTCCATCAAAGCCGGCCAAATAATTTATAAACATTATAGTCAGTTTTGCATGTAGCAAAATAATAATTTAGTACGAAAAACAAAATGGCAGATTGTTATCTGAATGTCTATACATTGAGAGAGGGGAATGTGCAACAAGACCTGGACATCCTTATATACTAGTTTTTGAAACTAAGCATGCAAGTGCACCAGTCAGTGAGGTAGACAAGTGGTATGTTGGCCTTCATAGCGTGAGGATTCAAATACAGAAACAGAGATGTCTTGCTGCAATTGTACAGGGCCTTAGTGAAACCACACTGGGAGTGTCATGTGTAGTTTTGAACATCATCTCTGAGGAAAGATGTTCTGGTTGTGGCGAGAGTGCAGCAAAAGGTTCCTCGGATTCCTGAGATAGCAGGACCGATGTGTGAAGAGAGACTGGATTGGTGAAGACTCAATTTATTGGTATTTAGATATATTCAGCGAATCCTATAGAAATGTATAAATTTCTAATAGGACTTGACAGGTTAATTACAGGAAGGATATTCCCATCAATCAGAGAGTCTGGGAAAAGGAATCACAGTTTAAAGCTATGGCATTTAAGGTTGAGATGAGGAGGAATTTCTTCACCCAGAGAGTAGTGATCCTGTGGAAGTTTCTGACACAGAATCCAGCAGAAGCCAAAAATATTGAATGTTTTCAAGGAGTTAAATAAAGTTCTTAGGCCTAAAGGGATCAAAGCGAGAAAGTGGGAATAGGATATTGAGTTGGATTATCAGCCATGATCATATTGAATAGTGGTGCAACTCAAAGGGCCAAATACCTTTTGTTCCTATTTTCAAAGTTTCTACTATGTTTCTAATAATCTACCCCATTCCTATTTTCCTAAGCATACACAAAAGGCAAATTTCCAGCTGTTCTGGCCTCCATTGTCATTTTCTCTAAGATTAATTACACTTTCATTCTTCTAGCTTTGTGTCTACTCATGCATATAAATTATTGATGGTCACACAAGAAAGCTCCTGTTAAATTTGGCACTTTTTGGCATTTACCCCTGTACATTGCGCTAGGTTTGACTTGTTTCCTGCAAAGGATCTTGGGTTCAGCACGCGACCCCACAGTTGCTCATCTACTTTGCCACTTCTGCCCAGGCTGCTATGGTATGGCAGAAGTGCCTTCTTTTGCCATCTTCAGGAAAGATCACCTGACAGCTGGGGAAGATAAAGGGAAGTATTATTGAATTGTGGGGCTGCTCTGCTGTGACAGTCTGACATTTCATCAAATAATGTGGCACACCCATTCAATGGAACAACCCAGTAGTCATAGATGCCCTTCTGAGGTGAACAGGAGATTCTTTAACAGACTTATTGTCAGCTACTGGCTATTTTGCCAATAAAATTCTCCCCATCACAAAAACACACATTTTCCATGCATTGCGCTGGTGCTTTATATTTTAATTACAATTGCATGTGCAAGGGTTTCAAGAGAGAAAGCAGATGCAGTGCACACAGCATCAGGAAAGACAAGTTGCTGACAAAATGCTGACCATGTCATTAGTTAGATTCACCTTCAGCTTGAAAAATGCTGTACCATGATTTGCTTGGAGTCCAAGCTGATAACAACATGGCAAGGACAATGGAGTATCTGGGATCTTTGTGGATAATGGGGCCAACAGTATATCTCCTTAACCAGTGAGATGTGTGAGTAGAGAAAGAAACAGGGGAATACCAGGGAATCAAACAGAGTGAAATCGATGAGAATTTTGCAAGGAATGGCAATTTCATGTAGATTAGGGAAGGAGTGGGGTTTCCTACACATATAGGCAGGTTGGAAGAAAAAGGGATATTATCTTTTATGGGAGATCTTCCAAAGATGGCAAACTCCTTCCTTTCTGTCATTTCTGAAATAATTTTTTAAAATGGTGAGGTCATTTTGCTGCCTACATCAACCACTATGGAATGGACAGGGTAATGGTGAGATCAACTCAACTTTTAATGAGCTTAACTAACCCCTAATTATTTATTCACATTTTAAATTTTCTCATGGAATGTGGATGTTGAAGGCTGGGCCAGCATTTATTGCCGATCATTAGATGCCTTTGTGAAGGTGCTGTTGAGTTGCCTTCTGCCTTCAGCGCCCACTCACCCTCTGTATAATGGAAGCAAGCTTTCAGATGGTGAGCGACTTATTTTACACACTTCTAAACCCCTCCTCACCCCAAATTCCCACCCCCATCCCAGCCAAAGTCACACCGAGCAACGGCAAATAATACGAAGCCACGTGCTGCAATGAGCTTAATTGATATAAAAAATATAACACGTTCTTAAAAATAATGAGAACACTAAGGGTGAGGTACATCTGAGTGAAAGAACCACAGATGAACATTAATCATCCAGCATGTTCTGGAGATTTGCATTTAGCAGCAGGTGTCTTAATCCCCTGGATTTCCTGACTGATTTTTTTGCATTAACAATGATGTGTGTCCTTAAAATATTTAATTTTCCAACAAGGTCTCACCCATAATATTCAAATAATTTGAGTGTACTCCAAAGAAAAACTCAAGATGTAATTAATTGGTTTATAACATTTTAGATGAAAAAAAATTAAGAAAACTGTCTAGTTATAGCATTTGATCTTTGTTTCCACCATTGCTTTGCTCCATGTGGACTCAATGGGAGAAGGACATGGTCATAGTGCATTAAGCATATGAGTGAATATGATTAAGTAAGCCACAAATGAATATTGGCATCTGCATTTCCTGCACATTTTGGCAGTAACTCCAATATTTTTCGACAAATTGATTGCCAAAAAGTATTTTTTCTAGGATTTTGGAATTAAAAATTATTTGAAGTTGTGTTATATTTTAAAATTGATATGGAAGATATATCTGTGGATGTATGATTCTATTTTCACTGATACTTCTCCACAAGTATTATAAATCATCATTACTCGGTCCATTGATTTTCTTAACGTTAATCAAATCGCTTGAGAAAACAATTTTATGTGCAGCCAGCAGGTTTATAATGCACTCAATATCATCTTACTTAAATAAAGTACTAATATTTATTATGATGGATGAAGCAGTCAGCATTTTAAAGATTTGTACCCCTGTCATGGCTCAGTTGGCAGCACACTTGCCTTCGATTCACAAGGTTGTGCATTCAAATCAAAGGCTGACAATCTAGTTGCGTTACTGAGGGAGTACTGCACTGTTTGTGGGGCTATCATTCAGCTGAGACATTAATATCTGACCTGTAACTGGTTCTAAAAGAATGTATGGAAATCCATGGGAGTTAGCCCCAGGATATTGGCCATATTTGCCTCTCAAACCACATCACAAAAACAGAAAACTTGATCTTGATCATGCTGATGTTTTGGAGAGTTTTCAACATTGAAAGAGTTAACAGTGAATACCAAAGTACTTCAATGGTTGTGAAGAACTTAGGCACTTGCAGTACTACAAACAATTTTCCAAAGGCCTTTGTAATAAATCATTCCATTCATATGTGGCAATCACATCATGTTCCACCTCATTGGGGTAGCATGCTGGAAATCAATCCTTGCTGTTCCAAAGGTTGTCGTAAAAGTTTAAGGTTTGGGAAAGTACATGGAATTCAACAATTTGCCTGTCTTTTACACACAGAATGATATACTGGGTTTCTGTGCTTAACAAGAATTATTAGTGCCCATAAGCAAATAGACACTAGCTACAGATAGACAGTTATGAACCATCAGCATATAACTTTATTAGGTAAAACTCTAATCCTTTTCTAAACTCTCCCTTACACCCATGCACACAGACAAGAAAAGAAATGGGTGTTATAGACAAAGGGAATCTGAGAAAAAGCAGTTCTGTTTTCCATGTTCACAAAAGCTGCTCAAATGGTGCCAACCAGAATGTTGCTTCTCATAGACTTCCTTCTCTGGATTCCCTTCTGGGTTTGCAAGATGCTGGCTCACTCCAATAAAAATGGTTCCTGACTTATTACCTAAAAATCCCAGCTTACCACAACTGCTGACAGAATTAGTTTTGTTCAATCTTAAAATGGCTTTATGGAAGAGAAGAAAGAAAGTTCCTCAACTGGTGGCGATCTAATGATTTCTCTCGATTTTGTTCACAACCTCAAGCTCTCCAACGTTTTGAGAACCAGTCACATAACTGTTTGCAGGCAGACGGCCTTTTCCATCAATAGCTCATTGCTATTCAATATACACTAAAACTCCATTTGTACACTTCTCTTCGGCTCTGGCTCATCAACAAAGTACACTTCACCTACTACTAGAACTAAAAGCTGTGTAAACAGTGTTTACAAAGATAGTCAAATTACTTTCCAGAGTCATATGGTCATAGAGTCATAGAGATGTACAGCATAGAAACAAACCTTTCAGTCCAACCTGTCCATGCCAACCAGATAGCCTAAATTAATCTAGTCTCGTTTAGCAGCACTTGGTCCATATCCCTCTAAACCCTTCCTATTCATATACCGATCCAGATGCCTTTTAAATGTTATAATTGCACCAGCCTCCACCACTTCCTCTAGCAGCTCATTCCATATACACACCACCCTCTGCATGAAAAAAATTGCTCCTGAAGTCCTTTTTAAATGTTTCCCTCCCACCTTAAACCTATGCCTATAATTTTGTACTCCCTGACCCTAGGGAAAAAAACTTTGTCTGTTCACCTTATCCATGCCCCTTATGATTTTATAAACCTCTGTAAGGTCACCCCTCAGCCTCCAATGCTCCTGGGAAAGTCACATACCAATTCTTCAGAATGCTTTAAGATACAGATCTTTCTGCCTTATTAGTACATATTGGAGGAATAGCAACTTGACATTCTAGAACTTCTAATTTTCAGCTAAGGAAAATAACACTATAAGGAATAGGAACAGATGTAAGCCATTAAAGCCCTCTTAAATTGCAATCTCCATGATAATTGATATACCCATCTTATGCACCTCCACTTTTTCACAATACGTATTTTATCCTACAATGAGACAGCTCTTGGGGGCGGGGGAGGGGGTTGGGTGAAGGAGGGAGTGCGGTAGTGATGTGTAGATGGCTCCCACCCTGACATATTTCCTTATTTCCACCCATACTAATTTCACCATATGATCTATTGCATCTAAAGGATGATGCTACCTGCCATCTTCATGAATGTTGATATTATGTTTTTCCCCAGTGCTAGGAAAACACATATAAATCATTGCAGATAGATCTGGCTGGGGTCACAAATGGCACCAAATGAAACCAAATTTTGTGGGTACCTGCACCCAACCTTTCCATTCTACAGCCCACCCTGTTACATGATTCAGCTGACAACATATACAAGGACCATCAATTAGCTGTCCACCACATGATTACAGTCAAGTGGCCACTTCGACTCCCTGCTTCATTGTCACCAACTTCTATGTCCATCATCGATGTTGTGATTAGAAAGTTGTCAGCCAGATGGATATCATAGAATATGAGTCCCTAATTGGGGCTGTTAATCTGGTTCAATCAGGGAGCCCTGGCTGACAGATATGAACAGAAGTGTCAGGGATTCTATTCACTTGAGGAGCTGGCTCTGACCTAGCTGGGTCAATATCATGCACATGTAAATAAAGGGTGATTGGTGATGGGATACCGGCCTTCATGGTGTTATTTAAATTGTCATGTATGCCACTCATGTTAAAATCTGTGCATTGTTCCAATATGCATTAACCATGTAACATATCTTTTCCAAAGATGAAGGGAACCATTAAAGAGCAATCAATCTGATGGAGCACCAAGCCAAGATATCTCTTTGGTTTATTCAAGGAAATCGGTAGGCATGCATTGAGTGAATTGTATATTTCGCATTGTTCACCTATCCAAATAATTGGGCACTACTGAGTAATGAAAGTGTTATTGCTGCTTCCTGGAAAATAGGGAAGATGAATTGTTTATGGTGGATATAAACTCGCCTCACTTCAGTTCAAAAACATTTTGGTCGTGAAGAATACATGGATATGCACAAGTACCATGTTCAACTCATTGCTATCAAGAAAATGCTTTAAGATGGCATAAGCTATTTAATCATATCCAGGTAATATTCTATATCAGAGGAAAGTGATAACCTCTACAAGCATCACTGAAACAGTTATTGCAATTGGCAGACATCTTTTTGGTGGCATAAAGTATGAAACCTTTTGTAACTTTGGGTTTGATAGGAAACCCATCTCAGAGGTAATTTTTTTGTGTGATATATGACAATGTCAGTTTGAGAAACAGATGTGGCAATGATGTCAGTGTGACACAATACCTGAAATATTCAGGTCACCAGTACTGTTAGACCCTCCTGAACTCCTTTTCTTCACTTCAATTATCCAGCATGTTCAGAATACTGAAAAGATTGCCATTCTCTGCACTTTGAAAAGTGTCATGTCAAATTAAACAGCAAAGAAGAATGATTATAAAGATCTGTCAGGGAAAGAAATCTATAATGTAATAATGGACACTTACTCAGCAAAACTAACCAATGCATTGAACAAAATAAATCAATGGGAACAATTGATGTGAGTTTGCTTCCACAACGTAACTTTACCTGAGGCAGTTACAAAGAGAACTTTGTTTTCAATAATGTGCCCTGGTTCAGGTAATCCCAGTAAGATTGTGTTTGAGACTTTTAAACCCTCAGGTCACATGTTATGATGCAATAATGATATTATGAACTTGTCTTTTAGAAGTATCATGGCTGTGAGATTAAGACGACAATAATAAAAAAAATTCAACACACAGCTGTGTACTCAGCCCCTTACTATACTCCTTACACAGTCACAACTGTGTGGCCAAATTCAGCTCCACCTCCATTTACAAATTTGCTGATGACACCAATGTAGTGGATCTTAACAACAAACAAGACAGAGTACAAGAAAGAGATAGAGAGCTCAGTGGCATGTTGTAAAAACACTAATTTCTCCCTCAAAATCATCAAAATGAAGGAGCTGGTTATCTAGTTCAGAAAGCCGAGAGGAGGACATGCCCCTGTCGTATCAATGGTGCTGAGGTGGAGGTGGTCGAGAGTTTCAACTTCCTAGGAGTAACTATCACCAACGATCTATCCTGGTACATCCATGACAAGAAAGCACATCAACATCTCTATTTCCTCAGAAAGCTAAGGAAATTCAAGTCCATAAAGACTCTTACCAATTTTTATAGATGACCATAGAAATCATCTTACAAACAACTTGGTACGGCAACTGCTCTGCCCAAGACCACAAGAAATCATAGAGTTGTGAACACAGCCCAGACCATCATGAAAACCAACCTTCCATCTATTGACTCTGTCTACATTTCCTGCTGCCTGGGAAAGCAGCCAACATAATCAAACCTCCTACCCCAGTTATACTCTCTTTCATAAAGCAGAAGATACAAAAGCTTGAAAACACATACCAACAGATTTAAGAACAACTTATTTCCTGCTGTTATCAGACTTGTGAACAGACCTCTCACATATTAGTTGAGTTTTCCCTGCACCTTGTCTGCAGCTGTAACACCATATTCTGCATACTATTCTATTACCCTGAAGTACTTCTGTAAGGTATGATTTGTCTGATTAGTACACAAAACGTACTTTTCATTATATCTCAGTACACGTAACAATAATAGATCAAATCAAAAACATTTAAGAAGTTTGGTTCACCAACCAAACTCCAAGACCTTTGCTGACCAAAAGCTCTATGATGTATTTTAAGAGTAAAGCAAGATCACACATACATAATTGAAATTGTATTCAAGGTAACGATAACAGAGAATTGTTAAACATCCCTGTTGACCTATCTGTACCACCCATAAATAGTTTTGTCCTTGAATATGTACCTTCTTAGCTCTGGAATTTGTTTTTTGAGCTGTTCTCCGAATAAGAGTGTTGGTGCAGAGAGAACATTTTTCTGAATTAGCGTAAGGACTTTGGATAGAAAATCCAAATACTAATTAACTTTTGATGTTCTGACATTTTGGGCAATTGGTTAACTCTATTTCTTCCAGTGTTTTGAATCTACAGGGAGCTGGGCTATTTACAGCCAAAAGCAGGGAAATGGGTCATGCAATAATGCTATCGGGACTGGTTTCCATGAAATTCTTTTCTGACTGACAGTTTTCTCACCTTCTTGCTGTTTTTAATTAAATTATAGGAAGGCAAAATACCCACACAATCTGTGGTGCAATCATAAGAGAACAATTTTTAATTAAATGCTGATAAAGGATGTCAAAGTTAACAAGGAGGTACTGGAAGCAATTAGGGAAGTAATTGGTATGTTTGCTTTTGTTGCAAAGGGATTGATGTATAAAGGTAAGGATTTCTATCGCAATTGTAAATGGCCTTGAAACTACACTTGGACTCTTTGTGTAATTTTTACCTCCATTCCTGCTTTAGAGAGGAGAACAGAGATAGTTCCTTGATTGATTCCCGGGATGAGAGAGTGTTCTTTGAGGGTATAGAGTCTAGGATCAATCTTTATACTCTGGAGTTCAAAAGAAAATTTTGTGTAAGTTTCTGAGAAATGTTGACAATATAGATTCTAAGAGTTTCGATAGACTGAGAGTATCCTCCAATCAAAGTAAAATATTGTGGATGTCGGTAATCTGAAATAAAACCAGAGAACTGCTGGTGAGATGTAGCAGGTCTAACAGCATCTCTGGATTGAGAAAAACACAGCTAACGGTTTGAGTATAAACACTCTTCCTTTGAATATAGTGGCAGCTGGTTTCCCCAGCCTGAGACATTTAGAACTAGATGCCATTGTCTCAGGATAAAGGGCCAACAACTTACAACTGAGTTGAGAAGAAATACCTTCACTTAGGGCACAATAAATCTGAGGAATCCTCTACCTCAGAATGTGTGTGTGAGTCAAGTTGTTTATTCTATTCAAGACTGAGATTAATAGATTGTAGAGTGGTACGGTGCCTCACAGCACCAGGGACCCAGTTTTGATTCCAGCCTCAGGCACGTTTGCACGTTCTCCCTGTGTCTGCGTGGGTTTCCTTTGGGTGCTCTAGTTTCTTCCCACAGTCCAAAGATGTGCAAGTTAGGTGAATTAGCCATGCAAAATTGTCCCATTGTGTCCAGGAATGTCTAGTTCAGGTGTGTTAGTCAGGGGAAATGTAGAATAATAGGGAAGTGCGATGGGTTTGGGTAGGTTACTATTTGGTGAGACAGTGTGGACCTGTTGGGCCAAATGGCTTGCTTCCACACTGAAGGGATTCTATGATTGTTGGACATTAAAAGGAAATTAAGGATTTAAGACGAGGGCTGAGAAGTGGAGTTGAGGACAAAGTCCAAAAATGATCTCACAGCAAAGCTGGTTTGGTATGCCAACTAAGTGCAAATTGCTATTGCTGTATTGTGGCTGAACAGTCGGCAGTTGGGATTTCAAATTATTTGTTAAATTGATATCATGATTAATGATAACTGATATATGTAGTGTCCAAAATTGTGAAGTGGAATGGACTGGAAAAGACTGGAGGGAAGTATAAATTATTTCACTTGGAAATCTTATCATCCTATCATAATGGAAAATGTCCATGTCCTGAAGGTGAAAGGACAATGACTCAGAACTACAATTTGATTTGAGTGCACTCACTTGCCGAAAACATTAGTGATGGATGGCCCATGTCCATTCATTGCGCTTTCCTTTATCCTGAAGAACATGAATTTATTTGACCCAACCGCATAAGGTACTTGCAGTGAAAAAGTAAAAGCATTTTCATTTATACTTAGAAAATAACTCCTTAAAATGCTTCTGTTTAATGTTTTACAAACTGCTCTTCAAGATAGGTTCTTTGATTGAAAGCCAACGTATGCTATATTCAAGGTCTTAAACAATAAGCAATTACATCTGCGCTTTAGGTGATATATACCTTCCTCAGCCAAAGTTATTCTGATCTGTGTCATCAGCAAAGAACCTTTTAATCATGCGAATAGTAACAACAATCCTCACAGGAAAGACATTTCAAATTCAGAGGATTATCCAGTACCTGTTAGAGAAACCAAAGAACTGTCAATTACTTCATTCATTTTATTACTGCTAAAGCATTACTATTTGGTGTGAAACCCAATCTTGACACATGTAAGCCTTTTAATTATGGTGGTAAATGATATTTTTTTGTTCATTATTTCAATTAAGATGCTAAACACAAATGCATTTCATATGAAAACTTCAATGTCTTTGCTATTAATATTAAACTCAACATTTCGATCCTAAGGATTCCAATGTAGAAAATGACTCCTTTGACAATATCTGGTGCAACATTTGTAGATTAAATTGACATCATAAGTATAAAACTATCATATCACTTTACTATAAAAGGATAAATATCTTCCATTGGGGTGGCTGGCATCTCATGATGGCGTGTAATTCCTTAACATAAGAAAATTCTAAGACACGTTGTAGATGATCATAAAGAAAATCCAAACATGATGGGAGGAACTGGAGAAGCAAACAAAACGCTGATTGAAGAGTTGGCATTTAACTTGTGTTTTAAATTACAAGAAGAAAACGGAGAGGCAAAGAGGCTGAGGATGGGAAAGTAGCTTCGGCTTTTCTCCTACGTATTATTATATTTTTTTATTATTTGTTGTCCTTTCCTAATTGCTTTTGAACAGGTGCTGATGAGCTGCCTTCTTGAACAATTGCAGTCCATGTGGTCAGGATGGTGTGTGGCTGAAAGGGGAGCTTGCAGGTAATGATCGTCCTGTGTAGCTACTGCTTCCTGAAGAAGGCTCATGCCCGAAACGTCGATTCTCCTGCTCCTTGGATGCTGCCTGACCTGCTGCGCTTTTCCAGTGACGCATTTTCAGCTAGCTACTGCTTTTGTCCTTCTTGGTAATAGAGGACATGGGTTTAGCAGCTGGTTAAAGGAATCTTGGTGAATTATTGTTGTGCACCCTGTAGATGCCACACATTGCTGCCACTGTATGTTGGTGGTTGACGGTGGTCATGGTACCAATCAAGTTGACAATTTTGTCCAGGATGGCCTCAAGCTTTTTGAGTGTTTTTGGAAGAAAAGAAGTAAAGCCATTGTTGAAAAAGTTGAAGATGGTGGGACCTAGGACTACCCTAAGGAACTCTTGCAATGCAATCCTGGATTAGATGATCACCATCCAAAAACCACAACCATCTTCCATTGTGCTACGCATGACTCCAACGAAAAGAAAATTTTCTTCCTCATTACCAATGACCAATTCTACTGGGGACTCCCTGCTGCCAAATTCAGTCAAATCTGCCCTGATGGAACAACGATCACCTACACCTTAGAATTCAATGGTTTCAACCACACTTGGGTCAATATTGCATTGAAGTCAGCAGCTGAGTGACCATTGATGGGTATTTGCCTCTTAATATCAATATGGACAGCACCTTCCATCACTTTGTTGATGACTGAGAGTGGACTAATGGGGTGGTACCTAACCAAGTTAGATTCATTCTGCTTTTTCTAGATAGGAAATACCTGTGTAACTTCCCATGGTGGTGGATAGATGCTAGTGCATGAGCTGTTCAGGAAGAACTTAGCTTGATGTTACTACTTCTGTAAGGATTGATGGTGGTACAGTGGTAATGTCACTAGGTGAGTAATGCAGAGGCCCAGGCTAATGCTTTGGGGACAGTGGTTCAAGTTCTACTATGGCAGTTGGAGGCCAGTAATGCTGACTATGAAGCTATCACTGATTGTTGTATCAACCAATCTGCTAGAAAATTGAAAATATTGAAAACCTATCTGGTTCGTTAATGTGCATCTGTAACTAACTGATCTGGCATTCTGTTACAGCAAATCTACCGCAGCTTGGTTGGCTCATAATTGCTCTCTGCAATACTCAAATAAGTTATTCAGTTCGAGGATAATTAGGCATGAGCAATAAATGCTGACCTTGCTGATGATGGTCGCATTCCATGAAAGAAATAACAACATTTTTAACTACTGTCAGAATGTCATCCAGGTACAAGAGCCTTTACAGAGCCCAATGTATGCAGCCATTCCTTAATTTCACATGGAATGAATCAAACTAAGTGAAGATTGATATCTGTGATTTTGAGGCCAATATTGATCATCTGGCACTTTTGGCTGGAATAGTTGTAGGCATTGCTATTGAACAGATGTTCTGGGCATGCCCCATTATTGCAGATATGAATATGTGTGAAGCTAGCTTGTCTAGTTAGTTACTTAGTTGCCAATGACCATTCACAATTGGACACTGCAGAATGGCATAGTTTAGATCTGAGTTAGATCTAATGTATTCCATTAGTTATGTGATTGTATAGTCCTGACTATTGCATGCTGCTTCAGTTTCAATGAGGATAGAGAGTTAGGAAGCAAAGGATAAAGAGGAAAGTCCAGAGAGTACTAAAGAAGCTGAAGAGTACTAAAGGAGATTTACAGTTGAAATAAAGAATGGCAGTGGCAGCTTTAGAGTAAGTGCTTAATAATGAGGATTAATGAACAGGATTTAGCATGGGTTAGGTGTTCTGGACAAATTGAAACTCATAAAGGGTTATGGCAGATGGAGGCTGGAAACATTGAAACAGGAACAGAAGGTTTAAATTTTATGGGATATGTGTCTAAGCCTCTTTCTGACGGATGGAATGTAAGTTTAGATGATAAACCATTCACTGAATGTGGATCTGTTTTATTCTTAACCTCAAGTAAGTGGAAAGTGGAATCCTTCTGGATAGATGCAGATATAACCTGCAACAGTTGCGGGTCACTGAGAATTTAACCAAGATTTCCATATTCTCCAATGACAGAATACATAGTGAAACTCCTTTCCCCACTCCTGTCACCCTACCCAGTTGTTGTCTAATTACCTTGCAATAGGTATTCAAAATTCAGTTAAGAGACATTCTCATCATATTATCACTGTAGCATGGTACAAAGCTTTCAGCCTCCACCTTACTAACGTGTTCTCTTGCAGCATGCCACATTGAGGAATGTAAGGTACAGCACATCTGAATTGCTTAACTTCTGTCCAGACATGTAAGATATCAACAAAGAAGGAGAATTAAGCTTTGCGGGTGAAGCTGGGGGCAATGTCCAACTTTCCTGACCCACATGATACTCAATTCTTCTAATGCCATCAAATGGCATTCTATTCTTTGGACCACACGTCCCATATAGTCCGATCCCTTTCAATTCCTCTAAAACGAAAGTTAGATCACATGGGATTCAGGTAGACATAGCCAACTGGATACAAAATTAGCTTGAAGGTAGGAGACAAGGGCAGTACTAGAAGGTTGTTTTTCAGACTTGAGGCCTGTGACCAGAAGTTGTCAATTTTGTAAATGATTTGGATAAGGATTTAGGAGGCATGGTTAGTAAATTTGCGGTTACATCAAAATTGATGGCATAATCGATAATGAAGAAGGTTATCTAAGAGTCCAAAGGGATCTTGATGAATTGTGCCAATGGGCTGAGGAGTGGCAAATGAAGTTTAATTTGGATAAATGTGAGGTATTGCATTTTGGTAAAACAAACAAGGGCAGGACTTATACAGTTCATGGTAGAGCATTGGTAGTGAGCATTGGTAGACCTAAAGAGAAACTATCTCTTTGAAAGTTGCAGGTGGACAGAATGCTTAAGAAGGCATTCAGCACTCTTGTCTTCATTGCTCCAGCTACTGAGTATAGGAGTTGGGAAGGGCTTTTGCCCGAAACGTCGATTTTACTGCTCCTCGGATGCTGCCTGAACTGTTGTGCTCTTCCAGCACCACTAATCCAGATAGAAGTTGGGACGTCATGTTGAGGTTGTACTGGGCATTGGTGAGGCTACTTTTGGAGTACTGTATGCAGTTCTGGTCACTCTGCTATAGAATAGATATTATTAAATTGGAGTGGGTTCAGAAAAGATTTATCAGGATATTGCCAGGTCTGGATGGTTTAAGTTATAAAGAAAGGTTGGATAGGCTGGGACTTTTTCCGCTGGAATTAGGAGGTTAAGGACTGACCCTACAGAGGTTTATAAAATCATGAGGGGCACAGATAAGGTGAATAGCAAAGGTATTTGCCCTAGGGTGTGGGAGTTCAAAACTACGGGGCATATTTTTAAGGTGAGAGGAGAAAGATTTATAAGGAACCTGAGGGGCAACGTTTTCACACAGAGGCAGTTCGTATGTGGAATAATCTGCCAGAGGAAGTGGTAGATACAGATAAAGCTACAACATTTAAAAGGCATTTGGACACATACATGAATAAGATAGATTTACTGGGTTATGGATCAAATGCAAGCAAGTGGGATTAGTTTAGTTTGGGAAACTTGGTCAGCATGAACGGGTTGGACTGAAAGGCCTGTTTCTATGCTATATGGTTCTATAACTCTAAGTTATATCCCTTCATACGTCCTCCATTTTCCTCATTCTGATGTCAAACTTAAGTGACATGTTTGCTTTTCAGTCTGATAGACAGGCAGCCTGGCTAGCTGCTAGGTAGGGAACCTTGTGAAAACTTCTAAAAACTATGCCTCATGGGAAATTCTCTCTTTGGTCTTTTCCCAGTTCTGAGTTAACATTGGGCTCATTGCGTGCAAATGCTATTATTTGTCTCAGTAGATAAACCAGTTGAATCCATGAATAATATTGTTAACAAATAAATATTTCTATCTCTTTTATGACAATCTCCGCTTTTGCCTGAAGTGGAGTTACTGCTGGTTGAATCAATGAGCTTCTCCCTGCTCAGTGGATACTACCACCAATAATAAACCAAGGCATATATTTATACAGCAGATGCTACTAAACTCCTTTTGCTACTAAATTTAATAGGGAGATTATTTTTGTGACATGAAGGTGTTGTGCAAGTTATTCTTCTATTTAAGTCAGTTTTACCATTTCAGTTATTATGTATCTGACACCTCCTTTACATTTGCTTTTATTTCTAGTTGATAAATGCACTATCAAGCCAATTTCATCATTCAAACAGGAAGGCACAAGATATACTTGTACTTGAATTTATTCTAACATGCTTCAAACATGTTATGGCGCTTCAAGTCAATCAGTAATGTGCAATACCAGATATCATTGTTTTCAAACACTGAGAAATTTTGAGCTTTAGACATAGCTTGGATTCAAACACCCCTTCAATACTATATTACTGCTGATTTATAGGAAAGAATTGCTGCATATGCTAAAGTATTTCTTATGTTTGGTGCTTTTTGTTTTACTGTGGGTGAACTGTGATGCCCAAGAAATTACTTTCTTTAATAAATGTAAAATAGCTTTTCAGTGCAATAATTGAATACTGGGTAAATACATTAATTTATCGCATTGTTTGCTTATTTTCTTGTTAATTTGATATCCTTGACTGTTTTAAAAATAAAATCAGCTTGAAATTGTTAAAGAATAGGTTATTCTTGTGAGTATAAATTTATTGGATAGTGCTTAGGGTTTTGGTTTGTAAGAAACAAGAAGAATAGTTAATCTTAGCTAATAATAGTTAGCCCACTAAGGGTTGAAAGCCGGGTATGTACATAAATATATAAATATATGTAAATTGAAATTGAAAGAGCAGGCAATACTCGTGAGGTCGGACAGCATCAATGGAGATAAAATATTTACATACTTTGAGTCAAATATGAGTCTTCTTTAGATGTGAATCTTTTTGATTAAAGTTTCATGTGAACTATGACTCTTCAGAATGTCAAGAAAGTGTAATTACTTTAATTTGTGGTTTGTATTGACAACGGATGATTAATGAGAGGCAGGGCAACATTCTGAAATTACATTGATGTTAACTTTTCTCCCTATTCCAATAACCAGAAGTCTGCAATTAACTTTTAAACTAGTTTCACTGCAATATATCTACCTATTAGGTAGGTTATTATATATTTTCCTTATGTCCTTTGGAGTCTTTAGTTTCACGTTCTTCAAAGGATCAAGCTGGCATCTTGGTGTTGTTCAAGCCGGGGATCAACCCTAGTTCAATGGAGGATGCAGGAAGGCATGCCAGGAGCAATAGCAGGTAAATTTAAACATGAGGTATCAACCTAGTGAAGCTACAACACAAGATCATTTGCATACCAAGCAGCATTGGGAGCAAGTGATAAACAGAGCAACCAACAGATCAGATTTAAGCTCTGCAATCCCACTACATCCAGCCGTGAATGGTGGTGATGGACAATTAAATGACTCTCTTAGAAGTACACCCACGTCTTCATAACAAAGAGGAAACTCTGCAATCATCCCCATTATCATTAGTGTAAGGATTCTAAGATTCTATGATTTCATGATAATTGGGGAACACAGCACAACAATGCAAAAGCTCAGGGTGAAACATTTGCAACAATTTTCAACAAGAGATGCCAAGTCGATGATCCATATTGACCTTTTCCAGAGGTCCCTAGCAGTAGCACCAATCTTCAGCCAATTCAATTCACTCCATATGATATCAAGAAATGACTGAAGGCATTGAACACTTGAAAAGTTATTAGCCCTGATAGCATTCCAGTACCAAAGTACTGAAGACTTGCACTCTATAATTTGCCTTGTCCCTTGTCAAGCTATCCCAGTGAAGTTGCAACACTGCATCCATTGACAATGTGGAAAATTGCCTAGATACGTCCTGTACACAGACAGCAGGAGAAATTCAACCTGGACAATTGTTAGCCCATCAGTCCACTCTTGATCATCAGTAAAGTGATGGAAGGTAACAACAACAATGTTGTTAAGCAACATCTGCTTCTTGATGCCCAGTTTGAGTTTTGCCACTTAGCTCCTGACCTCATTAAAGACTTAGTTCAAATTTAGACAAAAGAGCAGTGAGGTGAAATTAATTGTCTTTGACATAAAAGCTGCATTTGACTGAATGCAACATCAAGGATCCCAAGCTCAGGGGGAGGTAATGGACTGATGGTATTATCACTGAACTATTAATCCAGGGACCCAAATGGTAGTTGGTGGAATTTGAATTCAATAAAAAGAAATCTGAAATTAGGGCTCTAATGATGACTAATATCCTTTAAGGAAGGAAACTGCCAGCCTTACTTGGTCTGGCCTACATGTAACTCCAGGCCCACAGCAATGTGGTTGATTCTTAAGTGTTCTCAGGGCAATTAAAGATAGGCAATAAATGCTTGTCTAAACAGTAATGCCCTCATCCTGTGAATGAATAAAGAAGAAAAAGACAAGACTGGAGTAAATGGGGATTGGGGGAAATCTTTCCACTTTTTGTCATGAGACATGGTACATAGGAAGATGGTTATGATTGCTGGAGGCCAAGCAATTCAGCTGCAAAGCACCTTTGCAGGAGTTATCCAAGTAGTCTGAGACCCAACCATCCTCAGTTGTTTAATCAATGGCCTTCCTCCATCATATAGGGGAATATTTGCTAATGATTATCTAATGTTCAA
The DNA here is from genome assembly GCF_047496795.1 of Chiloscyllium punctatum. Classification (NCBI taxonomy): domain Eukaryota; kingdom Metazoa; phylum Chordata; class Chondrichthyes; order Orectolobiformes; family Hemiscylliidae; genus Chiloscyllium; species Chiloscyllium punctatum. The sequence goes on from NC_092740.1 coordinate 64,670,322, forward strand.
CATTGTTCCATTGATTTAGATACTGAAGCAGTCATATATAAATGCAGTAACACCTGGATAATGTCCAGATTTGGTTTGACAAATTGTAAGTCACATTAGTACCCACTTAGGTGTCAGGTAGTGATCATCTCCAACAAGACAGAACCCTTGATATTCCATATTCTACTATTGCTGAAATGCACAATTAACATTTTACTATTGACTAGGACCTAAACTGGACTACCTAAATAGACTTAAGTAGCCACTGTGGCTACAAGAACAGCTCAGTTGATAGAAATCCTGCTGCGAGTAACTCACTTCTAGACTTCCTAAAGGCTGTCCAACATCAACATTGCACAAGTCAGGAGTGTGATTGAATAGACCCCTGGATAAGCACTCCTCCAACAACAGTCAAGAAATTTAACTTTTTCAGAACAAAGGAGCTGATTTGATTGGTACCACTTTCTCCACATTAACAGAATCTACCATCTACAAGATGCACTGCTGAAATTCAGCAAAGCTTTAGAGGCAGCACCTTCCAAACCCACAACCTCTTCCATCTAAAAGGATCCTTGGCTACATCACCACATGCAAGGTCCCCTCAAAGCCTTTGGTTTTCTTGACTTGGAAATATATCACCGTTCCTACAGTATCATTGGATCAAAATGCTGGAACTCCCTCCTTAAAAGCATTGTGTGTGTACCTGCACCAAACAAACTGTAATGATTCAAGAAGGCAGCTTCCTGCCACCCCTTCAAGTGCATCCAGGACCATAATAAATGCTTGCATAACCAGCAAGATCTACATCTCTTGAATGACAAAGCAATCAAGTCACTTTGACAAAAAGTAATGGATGCTTTCTTTCCCTTGACATCAATAAAATCCTTGAACATAATCTGGTGAAACTTGACCTGATGTGATGTGATACAATTAATCTGTCTCCAAGAAAAAGTCATAACTATTGACCATAATATGCCTGATGTCTGTGCCATTCTTCATATTTTGTTCATCATGCTCCTTCTTCTTGGTGCAATTCACTGCCAGATCCTATGGATACTCTGTAACAACTCATGCTGTGACCTGGTTTATCTTTGTACACTCTCTATTTGAAAATAAATCTTCCTGTGTTTATGTGTCTTTCAGTCCCAGTGGTCAGTCTGTTCATTAACTTAATCACTAGCAATCTTAGAAATGCCACCCATATCTTGTCTCTTAGAAGCAAACTGACTTGCTTCTAACTCTGTGTTGGTGTCAAGATAACTTTCTTTCAATGCTAAATCAATATGCTAAAAGGTACCTGGAACTGGCAACTCGATCACAAGTGAAGAACCATGGCAGTATGAGGTAAACACTTGAAAGATGAAGATCCCAGCTGGTTACTCCAGTTGTACTGATCAGTAGCAGCAATTCCTTTACCATATTGATGGAATTCCTCAATACCTGAAAAGTCATGCTATTTATGTTGCTATTAACAACATTGTTGTAGCAACTAATCAGTGTCTGGAATCTCTTAGAGTTGAAGATATATTCAAAATCATTATTGGAAAAGGCAGTCTGAAGTTAACTTTCTGGTTTGTTATTCGGGGACTGCTCATCATTCGATATTTCATCATTTTAAACCTGCCATTTCATCTCTATAGAGTTTCATTCCACCTTGTGAATTCTAACACTCCTGTTGTAATTGTGACCACTTACAACACAATTTGGAGAACCTGTCATAACCAGTTCAGATTCTGTGACAATGTCCTGAAGACTGGCATCTGCAAATCCTTGCCTGATGGAAGTTATAACTGTCACAAAAGCGTGAAACAATCCCATGTAAAAAATAAGTCTTGGCATGAAGAGGATGTTCCTCCAATAAATCTCCTTGGATTTTGCACAAATTGCTTGCTCGCTCATTATAATCTCAAAGCCTGATTTTGTCTGTATTATCAAAACTTCATTCCAACAATGACTGGGAGGTACATGGGTGTTCATGCAATTTGCATATATTTAATGAAAATATTTTGCACAAGTTATTCCAGTTTTTAAAGATAACATTGCTTTTTTTAAAGTGATCTTCAAATTAAAAAGTTGCAAATTTGAAGACATTCTAAAGAGAGGGCAAGGTAATACAATATAACTAGAGTTATTTTCTTTATAAAAATCTTTCATTAGATATCCTATTTTTTGCAAAATACAGAATATTTGTATTAACAGCAGCATCTGTACATGAAATTCCATGTTGAACCAAAAGGAGTTCAGAGGAATGCAAGTTGAATGGAAAGTGTCCTTTTTTACTGTTAAATTGCTCTGAATTGTATGTCTGAAGTAAAAAAAATTAAACATCTCCTTACCAAGATTTATTTGAATAGCTCAGGCCCTAATTGGAATAATGCCATTGTACTTAACGTACTGGTTGGTTTGCCATAATCATGAGACCACTACTTCTGTTGTAAGTGTCTTTGAGTGCCCTGACCATATGACACAACGTTTGAATATCAGCAAAACTGAATATTTTCTGCATCCTGTAGATACTCTCAATACAGTTGCCTTCTATCAGGAAAACAAGATCGATCACACTACAGAAGTTTCATCAATTGCTGCCAATCTTGTGTGATTTGTTAACAGGCCCTTCGGCCCAACAAGTCAACACCAACCCTCTGAAGAGTAACCCACACAGACCCATTTCTCTCTGACTAATGCACCTAACACTATGGGCAACTTAGAATAGCCAATTCACCTAAACTGCACATCATTGGATTGTGGGAGGAAACTCCACACAGACAGTCGACCAAGGCTGGAAGTGAACCTGGGACCCTACTACTGTGAGGCAGCAGTGCTAACCACTGAGCCACCATGCCACCCAGCACATTACGACTGTATAAACACAGAACATTATCTAATTCTGTGTAATTTGAGCAAGCATAACTGGGAAGATGTCAGTTCTGCCCATTCATAGCCTTCACAACTGGTTTTATCTGTTTGTATCAGAATAACAGCCTGTGGTGCAGCAGCATATAATTGAATATTAACATTTGAACCTTATTTTTGGAAAATTATCCACTGTTAATTGTATTGTTGACAATATTTAAAATTTAGGGAGTGGTCTTTAAGTGGAAATTCACTTGGGCTCCTATATATCAGTACAGACTGATATTCTAGTTGTTGGATTAGGAGGTGCCTGTTTGTAAAGTGTGTCTCTGTGAATAGGACTTGTAAATATCTGATGATTGAGCTTCAATTACCTCCTGGTTATCATGGTTAGAAAATTACTTCAAGGGAAAGGTTTGGAAACTACAAAAATGTTTTGTACGGAACATCACAGAAATCAGATCGAAGTTATCTGTGGAGGATGACCATCTGATGTTCACAAAGTCTGAACTATATGCCAGTGGAAGCAATGAAGTGAATAAGTGAACACGGTTTTGATACTACCAGCAGAAAGCAAGGAAGTATTTTATAAGATGGATGACAGTCATTTGAAAAGTGAAATAGGTTTGAACAATCAAATATAGTTTCTAGATAAAAGCAACAAAAGTGATAATGTGTTAAATGCCAATGTGGTTTGGTCAGAAATTGATTGATTTTGAAAGGCAAGTGATCATTCCACAAAAGAGTATATGTTAGGTTTTAACAGATTGTCTAAAAGGCACCTGTGAGAGCACCTTCTAAATGTGCTTCATTGCCTTTTACAAGTTTTACAACACTTATTATTCCCTGGAACTAGCCTTGTACACTCATCATCAACTACAGTTACACCTTGCAGCAGGATATTAATTTTTGATAAGAAAGCTGTATTATAACATGTCTTTATTTTCTATCTGATTGTATCATGGAGTGATGATGTTGTAATGCTATTGTCATTGACTAGTGATCCAGAGACCCAGGTAATACTCTGGGGAACTGGTTTTGAATCCCACCGGGGCAGATGTTGGAATTTGAATTCAAATAAATTGAAATTAAAAGTCTAATGATGTCCATGAATCAATTGTCATAAAACCCAACTGGTTCACTAATGTCCAATGAAATCTGCTATACTTACCTGGTCCGGCTTACATGTGACTCAGACCTACAGAACTATGATTGATTCTTAACTTCCCTGGGAATGTTCTGTCCCCCTTGCAGAACAGACCCAATCCAAGGTGGTGGCACAGTGGTATACAGCCAGGAGTGAGTTGCCCTTGGAGTCCTCAACATTGACTCCAGACCCCATGAAGTCTCAATTCACCAGCTCAAACATTGGGAAAGGAACCACTGATTGATAACCACATACCACCCTCCCTCAGCTGACAAACGCATCACTGGAGGAAGCATCCAGGAGTTGCTGTGATTAGAAGCAGTAGAATTGCACTTAAACACTATCTACAACTCCCCAATGGTTGGCCTACTCTCCATTTTGTTAGAGATCAATCCTGGTTTAATGATGTTCAGTTTGGCTTCCACCAAGGTTATTCAGCTCCTGTCTTCACTAAAGTTTTAGTCCAAACATGAACAAAAGAGCTGGAAAGAAGGGAGGTGAGAGTGACTGTCCTTGACATCACATGGGAATACCACCACCTGAAAGCTCCCCCCAAAGCCACTCACCTTCCTGATTTGAAAATATATCACCACTATTTCAGGGTTGCTGAATCAAAATCCTGGAACTCCCGCCCTAATAGTATGGTGGCTAAATCTCCACCAGTAGACTGCAGTGGTTCAAGAAGGCGGTTGCACCAACACCTTCTCATGGGATATTAAGGATGGACAATAAATGCTCGATCAGTTAACGAAGCTCACAATCCCTGAAATGAAATGAAACAATCATCACCATTCATCATTATAATAATAAATCAGCAGGGGCTGGATATTCAATGGAATGGCAATCTCAAGCATTCTGCTCCTTCTACTATACACATTGTCTGGTTCCTCCTTAAACAAGTTAGACAACGCCAACCAGAATGTTATGAATGAATTTGACCATGTGTCTAACAATACTGAAGCGGTCAAATCATTACAAATACACACTGGTACCAAATGCAAAATAATCCCATTTTATTAGGAAACAAGTTACGATAGCTTTTATTACAAAACAATACTAATCCTATTTGGCCCGCTAATTCGACAATAGTTCCCAAAGTTCTTGTAGGATGATGCAGTCTCTCTCCCTCTCTCTCTCTCTCGCTGTCTTTCTCACTCTCTTCCGACTGTCAGCAGGTGTCTGCTATTGGCCACACTGCTCTTCTCAGAAATTCCAAGAAGGTGTCCAGGTGAATACTGTTATCCTGTTCATATACCATTTTGCATGGTTTTCTGAAACTTTCCATACTTCTGCTCAATCAGAGAGACACACTTAATAGTTTGAAACATTGTCAATCATTTAGATGGCTTGCTACTGTTGTTTTCTTATGTAGCAGGACTCGATGCTTTTCTGTCTGGGCTGTCCTCTGTTTGGTACGTAGGTGGTTGGAGTATGTCTGTCCAGGACAACTGTTGCCTTTTACATTATGCTAACTTGTCTTTGGGCTCTTACCTTTTTGGACTAGTTTTCCATGTGGGACCTTGTCAATGACCTTAATGGAGTCCATGTAAAACACATCAACTGCACTATCCTCATCAACATATTTAGACACCTTTTCGAGAAACTTGATTATATTAGTCAGACAGGATATCCCTCTAACAAATCCATGCTGACTATCCCTACTCAATGCTGAAAATGTGTTGCTGGAAAAGCGCAGCAGGTCAGGCAGCATCCAAGGAGCAGGAGAATCGACGTTTTGGGCATCAGCCCTTCTTCCTGAAGAAGGGCTGATGCCCGAAACGTCGATTCTCCTGTTCCTTGGATGCTGTCTGACTTGCTGTGCTTTTCCAGCAACACATTTTCAGCTCTGATCTCCAGCATCTGCAGTCCTCACTTTATCCCTACTCAATCCCTGCCTTTCCAGGATTTTTTCTCATAATTTCCCTACCACTGATGTCAGGCGAACTGGTCTATAATTACCTGGCCTCTCCCTTCTGTGCTTCAGAACCACATTAACTACCCTTCAGTAATCTGGCACTTCACCTGTGACTAGCGAATTATTAAATAACTCTGCCAGGGTCCCAGCAATCTTCTCCCTTACCTTCCATAGCAGTCTGGGATACATTTCGCCAGGCTCTGGGGATTTGTGCACCATTATGCTCACTAAAACATCTAATATCTCCTCCTTACTAATCCTAACATCCCAACTGAAAGCTCCAGCTACAATGTCTTTCTCTTCTGCGAATGCAGTTGAGAAAAATCAATTTAAGACTTCACCCACATCTTCCGACCCCACACACAGATTTCCCAGTTGGTTTCTAATAGGCCCCACCCTTTCCCTGGTAATCCTTTTGCTCTTCATATATTTATGAAATGTAAGGTTTGTGAAGGTTTGTAGCTCACGTTGAGGTTTTAGGGTGTAGGTTTGCTCGCTGAGCTGTAGGTTTGATATCCAGACGTTTCATTACCTGGCTAGGTAACATCATCAGTGGTGACCTCCAGGATAAACACCAGGAACCCCATCCAGGAGAAAGATATAAATAGAAAGCAGGAGACAACAGCTTCACTTCACTTGGAGGTCGCCACTAATGATGTTACCTAGCCAGGTAATGAAACATCTGGATATCAAACCTACAGCTCAGTGAGCAAACCTACACCCTAAATTTATGAAATGCCTTGGGCTTACGTAAATCCTATCTGCCAAATATATTTTGTGTCCCTATTTGACCTAATATCTTTTTAAAATACCCCCCATACCCTCTATACTTTGAAGGGCGTCCTCTGTGTTTAATGCTCTATACCTAACAAATATGTCCTTCTTTTCCTTGATCAAACTCTCAATATTCCTTGGCATCCAGGGTTCCATGGATTTGCCCTTCATTCTTAGAGGAAGATGTAGGCCCTGAACTCTCACTGCACTGCTTTTAAAAGGCTCCCAGTTTCCAAATGTAGACTCACATGGAAACAGCTGCTGCCAGTCCAAGTTTGCCAGGTTCTATCTAATAATATTGAAATTGGCCTTCCTTGAATTTAGACACTTAACATCTGCACTATCCATAATGTTCCCTGACTGGAAAACAGCAAGCTACACATCCTCAGTGAGCATTAGGGATAGAATAGCATTGACTTCAAGAGGATACGTAGTTGGGATGTAATTAAGGGCAGTTAAACTGTGTGGCCTGGTGGTTAAACAGTGACTATGGTGAGAGAGTTGTATGTGTTTGCATATGTCAGCCATGGAGCAAGGGAGATAGTTAATGAGTCACCTTTGGTAAGATATGATGAGAACATTTGTTAAGATTCATGCCAAAAATCCTTCCAAAAAATCTGAACGCAACTGGGATGTAGCCAGAAAAGAAGTAAAGATTCTTGCTGAAGATTTCCAGCTGCTGCACCTTAAAAAGGAGAGAATTAACTATATCAGTAACACAAGCCCATGTTATCTGCTGAGAGTTCACCCGAAGAGCTTTACAGCCTCTTTTTTTCATCAAAGGTAATTTCACTCACCATCCTCCTCGAGGCTCCCCTGGAAAGAGTGCTGCACAGATCCATCAAAATGTCGCTAGGACTCCAAGAATTAGATGATAGGTAAAGATTACACAAGATTGCAGTTGTATTGAATATGTAGAGAAGAGTAGCTTTTTATTTTTCATTTCTGCCATATGCAACTGACACAGTAAAACTGAGACAGCGTTCCTCCAGGACCCAGGGTGCTCCATAGACAGCACAAACTACACAATTGTATACGGTATAAAGTGCATAAGAAATGCAAAACACACAAGTTACTGTAATAGAAGAATGATGAATAATAGACATTTTTCAAGCAGCAATTCAAAGTCGTGCAAAGAATTTCAGATGGGAAAGAGTCTGATCATACTGTGTTAAGGACCCTGATGACTTTGGGGAAGAAACTGTTGCAACATGAGAGACTGAATGCTCCAGTATCTTCTGTCAGATGGCAGGACAGAGAAGAGTTTGAGTGAGGGGTGTGTGGGGTCTTCCACAATGCTCTGAGCCTTTTGGATGCAGTGTGTGGTGTAAATGTCTGTAATGGAGGGAAGAGAGATCCCGATGATCCTCTCAGTTGTCCTCACTATCCATTGTAGGGTCTTACGATCCGAGATTGTGTGATTCCTGAACCAAGCAGTGATGCAGTGGCTCAGGGTACTCTGAATGAACCCTCTGTAGAATGAGGTGAGGGTGAGGGCTGGGAGGTGGGCTTTCCTTAACCTGCACAGAAAAGTAAAGACTCTGGCAAACTTTCTTGGCTATGGAACTGATGTTGAGGGTCTAGGTGACATTCTCCGCCTGGTGTACACCAAGAAATTTGGTTCTCTTCATAATCTCCACGGGAGAGCCGTCGATGTCCAACGGAGAGTGGTCACTCTGTGTCCTCCTGAAGTCATCAACCATCTCTTTCATTTTGTCCACGTTCAGAGACAGGTTGTTGGGTCTGCACCAGTCTGTTAGCCGCTGCACCTCCTCTCTGTATGCTGACTTGTCGTTCATGCTGATGAAACCCACTATGTGTCAACAGCAAACCTGATGATGTGATTCGATCTTTGCATCGCTGCACAGTTGTGTCTCAGCAGGGTGAACAGCAATAGACTGAGCACACAGCCCTGGGGGCCCCCATGTTCAGTGTGATGGTGTTGGAGATTCTGTTCCCAATCTGGACTGACTGAGGTCTCCCAGTCAGGAAGTCCAGGATTCAGTTACACAGGGAGATATTCAAGCCCAACAGACTCAGCTTTCTAATCAGGTGCTGAGGAATGAGAGTGTTAAAGAACTGAAGTCTATGGACAGTAGTCTAACATAGGTGTATCTTCTTCTCCAGGTAGTTGAGGGTCAGATGGAGAGTGGCGGATATGGCATCATCTATTGAGTGGTTGGGTTGATACGCAAACTGCAGGGTGTCCAATGAGGGGGGAGCCAGGTTCCTAATATGCCTCACCATGGGCCTCTCGAAGCACTTCAAGACAATGGGTGTAAGTGCAACAGGACGATAGTTGCTAATATAGGACGCTGAAGACTTCTTCGGCACAGGGGTGATGGTAGTGGCCTTGAAGCACGTTGGAACTATGGCACAGCTTAGGAAGATGTTGAAAATGTCCATGAGAACATCCACTAGTATGTTAGAGCATCCTCTGAGCACTTTGCCAGGCATGTTATTTGGTGCAGCAACCTTACATGGGTTGACTCTGTGTAGAGTTTTCCTCACGTCGGCCATGGTAAGACACAGCACTTGATCATCGGGAGCTGGTGTGGTCTTCCTTGCTGCCACATCAGTTTGTGCCTCAAACCGTGCATAGAAGTTGTTCAACTCATCCAAGAGGGAGGCATCACCAGCACAAGCAGGCGATGCTGTTCTGTGGTTGGTGATGGCCTGGATGTCCTTCCACATACTCCGTGTATTGCTGCTGTCCTGAAAGTGGCTGTGTATTCTCTGTGCATGTACATGCATCGCCTCTTTGATGGCTTGGGTCAGGTTGGCCCTCGCTGTTGTTAGGGCCGCCTTGTCATCTGCTGTTAAGGTGGAATCACGCGTCCTCAGCAGCACACTCACCTTTGCGGTCATCCATGGCTTCTGGTTGGGGCAATAAGTGATGGTCTTGGACACAGTGACGTCATCAGTAAATTTGCTCATGTAGCAAATCACTGACAATATGTACTCCTTCCTCTAAGTTGATAGAAACGCCATCGGTTGCCGCCTCTGTGAACACATGCCAGTCAATGTGCTCAGAACAGTCCTGAAGAGCAGAAATGGCTCCTGCTGACCAGGTTTTCACTTGCTTCAGAACTGGTTTGATACGTCTGACAAGTGATCTGTCTGCTGGGATTAGCAGAACAGAGATGTGGTCTGAGGAGCCGAGGTGACTATATAAAATTAAGAAGTAACATAAAATGTTGAAAGTCATTGATTAGGCTGGAGAGAGTGAAATGTTTTCATCAATTTGCCTACTTCCACCTCTAAAGTACTACAGGATTAAAACGCAATTTAGTGTAGGGATATAGGAGACAGTAAGGACTGCACATGCTGGAAGTCAGAGTCAATAGGTGTGAAGGTGGCTGAGCACAGCAGGGCAGAAAGCATCCAAGGAGTGGGAAAGTCAATTTTTTGGCTGGAAACATTGACTTTCCTGTCCTTTGGATGCTGTCTGACCTACTGTGCTCCTCCAGCTTCACATCTATTGACTGGTGTTGAGATATGCTGACTAGTTATCTCCACTTCAACGCCCTTGAGTTTTGATGTAAACAGGATGTGGCCCTTTTATTACAATGAAATATTTCTCACCCTGAAGCTGCCTGACACAGATTAGAGAGGGCCAACAAAGGAAATAGAGTCAGAGGTGTCATGGAAACTCATAAAATTTGTTTCAACGTTCATTCATTTAAAAATGTTAAAAATTAATGTTTCATTACATGAAGCAAGGAAGCAGTGGATATTTTAAAGATGCTTTTGGAATCAGACTTAATTATAGAAATAGTCAGGAACTCACTCAAAAGCTGCTTAGCCTGAACCCAGCTGTCTGGGCTCTACAGGAACAAATGTAATACAATTTTTTTTGTTATTAAAATGCCAGGAATGCATGCTGATCCCTTGCTTTAGAACATGTCATGCTATTTTTCTCCGTTCTCTCTTAACATTCTGATTGATGTTCAGATATAGATGCCTGAATGTCGACCAGTATTCTATATCACTCTTACACATGTCTGACCCTTGACAGAGAATCATGATGTGTAGCTCGATAACAGGAAAGTATCACTGAGAAGATCCATTTCTTTACACAATTCTGTTGTGTACTATAAGTTGAGCTGCGTGGTTTTGTTCACTTAACCATACCCATTCTTTATTTTTATGCATCCATGAAATGTGAGCTTCATGTCTAGGCCAGCATTTATTGCTCCTCACGAGGATAGTGGTGAACTTTAAGGGTGGTGATGGCCTAGTACCATTACCATCAGACTATGGGAATGTCTTGGGACCTGGGTTCAAATCCCACCACAGCAGATGGTGGAATTTAAATCCAGTACAAAAAAGAATCCTGAATCAAAAGTCTAATGATGACCATGAATCCATTGTCAATTGTCAGAAAAAACCCATCAGGTTCACTAATGTTCTTAAGGGAATGAAACTGCTCATCTGGCCTACATGTGACTCCAGGCTGACAGCAATGTGTTGATATTTAAACTGCCTTCCAGGCAATTAAGGATGCCCTCATTCTGTGAATGAATTAAAATGAACTATCTTCTTGAACTTTTGCTGTCAGTTTGGTTCAGGTACCACGGTTCAGTGCCATTAGGGAGTTCAGGGTTTGGCCCAAGGACACTGAACCAAGATAGTATCTTTCCCAGTCGGGATGGTGGGCAGCTTGTAAGGGAACATGAAGGTCATGTTACTATGTATCAGCTGCCCTTGTTCTCCTAGACGTAGGGGTCATAGTTTTGGTGAATGCTGTCTAAGGAGCTTTGTAAATTTCTGCAGTGTGTCAGTAGATAACACACAGCTGCAACTGAGTGTCGATGGTAGAGGGAGTGAATGTCTGTGGATTTGACCAATAAGGTGGGCTGCTTTGTTCTCAATGATGTCAAGCTTTTTGTGTTTTGTTGGAGCAGCATTTACCTAGGCAAGTGAGGAATATTCCATCACACTCCTGACTTGTGCCTTGTAGATGGTAAACAGGCTTTAGGAAGTCTGTAGGTGAATTAGTCATTTCAGGATTTTTATTCACTGGCCTGCTCTTGGCACCGCAGTATGGCAAGTTGGTTAATCCAGTTTAGGTTCTATCAATGTTAGCCCACAAGATTTTGATAGCGGGGGAATTTGGTGATGGCACCACATTGAATGTCAAGTATGATGGTTGGGTTCTGTCTTGTTGGAGATGGCCATTGGCACTTCTGTGGTATGAATGTTACTTGCCACTTCCCAACCCAAATCTGGACATTGCCCACGTTTTATTGCATTTGGACATGGATTGCTTCAGTATCTGAGAAGACATTCTGTATGTCATGAATGTTCTCACTTATGACTGTACGATAGAGGGAAGGTCAATGATGCAGCAACTGAAGATGGTTGGGCCCAGAACACTACCATGAGTAGATCCTACAGTGCTATTCTTGAACTGAGATGACTGACTTCCAACAATCAACCATCTTGTTTATGCTGTGTGTGACTTCAACCAGCAGAGAGTTTTCTCCCTGATTCCTTTCACTCCAGTTTTGCTACAGCAACAGTGAAATGCAACCCTGATGTCAAGGATAAACACTCTCACAACTCCATTGGAATTCAACTCTCTTATCCATGTTTTATCTAAGACTGTAATTAGGCCAGAGCTCATTGCCACTGGCCAAAGCAATATTGAGTGTCAGTGAGCAGATTATTGCAAAGCAAGAGTAACTTTATAACACAGTTGATAGCACCTTCCATTACTTTACTGAGAATAAGGTAAGAGTAGACTGATGAGCTGGTAATTGCCCGGGTTGCATTTGTCCTGATTCTTGTGTACAGGACATACCTGGGCAAACCTGAGTTTCCACATAGTCAGGTAGATGCCAGGGTTGTCGTGGTACAGAAATGACTTTCGCAGGGGACCAGCAAAATTTGGAGTACAAGTCTTCACGATTATTGCCAGAATGCTGTCAGAATCCATAGCCCCCAAATGTTTCTTGATATTGCATGGAGTGGATCAATCTAGCTGAAGACTAGTATCCGTGATGCTGGAGGAGACTGAGATGGATAATTCAGTCAGCACTTATAGCTGATGATTATTATAAATATTTCAGCTTTATCTATTTCAGTGCTGTGCTGCACCTCCTGGGGATATTTGTTGAGCCTCCTCTTCTAATAAGTAGTTTTATAGCCCACAATTGTTCATAACTGGATGTGGTAAGAATTTGAACTCAACTGAATGTGACAGCCCTACTTATGCAATTCACTAGGACTCAGGTCTCAGCATGATTCAGGTGGAGCCTGCCCCATTGAACATCTCCCTTTTCCCCATTACCGATGTCAATGTCCCATGAATTTGAACCAGCAGATGGTTTCCTTGTCTATATTTAACCTGAAACCATGAGATTTCATCGGGTCCTGCGTCAATGTTGAAGGCAATTCCCCCTCAAACATATTGTCTCTACAGTTCAAGAAAGAGAAACTGGAAGGAGTTATTTAAGTAGAAACTTAGAGAATTGAGATGGGACTACAATTTGACTAGACTTCAATCTGCACCTTATAACGTTGGAAAACAAATTGAAATGTTGTTTTATTGTTTGTGTTAAATCTTTCTAACCAGTGCGTTGATTTATTTATTTTCTGTCTTTCGTGTAATAAACGTACAGACTGTTATTTTAATATATCTGTTTCAGTGACTAACCATCATTTTAATTAATGAAACAAAAAATAGATCTACCAAGCCTTCGTTCTGCAGTTCCAAAGAAGAGTCATACAGGACTCAAAATTTGGCGATGCAGGTGTTGAACTGGGGTGTACAAAGTTAAAAATCACACAACACTAGGCGATAGTCCAACAAGTTTAATTGGAAGCACACTAGCTTTTGGAGCACCGCTCTGAAACCACCTGATGAAGGAGCGGCGCTCTGAAAGCTGGTGCTTCCAATTAAACCTGTTGAACTATAACCTGGTGTTGTGTGATTTTTAAATTTGGACTCAAAATGTTCACTCTATTTCTGACGTCACAGATACTGCCAGACCTGCTGAGTTTCTTTAGCATGTTCTGCTTTTATTTCAGTCTGCTGCCTGACCTGTCAGAAGTATCATCATTATGAGTGGGCACATTTTGCAAGAACAAAATTAATAGAATTTAAGAGGGATCCACGTCTCTTTTAAAGAGATTGGTGCATGGAGGTACTGGACAGAGTCAGGGCTGTTGTGAAATTTATTGCATGGCTTGGACTTTCAAAATGGTTCTGAGAATTACTAAGATATTTTTGGGAGCAGAAGATATTACAGTGGATTACTGAAGTTTTTTACTGAAGCAAACCTGAGAGAGTAAGCAGATATATTGAAGGTGGAAATGAATGCCGAATCTCATAAAGTTGAGGTGTATGTGTTAATGAACCATGACTTAGAATGAAAGGAGAAAAACCTGAAATTGAGTTGGCACAATGAGAATTAGCTTCAGTTAGAAATGAAAAATATTTGACATAGAGAAAGAAGAATATTTTAAGGCAAAGGCAATGAAATTGGTATTTTAAAAGCTTGAACTACTTAAGGAAAGAGATATCAAAGAACATGCCTTATCCAGAAGACGAAGTCTTATGGGATCCACAGTGAGTTAACAAGTTAGTACAAAATGGCTTGTAATATCAGATAGAAAGTAATTGTGGAAGGGTGTTTTTCTGATTGGAGAACTGTGACCAGTGTGTTCGTCAAGGATCAGTGCTGGGATCTCTATTGTTTGTAATATATATAAATTACTTGGGTGAAAATATAGGTGGTCTGATTAGTAAGCTTATAGAAGGCACAAAAACGGATAGAATTGCAAATAGTGAGGAAGATTGTTAAAGCATACAGCAGGACATAAATCAGCTAAAAACCTGGATGGAGAAATGGTAGATGGAGTTTAATCTGGACAAGTGTGAAGGGTGCATTTTGGAAAATCAACTGCATGAAGGAAAGTATACAGTATATACAGGATCCTTAGGAGCATTGATATACAGAAGGATTTTAGGGTGCAAGTTCATAGCTCCCTGGAAATAGCACCACAAGAGGTTAAAGCAGCAAAGAAGGCTAAGCTTTCGTATACTTGCCCTCATCGGTTGAGCGCTGAGTATTAAAGTTGGCAAGACAAGTTGCAGCTGTATAAAATTTTAGTTAGACCACATTTGGAGTATTGTGTGCAGTTCTGGTCACCACACAATAGGAAGGATGTGGAGACTACGGAGAGGGTACAGAAGACGTTGGCCAGGATGTTACCTGGATTGAAGCACTTTAGCTAAAACAAGAGGTTGAACAAACTTGGATTGTTTCACTGGAATATTGGAGGTGAGGGGTGACCTGATAGAAGTATATGGAGTTATGAGGGACATGGATAGGTGGATAGGCAGAGTCTTTTTTCCCAAAATTGAGATATCAAATATTAAGAAGCACATAGGTTTAAGGTGAGAAGGGAAAATTCAAAGAGATATGTGAAGCAAGCTTTTTACACAGAGGGTTCTATGTGTCTGGAATGCATTGCTGGGAGCTATAGAAGCACATGTACAATAGCAATGTTCAAGAGGGATTTAGGCATCCACATGGACAGGCAGGGAATAAAGGGATATGGACTTTGTGCAGGTGGATAGGATTAGTTTACAGTGGCCTTATAGTTGTCACAGTCATGCTGGGCTGAAGGGCCTGTTTCTGTGCTGTACTGTTCTATGTTTGATGTTCTATGCCTTGGAAACAGAAGCTGAAAATAAAGAAAGAAAGAAGTGTTTAAAAACTCTGAGAATTTTTCTGATTCAAATGAGAGATGTGACTAGAAATCAACGTTTAGTGTTCAAATTTAAAGAGGATGGAGTTAAATGACAATGCCGCTCTTTTGAAAATATGGTTCTGTAGGCAAATTTGCCAAAAAATATTCGAAGCTTCATGGTACAGAGAGTTTTGTCACTTTGTCAGCTAAAGTGAATGCCGGTTTGTCAGAGATTGATCTGCAGCCTATGTAATCGTTGAAAAAGCATTACTCAATGCCTTTAAGATTATCACTGAAGCTTATCAATTAAAATTTATAACAATAAAAATAAGCCTAATCAGACATTTGTAAAGTTTATAACAAAAACAAATGTGGTGGGATCAGCTGTTTCAATCACTGAAGTCAGGGTACACTAGAGAAATCATTATTATCAAAGAATTCAGAAATAGTCTGCCTTACACTTTATTTAGTTGAGTGCTAAGTATCAAAGGTGCAAGAAGCAATATAGGGATCCACAACTGGAGGAGTAGAAACTATACAGGTAGAAGGATGCCAAAACAATAAAACACAAAAGATAGAACTTGATATAAAGGAAACAGCATGTTACAATTGTGACAAGACTGGGTGTATCAAAACTAACTAACTGAGTTCTGAGTAAGGTCACTCAGCCTGAAACATTAACTCTGAGTTCTTTCCACAGATGCTGCTTGATCTGCTGAGCTTTTTCAGTAATTTCTGTTTTTATCTCTGATTTACAGCATCTGCAGTTCTTTCAGTTTTTATTCAACTCTACAAGCTTTGTCCAGCATTCAATAAAATCATGGTTGATCACTTTATGCTCTGAGTTCCACATTCACATCTATATAACTTTTAATAAGCTTCCCAAACAACAATCCATCTACCTCTACCTTAAAAGAAATTCCATGACCTCAACTCCACTACATTCAGAAGCAGAGAATTCCAAAGCCACACAACCACTTAGGGTCACAGAGTCATATGAACCCTTTGGTCCAACCAGTCCATGCCAATCACAATCCCAAACTTAACTAATCCCATCAGTTGATGCTTGGCTCCTCGTTTATGAACATATCTCAATGTCTTTTAAATGTTGTAAATGTATATGTATCCCCTACTTCTTCAGGAACTTAATTCCACACACTCTCTATGTAAACATATTAACACCGGTGTTTTTCATAAATTTTTCTCCACTCACCTTAAAAAATATGTCCCCTTTTCTTGAAATCTCTATCCTAGGGAAAAGGCACCTGCCATTCATCTTATCTATGCCCCTCATGATTTGATAAATCCATAAGATTACAACTCAACCTCCTTTGCTCCAGTGAAACAATTCTCAGCCTATTCATCCTTTCCCTATAAGTCAAATCCTCCATTCCTAGCAATCTACTGGTAAACATAGATAGAACATAGAACAGTACAGCACAGAACAGGCCCTTCAGCCCACGATGTCGTGCCGACCACTGATCCTCATGTATGCACCCTCAAATTTCTGTGATCATATGCATGTCCAATAGTCTCTTAAATGTCCCCAATGACCTTGCTTCCACAACTGCTGCTGACAACGCATTCCATGCTCTCACAACTCTCTGTGTAAACAACCCACCTCTGACATCCCCTCTATACTTTCCTCCAACCAGCTTAAAACTATGACCCCTCGTGTTAGTCATTTCTGCCCTGGGAAATAGTCTCTGGCTATCGACTCTATCTATGTCTCTCATTATCTTGTATACCTCAATTAGATCCCCTCTCCTCCTCCTTTTCTCCAATGAAAAAGTCCGAGCTCAGTCAACCTCTCTTCATAAGATAAGCCCTCCAGTCCAGGCAGCATCCTGGTAAACCTCCTCTGAACCCTCTCCAAAGCATCCACATCTTTCCTTTAATAGGGCGACCAGAACTGGACACAGTATTCCAAGTGCGGTCTAACCAAAATTTTATAGAACTGCAACAAAATCTCACGACTCTTAAACTCAATCCCCCTGTTAATGAAAGCCAAAACACCATATACTTTCTTAACAACCCTGTCCACTTGGGTGGCACTTTAAGGGATCTATGTACCTGCACACCAAGATCCCTCTGTTCCTCCACACTGCCAAGAATCCTATCCTTAATCATGTACTCAGCTTTCAAATTCGACCTTCCAAAATGCATCACCTCGCATTTATCCAGGTTGAACTCCATCTGCCACCTCTCAGTCCATCTCTGCATCCTGTCAATGTCCCGTTGCAGCCTACAACAGCCCTCTATACTGTCAACGACACCTCCAACCTTTGTGTCATCTACAACCTTGCTGACCCATCCTTCAATCCCCTCATCCAAGTCATTAATAAAAATTACAAACAGTAGAGACCCAAGGACTGAGCCCTGTGGAACACCACTTACCACAGACTTCCAGGCAGAATATTTTCCTTCTACTACTACTCGCTGTCTTCTGTTGGCCAGCCAATTCTGTATCCAGACAGCTATGTTCCCCTGTATCCCATTCCTCCTGACCTTCTGAATGAGCCTACCATGGGGAACCTTATCAAATGACTTGCTGAAGTCCATATACACCACATCCACAGCTCGACTCTCATCAACCTTTCTAGTCACATCCTCGAAGAACTCGATAAGGTTTGTGAGGCATGACCTGCCCCTCACAAAGCTGTGTTGACTGCATTTAATCAAGCCATGCTCTTCCAGATGGTCATAAATCCTATCCCTCAGAATCCTTTCTAACACCTTACAGATGACAAGTGTGAGACTTACTGGTCTGTAATTGACGGGGATTTCCCTATTTCCTTTCTTGAAGAGAGGAATTACATTTGCCTCTCTCCAGTCCTCAGGTACGACTCCAGTGGAGAGCGAGGATGCAAAGATCTGAGAGGAAAAAAAATCCTCATCTTTGTCCTTAAAATGGAAGTTAAACAGGAGGCTGATTGCAATTGTCAGAATGCCTAAGGAATCCTCACACCAGGAAAGGAGCTGGGGATTAAAACTGTGACTGTAGTACAAAAAGGACACTTTTATTTCCAATCTAAGCATGGGGAGATTAGGACTTTCAAGAAAACTCTACCTCAACTATTGATAAAGAGATGAAAGTACTGAAAGTTCTGAATATTTTGTCACAAAAGAAGAGGTATTTCTTTACATTTCAAGTCAACGCTTTTGACATACAAAAGGATATTGAGAGATATTGGAATTGCTATTGTTGGTTGATGATACATTTCATCTTTCAAGGAAGAAAATAATTGGATGTTAAAACCATTCCCATGGCACAGAAATGGATTAAAGAGTGGCTTAAATGGACAAATTACAACTGGACTTGAAAACAAACCCCGGCAGAAATAATTGATTTTAACTTGGAAGTGACCTAATTGGCTCAAAACTATTGGCCTTACCAAGGAGAGAACCAGAAAATGTTGTTTCCTGACCACTACTACCAAATCTTAGGCCCCATTGAATTAGACTGGAAGATGAGAAGTCCATGAAGATAGGTGACTTGGAAATGTTGAAAAATTAAACAGAGAGGATAAGGGAGAAGTGGATGAAGCAGAGATTATTAGTCCTCCTTCTTTAATAGAAATGTAACAACCCAATTCTAACTTGAGTGTGTTATATCAAATAGTCTACTCAAGAACTGAATTAGAACCAATAGTTCAATGTTATTATTTCAAAGAGGAAATGGAGATCACCTTGAATAGCAGCTAATGAAAGTAGAAATTTATTCATCAGATGGTAGCCCCATCTGAGTACAGGAGCACATTTTATAAGTGACTTGTGATATTCTGGTTGCATGTCAGCTTCGGAAAACCCAGACACAAATAATAACACTCATTTTCTAACATTAAATCCCATCACCACTGATGTACAGTGGCAGCAGTGTGTTTGATTTACAAAGATGCACAACAATAAGTCCTTCAACAGCACATTGCAAACCCAGAACCTCTACCACCGAGAAGGACAAGGGCCTTATTAAATAGGAACAATCCCCCCTCCAGGCCACACAGCATCCTTCACTGTTGCTACACCCCGAAGACAACCGTGGTTCTAGAACACACACTCACTTTCCTTAACTGGTGAGAAATGACAATGAACCATCATTCAACAGCAATGAGTTCAATAACTTAGTGAGCTACCTGTGTACCACACTTCTTTGGCCAAGAGCTGATGAAGAAGTTGAAAGAAAGATTTATGCATATTTTGAAAAATGTAACGCATACATCGACAACTGAGAACCATTCATGGAAACAAGAATTATATTGTTTTCTTTGCAATTAGAAATGTCTCCTTTTTATACCACTGGAAGTTCATCCTATCTTTCTGAGCTATTTTGTAAACTTAAATAAAAACCAAAACAACTGCAGATGCTGCAATTCAGAAACAAAAATAGAATTTGTTGGAAAAACTCAGCAGGTCTGGCAGCACCTGTGGAAAGAAATCAGCATTAACATTTCAGGTCCACTGACACTTCCTCAGAACTAGGAAGCATGCAGGTAGAAGGACTGGATGAGGGTACATGCAGAGTGAAACATGAAATTCAGTGCTAATTCACTAAAGCTAAGGAATTAATTGCTTGTGGAATGTGATCATTAGTGCCGGGAAGCAAATAACCTCTTGAGACATCCAACCATTTGTTGTGAGCAACAGAAAAAGGTCAATGATCACTGATAAGCACAGTTCACAAATCATCACATGAAAAGCATAATTTTTCTACTCATTCAAAATACCATTTAAAAACACTGAATCTGATTCTGACAGCAAACTTTCAGTTGAAGAACATGAGCTAAATGAGGCCACAATGGAGGTTAGGTGATATTTTAATTGTGAGAGTGAACATCCACTATAATGAAGCTATGCTTTGCCAAAGTGAACTATATGACAATGTGTACTTTTAAGTGAATGAAAACGCTATAACGTAATGGAAGTTAAATGTTCAAGATGTGCGTAAGTTTATTTTTTGCACTTTGAGAAGCAAACATCACATAAAACACTGGATCTGTCATGAGATAATAGCCCATGGTACTGGAGATAATATGTAGGCGTGGATAGAGGTTTAGCTAATGGATATAAAACAGCGAGTGGGAATAAAGGGTTCCTTTTCAGGTTAGGGATCTGTGACTGGTGGGGTTCACATGGATCAATGCTGGGACCACAGCTGTTCACAATATATATTAATGACTTGGAGGAAGGAAATGAACATGCTGTGGCTAAAGTTCCAGACAACACAAAAGCATGTGTGGGCCAGGTTGTAAAAGGGATCCAAATAGTTCACAGAGAGATATTGATAGTTTATGTAAATAGGGCAAAAAGTTGATAAATGGTGTATGATGTGACAAAATGTGAAGTTTTTCACTTTGGAAAGGAGAACGAACAAACAGAATATTATTTAATGGAGAAAACTGCAGCAAGCTACAACAAAAAGGGACTTGGGGTGTATTTGTGCACAAAACACAGTAAGTTAGCACCCAGGTACAGCAGGTAATCAGGAGGTCTAATGGAATGTTAGCTCTTATTTCAAGAGGGTTCGTATACAAGAGTAGGGAAATCTTACTGCAATTGTACAAGGTGCTGGTGAGATCACATCTAGAGTACTGTGAGCAGTCTTTTTGTCCCCTTATTTATGGAAAGGTCAAATTATTGGAAGCAGTTCAGTGAAGGTTCACAAAGATGATCACTTTGTCTTATGAGCAAAGTCTAAATAGGTTGGGATTTTACTTACTGGAGTTTGAAGAATGAGAGATTACATCATTGAAACATACTGGGTGCTTAAGCAGTTTGATGCCGTGAGGATATCTCCCCTCATGGGAGATTCTAGGACCAGAGGACACTGTCACAGAATTAAGGGCATAAATTTAACACCATGTTGAGGAGAAATTTCATCTCTCAAAGTGTTGAGAATCTTTGGAACTCTCTTGCCACAGAGAGCTGTGGGGGCAAAGTCCTTATGCATATTTAAGCCTGAGATAGATTCTTGAACAGTAGGGGAGTGAAGGGTTACGAAGAACAGAGGAAATGGACACGAGGAATGTCAGGTCAGCCATAATCCTATTGAATGGCAGAGAAGGTTCAAAGGCCAAATTGCCTATTCCTATTTTTTTATGGCCTTACATTGTTAAAACAATCAGGAATAGGAATGCAGGCTGAGTTTTCTCCTTCTTAATATAGCGACAGAAAATAAAATGTAATGGCCCCTGTCAATGCAAAGGCCAACATTTGATAATTCAGCAGATAACAGGATCAAAATTGTAACATACCATCTCTGTGTCACATAATATCCAAATAGGTTTTACAATAAATCATTGTCGGAAGACATTCCACGAAGGCAGATTCTGTGATAGGCAACAAAGAACACAGAATGCTTGACATTTTCTTCTGATGATGTAATACACTCAAATGGTCTTTCTCATGTCTGGGTAAAAGAAAATGAGATCCAGAATTCTGGATATGACCTAAATGTAACTCTGGTGTTGTGAGAGGGAAACCAGAACATGGAGCAGATGCTGGCTAAATTAAAGTTCTGCACCCATGGAGAGAAGATTCAGAAATATCAGTAGTGAGGGAGGAAATAATTAATTTTCTATTCTCCCTTATCCCACATCAGGAGACACATTTACAAATAGTCCTAGCCTTTTGTAAGAAATCCTACACAGGCCCGGGGGATGCTGGCAGGCGGGACTAGATTGAGTTGGGATATCTGGTCGGCATGGACGAGTTGGACCAAAGGGTCTGTTTCCATTCTGGACATCTCTATGACTCTATGACTCTACTTAGTGCCCACTTCAAGGAAATATTAATTGCTAC
Organism: Chiloscyllium punctatum; assembly: GCF_047496795.1. NCBI lineage: Eukaryota > Metazoa > Chordata > Chondrichthyes > Orectolobiformes > Hemiscylliidae > Chiloscyllium > Chiloscyllium punctatum. The sequence continues at coordinate 64,692,491 of NC_092740.1, forward strand.
TCACTTCCTCTTGGAGCAATATTTTTGTTCCCTCCTCATTAAAACATCTGGAGCCAGTACTGTTGGATATCATGAAAAAACATGCAAAAGCACTGTGCTACTAAATTGCAGTATGCAACTTCTGCTGTGTGGATTTGTGACTTTTCCAAGGTGTAATTTATCACAGAATGTGACCAGGTGGCAGCACGGTGGTACAGCGCCAGAGACCTGGGTTCAATTCCCACCTCAGGCAAATGTCTGTGTGAAGTTTGCGCATTCCGTGTCTGTGTAGGTTTGCTCTGGTTTCCTCGCACAGTCTAAAAAATTTGCAGGTTAGATGAATTGGCCATGCTAAATTGCCCATAGTGTTAGGTGTAGGGGAATTGGTCTGGATGGGTTGCTCTTTGGAGGGTCAGTGTGGACTTGTTGGGGCAAAGGGCCTGTTTCCACACTGTAAGTAATCTAAGGCTAACTCTGCTCAATTTGTAAAGATCACAGCTGTATTTACTGCTTTTTTGTATTCATTTACGAGAATGTGAACATCACTAGCCAGGACAACATTTATTGCCCAGCTGTCCTTCAGAAGTTGTTGGTCAGACACAAATGAATTGAAAGTGAAAGCGACCCAACTACTTTTGAAGAAGAGTTTTACCGGATTCAAAACTTTAAATCTGTTCCTTTCTCCACAGATGCTGGTAAGTTTCTCAAGTATTTTCTCCAATTATTTAAATAAAAACAAAATACTGTGGCTGCTGGGAATCTAAAACAAGAACAGAGAATGCTGGAAAAACCCAGCTAACCTGGCAGGGTTTGTGGAGAGTGAAACAGAGTTAATATTTCAAGCCCAATATGATTCTACTCTAGAACATGAAGAGGTTCTAAAGAAGTCATACCAGACTCAAATTTTAACTGTTTCTCTCTCCACAGATGCCACAAGATCTGCTGACCTTCTCCAGCAGTCTGTTTTCTTCAATTATTTATGTGCTCGAGCATGGCACACAGAGTATTATTTTAATGACAAGCTAACCTATGCTATCATGCCTTAAACTCAGTAGAAATTAGTTTGTTTTTGCAGAGACCATGATAAATCTGTGAAACATTTTAAGAATTTCTGCAGTACCGTGGGATGATTTTAACCAGACTTTAAAGGAAGTTCAGTCACCTTATCAAATCCCTTCAGCCGGGATTTAGGATTCGTGTGTGGAAAATCAATCCTTGTTCGAGACATAGATTGCTATAAAGCTGCAAGTTGTTTTGTAGAAGTCGTTATCAGGCAAGGGTATGTTTTGGTCGAATTACTTCCATAATTCATCAGCAAATGTTAATTCTCTAGGTTTGTACATGAACCTTGGGAAAGGTAGTAAAGGATTGTCAACATCTGTGTCATTGTTCACAAGTATTAATTAGCATCCTCGTTTTAGGAATTGGTGGTAAGAGTAGAACAAAAATATGTAAATCGGTAGTTTTACAGTTTTCTTATAGAGTTATTTAATATTTGTATCTATGCATAAAAGTAGTATGTGAAATTCATACCCACATTTGAAAGTGAAATGCAGTTTCTGCCAACAACCATTAAATAGCAATGCTGTGTTTATAACTTCTTCATTATATCTTGTAATGTGGAACAAATTTTCAAATTCTTTTCTTTTATTCTGAAAAACATTTCTGTAATGGAACTAAATATTTCCAACACCAGGTTTGCACTTGATGAATCGTGCCAAACAATCTTGCCTTGAGTTTGGAATTTAAACGAAAACCTGTGAAAAGACTACAGCATATTCAGGATGATATACTCCATTTCATGAATTTGAAACAGTCTTTATTTCACAAATGGGCAGATCTTCCAGTTATAGCTGAAAAACATGCAACAGAAAATGTTGTTTTAAATTACCAGTGTTAGCAATATCAAAATCAATCTGTTGAAGCTGTTTAACACACATTGTTGAAAATAAAATTAGAAAGTCATTCAGTTAGTAAGATTCATTTCCAACACGGGATGTATTATCACACGCCAGAATCACAAAAGGAGACTATGTAACCCATCATGCCTGCAATGGGTGTTCAAGCCAGCATCTAGTACCTCATACCAATGTCCTGCCTTTCCCACATATGACTGCACACCATTTTTCTGCAAATGGTTATCCAATGCCCTCCTGGATGTTGAGTCTGCCTTCACTACATTTCCAAGCATTCCATACCCTAACAACTCAAAGTGTGAAAAGAGTTTTCTCACATCGCCCTTACTTTTTTTGCGCATCTCTTTAAAATCACGCTGCCTTGCTCTTGTTTCTTTTATAGCAGGAATTGCTTCTCGTTCTCTTGTTTATCCAGCCCACTCATGATTTGTAAACCTCTGTCAAATCTCCTGTCTGCCTTCTTCACTCCAAGGAAAATAGCCACCACCCCTTCAACCTATCCTTGTAATTAAAGTTTCTCATTCCTGGCTCCATTCTTGTGAAGCACTTTAGCACTCTCTCCAACGTATTCAGATCTTTCCTACAATATGGTGCACAATATCCCAGCTGAGGTCTAACAAGTGTCTTGTAGACGTTCACATCATCATCTTGCTCTTGTACTCTTTGCCCTATTATTAAAGCTAAGGTCACTATATGCTTTATTAGCTATTTTCTCCACCTTTCCAGCCACATTCAATAATCCATATACATGTACACCCAGCTCCTTCAGCTCCTGCACCCATTTGGAAATGTACTCTCTATTTTATATTGTTTTTCCTACTAAAAGCATCACCACCTCGGAATGAAGTGTATTATAGAAGTGTATTAATGTTTCAGCCAGAAACTAAATGTTTTATTTTAAACTGTAAGTTAAAATTGGAATTTACTTATTTCAAGGTTTCCAGTGTGTTTCCAATGATTTCAGTTCAGACTTTAGAGGGACGATTCGTGTAATGCCCAAAGAGGAACTGAATCATTGTGATGACATTCTCAGAAGCTTTTTCTGAAAATTCCACGGAACGCGATGATATTTAGCATGGTAGCTGTATGGTTTCCCCTGTAATAATAACATTCATTGCATCTCTCCATAATGAAAGTATACAACTAGCAGATACACCAAGTCAAATAAACTTTAATAAATCACCATTACATTAAAGTTGGAGTCCTAGTACTTGTTATGAAGGAACTTTAGGACCCTGTAATGACTTGCAATGACATCATGGTGATGCTGCTCACTGGCCTGAAATAGCACAGTATGAGCAGAGTTAGGGAGGTGATGGCCTCATGGTATTATCACTGGGTTATTAACCTACATATCCAGGCAATATTCTGGGTTCTGGACCTCAAATTCTTCCAGGGCAGATGGTGGAATTTGAAGTTTTTAAATCTCTAGAATTAAGAATGTGATGATAACCATGAAATTGTTGTCAATTATCAGGAAGAAAACTCAAAGATGGACAATAAATGCTGTGACATTCATATTCTTTGAATGAGTTAAAAAAAAAGTTTGAGGATAGATGATAAGAATAGAAGAGAGAAACAGGTAGGGACAAGCATGAGGAGTAGACTAAATGTTAGCTTATAGAGTAGTCTTTCAATAATATAATGGGAAGATTAGAGCCTGGAAAATTTCTGATTATCATATATTGATCTTAACATGCAATGATGTGTATTATAGAGAAGGCCTAGCCTGAAGACAGCTCATGAGTTTGCCTTCTTATCAACCATCTGTCTTGAACCAAGAGTCTCAGATGTGGCATAAGAATCACATGGCAAATGAATGCTCAATCTATGTTAACCCAGGAAGAGCACAATGGATATGAGTTGGCACCAGAGCCAAACTGTTGACAGGTATCATCACATCTGCTAACGTCGGCACATCTACAAGCCCATGACTTTGGGGAATTGTTCTGTATGCAGCTAAATGTAACTTCCTTTAATCTGTTGCTAGCCTGCACCAATAGGTTTAGTATGAGTAGTTCATGTAAGGCTCAACTGCATTCAATTTGTTTTAAGCTTCATCTGCTCAGATAGAGTAGTAACCATCTGTTAATATGCTAACCACACCCGTATGAAACAAGTGATTAATGTGTTACACAGCATAAATTAATCCCAGACTGTCTACCCAATGGCAAGCAACTGCTATATTTCCTGAAATACAGGTGTTCCAAGGTAATGACCACAATGCTGCTTCTTTTCCTTTGTCATCAGTAGTTGATCCTCATTAATTTGTCCCAGGATTCACTTGGCACAATTTCCTCAATCTCACACACATCTCATGCTTCAGTCTTTGCAAATATTGATGAAAACCAATGCAGAATAGATTAGATTACCTACACTGTGGAAACAGGCCCTTCGGCCCAACAAGTCCACACTGACCCTCCGAAGAGTAACCCACCCAGACCTTCTGACTAATACACCTAACACTATGGGCAATTTAGCATGGCCAATTCACCTGACCTGCACATCTTTGGACTGTGGGAGAAAATCGGAGCACCCAGAGGAAACTCATGCAGACACGGGGAGAATGTGCAAACTCCACGCAGACAGTCACCTGAGGCTGGAATCGAACCCAGGTCTTTGGCACTGTGAGGCAGCAGTGCTAACCACTGAGCCACGGTGAATACAGTGTATTGTTATATCTATGGGTCCACAGACAGTCCTTATCCAAGTTTCTGTTCTGGTTTTATAATTACAGAAGAATGAAAACTGATACAATGGTGACTGGAAGACACATCTTCCAATAGTAGTTTACATTATAATATTCTAAATGCATGATCTGACTATGTAATGTGGATACCTGCTTGGTAGGAATTAAGTGGGTGAACCTGACAGTACAGTCTATTTCAAAGAAGAGTTGTTTTCCTTTAAGTGTTTATGGCCCTGAAAGCATGCCTGCAATGTCTTTTTATATACCATGATTGCACGGTTTTAATTTCTAAACATCAGGTTTCCACCAAGCCTGCAAAAAATATGATCAGTTTGACTCAAAATAATTGATGTGATGAGCGTAAACTTCCCGGGAGTTAATTGGTTTTCTGTAAAAATAGTGTGGCGTAAAACCTTGCTATCATGACACAAAGGTTCATCCTTGACAATCCAATTACTTGAGATTGAGTGACTTCAGCAGAAAGTTTATCACATTTAAGAAATATTTCAATTTGTTTGCATTCATGAACATGATTTTTATCTAATTGTTCAGACCAATTTGTTTCTTCTGGTTTGGTTTGACTCATCTACTAAAGAAATGTTATGTTCACAGAATAATTAACAAACATACCTGCTCTGCTTTGTTTGTCTTGTCTTAGGCAAAGTTTTCACAGGGCTTCCCCTTAACATACACTATGACTTCAGTGGAAGAGGAGTAGGGTCCCGAGAGAATGTTTAGCAAGAGGAGATGAATGGCCAACAATAGAAGTGACAACAGGTGAGTCAAGAAAGCAGAGGAAAGATTGGATGGTATTTATTTTAATGCAAGGAGTCTGACGAAGAAGGTAGATGGGTTGAGGGTGAAAATTAAATCATGGAGGTATAATGTTCTTGCTGTTTTTAAGACATGATTGAAAGAAGGGCAGGAGGTGTCATAGTTAGCTCGATGGTTAGCAATGCTGCCTAACAATGCTGGGGACCTGGGCTCAATTCCACACTCGGTTTGCTCTAGTTTCCTCCCACAGTCCAAAAATGTGAAGGTTAGGTGAATTGGCCATACTAAATTGCCCACAGTGATCAGGGATGTGCAGCCTAGGTGGTTAGCTATAGAATATGCGGAGTTACGCAATGGGCTAGGTCTGGGTGGGATGCTTGTCAGAGGGTTGTATGGACTCAATGGCCCAAGTGGCCTACTTCCATACTGTAGGGATTCTATAATTGGAAGCTCAATATTCCAGGAGACAGGATCTGTAGGTGAGACAGAAAAGGAGGTAAGGAAGGAAGACATTTTGGAATGAAGATATATGGGGGAAATTTAAAAACCAAAAGAGAGCTATCGCATTGATGGGAGTGTTCTATTGGCTCAGTCTGAGAGAAATGTAACAGCTAATATGTAGGAAAATTTCAGAGAAGTGCAAAAATAATAGAGTAGTGATAATAGAGGGGTTCAATTTTTCTAACATTAACTAGGGTAGTCAAGGTGTTAAAAGTTTAGAGGAAGCAGTTTTGTGTAAATCCCAGGAGAACTTTTTAAGCCAGTAGGCAGAAGGTCCTACAAGAGAGGGGACAATCCTGAACTCTAGGAATGAAGTGATTGAAATATCATTCAGGAAGCAATTTTCAGACAGCATCATTACTCTTTAGATTCAAGGATAAGGATTGGCCTAAAATCGATGTTCCAAACTAGGGAAAGGTGGATTTTAATAAGATCACTCTGATTTGGCCACAGTAGATTGGGAGCAGATACCTTTAAGTACATTTGTGTCAGAGAAATGCGACACATTCAAGAAGGAAATGTGGGAATTAGGCGAGGTGGGCCAAGATGTTCCAATAAAGATAAAAGGTGGGTTCAACAAATCTAGTGAAGCTTGGATATCAAGACATATACAAGATTGGGTAAAGAGAAAAATGAAGATTTATGACAGATACCGAGGGGTCAAAACAACAGAAGTCCTAGAGGAATACAGAATGGATAATGGGAAACTTAAAAAGGAACTTATAAGAGCAAACAGGGGGCATGGTAGCATAATGGAAGGCAAAATGAAGGAAAATCCTAAACTATTTTGCAAATACATTCAGGATAAAAAGATAACCAGAAAAAGAGAAGGGTCCATTAAGGAACACAGTGGCAATTTGTGTGTGGAGCCAGAGGATGTAGGTCAGGTTCTAAATGAATACTTTACGTTAGTGAGAGGAAAAATATGGATATAGAAATCATGGAGAAGGATTGTGATTTAATTAAAGAAATAAGCATGGACAGAGAGGGGATTCTGTGTGATCTGGCAGGCTTGAAAGTAGATAAATATCTAGGGCCTAATGAAATGCACCCCCAGACAATGAGTGAGGCAAGGAAAAAATTACAGAGATGTTGGCAATAATTTTCAATTCCTCTCTGACTGTAGGTGAAGGGATGGAGGACTGGAGGACAACCAATGTGATACAATTATTCAAGAAGGGAACAAGGGATAAACCAGGAAACTACCTTAGTGGTGGGGAAACTATTGAAAGCAGTTCTGAGGGACAGAATTAACATATACTTTGGAGAGGCATGTCGACCAACTTGATTGAAGTTTTTAAAGAGGAATTTGATGTGTACATGAGGGAAATGCATTGAACATAGTCTACTTGGACTTCAGCAAGGCCTTTGATAAGGTCCTGCATGGGAGGCTGACAGCAAATATAAGAGCCGTGGGATCCAAGGACATTTAGCTAATTAGATCCAGAATTGGCTAAGTGGCAGGAACCAGTGGGTGATAGACGAGAGGTGTTTTGTGACTGGAAGTGTTTTTCCAGTGAGGTTCTGGATGGATCAGTGTTGGGGCTCTTGCTATTTGTAGCATATACAAATGATTTAGGGTTGATCCATACATTTGTGGATGATATGAAAATTGGGGAGGACCTAAATAGAGGAGAAGGATAGCCTCAGATTACATGAGATATACATAGTCTGGTTAGATTGGCGGATGAGTAGCAGATGGAATTCAGTCCAGATAAGTGTGAGGTGATGTACTTGGACAGGACAAAAAAGGGAATTCATAATTAATGTAAAACCTGAGAAAGCAACAAGGATCAAAGAAATCTCGATGCACATGTGCACTGGTCCCTTAAGGTCGTGGGAGAGATAGATAAAATAGCTAAGACAGTGTTTGGGATACTTGCCTTTACTAGCTGAGGCACAGAATTTAAGAGCAGGGAATTTATGTGGAATGGTGTAAACCATTTAGAGTATTGTGTGCAGTTCTGGAAGCCACATTACAGAAGGGATGGAACTGTACTGGAGTGGGTGCAGAGGAGATTTACCAGGATACAGAGTTTCAGTTATGAAGAGAGATTGGATAGACTGGGGTTGTTTTCCATGGATCAGAAGAGACTGAAGGACATGACAGAGATGTATAAAATTATGAGGGACATAGATAGGGTATACAGGAAGAGACTTTTCCTCTTGGTAGATGGATCAATGGTCAGCACCTTCAGATTTAAGGTAAGGGGCAGTATGTTCAAAGAAGATGTGTGGAAAGATTTTTTCACCTAAAGAATGATAACAGCTGTAGAGGAAGAAACCCTCATAATGTTTACGAAGCAACAAACTAATGGTCTTGTCGCTGGACTGTTAATCCAGAGACAAAGCTGAAAAATGTGTTGCTGGAAAAGTGCAGCAGGTCAGGCAGTATCCAAGGAGCAGGAGAATTGACGTTGGCTAATGCCCGAAACATCGATTCTCCTGCTCCTTGGATGCTGCCTGACCTGCTGCACTTTTCTAGCAACACATTTTTCATCTCTGATCTCCAACATCTGCAATCCTCACTTTCTCCTGTTAATCCAGAGACATAGGTAATGTTCTGGGAACCTGTGTTCAAATCTCACCATGGAGAAGGTGGAATTGGAATTCAGTAAAAGAAAATCTGAAAGTAATTGTCTAATGATGACCATGAATCTGTGGTTGATGGTTGGAAAAACCCATCTGGTTCACTCATGTCCTTTGGGGAATGGAACGGCCATCCTTACCTGGCCTGTCCCTCATGTGACTCCAGACCCACAGCAATGTGGTTGACTCTTAACTGCCCTTTAGGCAATCAGGGATAAATGCTGGCCTAGCCAGTGACACTCTTATCCTGTGAATGAAGAAAGAGAATGTGCACTTACAAGGCTGAGACAAATAAGCTGTGGCCAGGTGCTGAAAAATGGGATTAGAATAGTTTGGTAGCTATTTTTGACTAGCATGGACTCGATTGGCCAAAGGGCTGATTTTTCCCTGTTGTACGCCTCTATGATGTAATCCATATAAATCCTGGTGTGATCCTCTCCTAATTGATACGTTACCCTCATTCTATCCTTGGCACCAAGGTTCTTGATGCTGCAGTCAGACATCGCTTGAAAATCACATAGAGTCATAGAGTCATAGAGATGTACAAGATGGAAACAGACCCTTCGGTCCAACTCATCCATGCCAACCAGATATCCCAACCCAATCTAGTCCCACCTGCCAGCACTTGCCCCATATCCCTCCAAACCCTTCCTATTCATGTACCCATCCCGATGTCTTTTAAATGTTGCAATTGTACCAGCCTCCACCACTTCCTCTGGCAGCTCATTCCATACACATACCACCCTCTGTGTGAAAAACTTGTCCCTTAGGTCTCTTTTATATCTTTCCCTTCTCACCCTAAATCTACGTCCTCTAGTTCTGGACTCACCCACCCCACAGAAAAGACTTTGTCTATTTCTCCTATCCATGTCCCTCATGATCTTGTAAACCTGTATACAGTCACCCCTCAGCCTGTGATGCTCCAGGGAAAACAGCCTCAGCCTATTCAACCTCTCCCTACAGTTCAAATGCTCCAACATCTGGCAACATCTTTGTAAATGTTTTCTGAACCCTTTCAAGTTTCAAACATCCTTCCGATAGGAGAAAGACCAGAATTGCACGCAATATTCCAAAAGTGGCCTGATCAATGTTCTGTACAGTTGCAACATGACCTTCCAACTCCTGTACTCAATACTCTGACCAATAAGTGAAAGCATATAAAACACCTTCTTCACTATACTATCTACCTGTAACTCCACTTTCAAGAAGCTATGAAACTGCATTCCAAGGTCTCTTTGTTCAGCAACACTCCCTAGGACATTACCATTAAGTGTATAAGTCATGCTAAGATTTGCTTTCACACAATGCAACACCTCGCATTTAGTTGAATTAAGCTTCATCTGCCATTCCTCAGCCATTTGGCCCATCTGATCAAGATCCCATTGTAATCTGAAGCAACCTTCTTCATTGTCCAATACACATCCAATTTTGGTGTCATCTGAAAACTTACTAACTATACCTATTATGCTCACATCCAAATCATTTATATAAATGATGAAAATTAGTGGACCCAGCATCAATCCTTGTGACACTCCACTGGTCACACACCTCCAATCTGAAAAACAGCCCTCCATCACCACCCTCTGTCATCTGCCTTTGGGCCAGTTCTATGTCCAAATGGCTAGTTCTCCCTGTATTTCATGAGGCTTAACCTTGCTAACCAGTCTCCCATGGGGAACCTTGTTGGATGCCTTATTGAAGGCCATATAGATCACGTCTACTGCTCTGCCCTCATCAGTCCTTTTTGTTACTTCTGCAAAAAACTCGAACAAGTTTGTGATACGTGATTTCCCACACACAAAGCCGTGTTGACTATCCCTAATCAGTCCTTACCTTTCCAAATGCATGTACATCCTGTCCCTCAGGATTCCCTCCAACAACTTGCCCACCATGGTTGTGTTGGAACTTATAGAGGTCTGAGCAATGTGGACTATGGCGAGGTTTGTGGCAGAATTGAATGAGCAGTTCAGCAAGGGTGATCCCAATATCAGGAGCATCTAATTCAATCTTTGAGATTTTTGACAAGTTACATAGCGAGTTTCTCACTAGACAGCAGTGAATTGCCAATTAACATGGATTATAAATGGTAAAATGCCATATTAACAGCCCAACTCACTTCATTAATATGCTGTTTCCTATCATCCCAAACTTGCTGAACAAGCTAACCCCAACATCAGAAACCGGCAACTTCAGCTGCATCTTGCTCCAAAGGATTTTCATGTTGGGCACCAGGCACCAACCTCTCATGGTGCTATCCAGAGACAAGTGCCATATGCACCCCACGTCCATGAACATTGACATATAACATGCAATTGTCTCAGATCCCTGTTACACTTACAGGATGTTTCTCCACTTTAAACTGCAACTTCAACTGCACCAGTAACTGTTATTGCTATGCTGTAGTAAGAACACTGTGTACTTCAAGGACATGCACCCAGATCAGGCGCACCTCCTGAGTCTGCACTCACTGTGATAGCACTCACTCACCCTGAGCCTAACTGGCTATACATCCCTGTCTTACATTACTTTACTGTGGTGTTTTGCACTTTACGCCTAAACCAAAACTACCAGGCTCATATTGGGCGGTGATAGCCCAGTGGTATTATCGCGAGACAATTAATCCAGAGACCCAGGTAATGTTCCCACTATGACAAGTGGTGGAATTCAAATTCAACAGTAATGTGGATTTAAGAGTTTACCAATGACCAGTTTCGGTTGCTGAAAAAGTCCCATCAGACCAGGAATGTCCTTTAGGGAAAGAAACTGCCACCCTTAATTGGTCTGTCCTACATGTAACTCCCGATCTGGTTGACAATAATATGGTTGACTCTCAAATGCCCTTTCGGGAATTAGGAATGGGCAATAAATACTGGCCAAGACAGTGATGTCCACATCGCATAAAATTATAAAAAAATTATTTCTGTCTTGTCTTGCAGTTTGTCATTGTTGTTTACAGACCTAAGTCAAGTCAAGGAAGAGAGCCAGCACTCAGGGAGTCCTGGCACTGTAAGTTAAGGGCAGCATTCATATCAGTTCAAGGAATTGTACATTGCCAAAGCAGTCTGAGTAAGGATGTCCTCCACATAAAGGGTGAGGAACATGATGTCAGGCAGTCCATCACTTGTTTTGAATTTTTTGTCCAATTCCAGGCATGAAAGAGAGAAAGTTATTAAGGGAGGTGAACACAGTTGATGACAGTGAGTGACAGAAGATGTTGCAATTGTGAGAGGGGTAGAGCATGAGCCTTAGTGGGAGGTGTGTACAGTAGCAGGGATAGAGCATGAGATATCAGAGAAAAGGTAGTAGTGCTAATGCTGGTGGAGTGGAGAAGGCAAAACCAAGACCAGGCAGGCATGGTGAGAAATCTCACAAGGCTTCACAATGGATATCTCTTCAAAATAAAATTAAACCCTCCCTCAATCAAAATATGGTATAATTCAGATTCAGAATCAGATTTAGATTCAGATTAGACTTATTGTCACATGTATCTGAGTACAAAAGTACAGTGAAAAGTGTTTGAAGTGCATAAAGGTATTACCGACCTTATTATTTAGGATGTGTGACAAATGGGGTGAAAGCAATTTTGAAACATTTTAATCTAAATAAAAAATGGTAAAAGCATCCTAATGCTTGAGTATTTTCCATTTTTAACTCTTTGTATTCACTTTCAGAACTTAAGTAAATTTTAAAGATGTGTGGCTGAACATATAACTGCATATGTTGAATGTAGAAAAGATTTAACATGCCAGCTTAATAGATGTGTTTCTTTTTCTAATATTAAGCATTCCTCCTGTACATGGTGCATTTCCAGAACATGCCAGCTTTCTATTTTCATACTTGCATTGTACTTCTTCTGTCAACTAAGAATTTCAACTATTTTACATTCACCACAGTTCTAACTAGCAAAAATACTGTACAAATTTATATTGCTGACCTCCATTTTATTAATACATGTATATGTGTAGCTTTTGTTCTCTGAAGTTTTCTGCATAATTCTGCTTCATTTCCAGTTCCATAAGTATCACCAAATCTTTACCTTTCAAGAATATTTGCATTACACTGATAGTTACCTTTCAGTGTAATTTGTACATGATATTATGACATTTGTACTCTACAAAAAAAAAGGTAGAGTCAATCAGTTGCTCATTTCCATGGCAGGAAAAGGACTATTTTAAAAGAAATTCACAAAATCAAAGTGTGTGGGTTGCTCTTCGGCGGGTCGGTGTGGATTTGTTGGGCCGAGGGGCCTGTTTCCACACTGTAAGGAATCTAATCTAAAAAGTTGTCACCAACTTTCCAAAAAAAAATGCCCATTTCCTATACCCTTGCACATTGCTCCTATTTGAAGAACCATCCAATGCCCTCTTATATCCTTCCATTAACTCTTTCTCCACCACACTACAGTTATTCCAGAACTGAACTATTTACTGGGTAAATTTCTTTTTCTTGCAACACACTTATTCCATGTTAAATTTTTTTTAAAATCTGTGCCTGCTCATCTCAGTACTTGTCCAATCAGGAACAGCTTCTCCCTATCTGCTCAATCCAGGATCCTCATGATTTTGAAAACTTATATCAGATCTCCTCTAAGCCCTCTTCTCCACAGGGAAACAGTTTCAACTAATTGGATCGATCCCCATGAATGAAGTTACTCATTCTTGGAACTATTTTTAGTAAATCTCTTCTGCACTCACTTCAATGTGTCAACACCTTTCCTTCAATGTGGCACCCAAAACTGGACACAGTACCACAGCTGAGGTCAAACAGTGTCTTGCATAAGTTCAGCATGATTTCCTTATTCTTGTACTCCATGGTCCTGTTAATAAATCCCAAAATACTGGATACTTTATTAACTGATCTCTACCTGTCCTGCCACCTTCAGTGAATTGTGGGCCGAGGGCCTGTTTCCACACTGTAAGGAATCTAATCTAAAAAGTTGTCACCAGCTTTCAAAAAAAAAATGCCCATTTCCTATACCCTTGCACATTGTTCCTATTTGAAGAACCATCCAATGCCAGGTTCCTCTGCTTCTGATACCCCTTAAGAATCGAATATCTTAACTTATATAGTCTACAGATGTTCTTCCTATCACTTCTTTACATTGAACTTCACCTGCCACCTACCTGCCCAACCCACCAACCTGTCTATGTCTTTTTGAAGTTCCACACAGGCCTCCTCTATTTACAATGGAGTATCTAAGTTTCATATCATCCACAAACTTTGAAAATCTGCCCTGCACCCCAAGACTTATAAAATTTTATATGTCACAGGAAAATCAATGGTCCCAATGCTGACTCTATGAAACTCCCCCATCAACCTTCCTCCAGCCCAAAAAGTATCAATTAGCCACTACTCTCTGTTTCTTATTACTCAGCCTTTTCTTTGTTAGTCCATGTTGCCATTGTGTCTCTTTTATTCCATGAGCCATACCATTTCCCAGAAGTCATGTGTCACCGGATCAAATGTCTTTTGAAAGTCGATCTACACCATAGTTAGGTGGATTGGCTGTGGTAAATTGTCCAAACATCCAGGGATGTGCAGGCTAGGTGGATTAGCTAAGGTAAATGAGGGGTCATAGGGATAGAGTAGGGGCCTAAGTCTAGTTGGATGGTCTTCTGAGGGTTGGCTCAGACGCCTTGGCTGAATGGTCTCTGTAGGGACTCTATTCTGTTTGCCTCACCTCATCCTCAACACTACCACTGTCCCAACCCACTTTCACGAGTCAAAGTCTCCAATCATAACAATATAATGTTGGCATCTTTTTGTACTTTCCCTACAGATTTCTTCTAGGAGAAAGTGAGGACTGCAGATGCTGGAGATCAGAACTTAAAAATGTGTTGCTGGAAAAGCGCAGCAGGTCAGGCAGCATCAAAGGAACAGGAGAATCGACGTTTCGGGCATAAGCCCTTCTTCAGGAATGAGGAGGGTGTGCCAAGCAGGCTAAGATAAAAGGTAGGGAGGAGGGACTTGGGGGAGGGGCATTGGGAATATGATAGGTGGAAGGAGGTTAAGGTGAGGGTGATAGGCTGGAAAGGGGGCGGGGGCGGAGAGGTTGGGAAGAAGATTGCAGGTCAAGAAGGCGGTGCTGAGTCTGAGGGTTGGGTCTGAGAAAAGGTGGGGGGAGGGGAAATGAGAAAGCTGAAGAAATCTGCATTCATCCCTTGTGATTGGAGGGTTCCTAGACGGAAGATGAGGCGCTCTTCCTCCAGGCGTTGTGGTGCCATGGTCTGGCGATGGAGGAGGCCAAGGACCTGCATGTCCTTAGCAGAGTGGGAGGGGGAGTTAAAGTATTCAGCCACAGGGCGGTTGGGTTGGTTGGTGCGGATGTCCCAGAGGTGTCCCAGTGTAGCTGCGGAAGATGGATTGTTCCACATGTCCTACGAAGAGGCAGACATAGCTGTGGCCTATGCGGGTGCCCATGGCTACTCCTTTGGTTTGGAGGAAGTGGGAGGATTGGAAAGAGGAATTGTTCAGAGTAAGGACCAGTTCAGTCAGTCGAAGGAGGGTGTCAGTGAAAGGGTATTGGTTGGTTCGGCAGGAAAGGAAGAAGTGGAGGGCTTCCCTTTCCAATCCCATGGGCCCCAGCTATGCCTGCCTCTTCGTTGGATATGTGGAACAGCCCATCTTCCGCAGTTACACTGGCACCACCCCCCACCTTTTCCTCCATTACATCGATGACTGTATCCGTGCTACCTCGTGCTCCCAGGAAGAGGTTGAACAGTTCATCCACTTTACTAACACCTTCCATCCCGACCTCAAATTTACCTGGACCATCTCAGACTCCTCCCTCCCCTTCCTAGACCTCTCTATTTCTATCTCGGACAACCGACTCAACACAGACGTTTACTATAAACCGACAGACTCCTACAGCTACCTAGATTACACCTCCACCCACCCTGCCCCTCTTTAAAAATGCCTTCCCATATTCCCAATTCCTTCGCCTTCGCTGCATCTATTCCCAGGAGGACCAATTCCAATACCGAACAACCCAGATGGCCTCCTTCTTCAAAGACCGCAATTTCCCCTCAGACGTGTTCTCCACTGCATCTCCTCCACTTGTCGCTCCTCCGCCCTTGAACCCCGCCCCTCCAATCACCACCAGGACAGAACCCCACTGGTCCTCACCTACCACCCCACCAACCTCCAGATACATCGTATCATCCTTCGTCATTTCTGCCACCTCCAAACAGACCCCACCACCAAGGATATATTTCCCTCCCCACACCTGTCAGTGTTCCGGAAAGACCACTCCCTCCATGACTCCCTCATCAGATCCACACCCCCCACCAACCCAAACTCCACTCCCGGCACCTTCCCCTGCAACCGCAAGAAATGCAAAACTTGTGCCCACACCTCCCCCCTCACTTCCCTCCAAGGCCCCAAGGGATCCTTCCATATCCATCAGAAATTCACCTGCACCTCCATACACATCATTTACTGCATCCACTGCACCCGATGTGGCCTCCTATACATTGGGGAGACAGGCCGCCTACTTGCGGAACATTTCAGAGAACACCTCTGGGACACCCACACCAACCAACCCAACTACCCCGTGGCTGAACACTTTAACTCCCCCTCCCACTCCGCCAAGGACATGCAGGTCCTTGGCCTCCTCCATCGCCAGACCATGGCAACATGACGCCTGGAGGAAGAGCGCCTCATCTTCCGTCTAGGAACCCTCCAACCACAAGGGATGAATGCAGATTTCTCTAGCTTTCTCATTTCTCCTCCCCCAACCTTTTCTCCGTCCCAACCTTCAGACTCAGCTCCGCCATCTTGACCTGCAATCTTCTTCCCGACCTCTCCGCCCTCACCCCCCTCCCACCTATCACCCTCACCTTAACCTCCTTCCACCTATCGTATTCCCAACGTCCCTCCCCCAAGTCCCTCCTCCCTACCTTTAATCATAGCCTGCTTGGCACACCCTCCTCACTCCTGAAGAAGGGCTTATGCCCGAAATGTCTATTCTCCTGCTGCTTGACCTGCTGCGCTTTTCCAGCAACACATTTTTAAGCTACAGATTTCTTCCTCTACATCTTTCCCACCAGTTGGTAGTCTATACATTGAGCAATGTTCCTTAGCATAATTCAGGTTGATTCTGACTTTGAATCAGAAGGATTTAACACCAGATCTGCTCTTCCTTGAGCTAGGTCTCTTGTTATCAGCATGACATCATATTAATGCATGGCAATACATATCTATAATTCTCTGATCTTACTCTGTGCATTCACATACGTGCACAGTCAATCTGATTTAGACCCATTACTTTGTCACATATTTCAACTCTACCTATTGATTCTCTAGTCTTTTTACTAGTGCTAACCATTTCTCCAAATATTTTGTGCATCCTGGTACTCGTTGCTAGTAATCTATCTTGGTTCCCACATCCTTATTGAGTTAGTTTTAAGCCCTCCCAACAGCACTAGCAAAATGCCCTCCAAAAAAAACTCAGCCCTGGCTGTGTCCAGGCTGAATTCCTCCAGCTATCTTTCCCATAGTCAGTTCCAGTATCCAGGAATCTAGAACCCTCCTTCCCTATTTTTCCAGAAACATATTGTGAGTTATCTTGCTGATTGTACCAAACCTGAAGGTATAACTAACAATGAGGATGATACAACTGACTACAGCAGTATAAGCTATGGAGGTTATGCTGAAGCTGTATCTAATTCTGATTAGACTATAATCACAGAATCACAGAATTGTCACTGCACAGAAGGAGGCAGTTTGTCCATCATCTTTACACTGGTTCAGTTACTTAGAGCCAATCTCTTGCCTTTCCACATATTCCTGCACACCATTTCTGTCTAATAATCATCCAATTGAATGTCTCAATTGAACCTGTCTCCACCATATTTTCAGCCAACGCATTACATACTCTCATTACACTTTGTCTGAAAGATCATATTGCTTTATTTCACATCACTTTAAATCTGTGTCCTCTTTTGCCCCAGCTTCAATTCATTCTCATCTTTCCTATAATATTGCAGCCATACATACACACAATACTCTAGCTGTCCTCCAACAAGTTTCTTGTAGAAGTTCAACAGGTACAGATGGGTTGGGCTAAAGGGTCTGTTTCCAGACTGTATGACTTTATAACTCTATAACCACCCTGCTTTTGACTCTATCCCTTATGAGGTAAAAACAAGGACTGCAGATGCTGGAAACCAGATTCTAGATTAGAGTGGTGCTGGCAAAACACAGCAGTTCAGGCAGCATCCAAGGAGCAAGAAAATCGACGTTTTGGGCAAAAGCAAGGATAACTTAGGACATATGACTTACAACATCTCTAATAAGGAAGTTAGCATTAAGGCACTTTACCTGAATGCTCGTAGCATTCATAACAAAGCCGATGAATTAATGGCACAGATAATAGTGAATGATTATGATGTAGTAGGCATCACAGAGACTTGGTTACAGGGGGGTCAGGACTGGCAGTTAAACCTCCATGGTTTTTCAACTTATCGAAAAGACAGAGAGGTGGGCAGAGGGGGTGGGGTTGCCTTGTTAGTTAAGAACAAAATTAAATCTATGGTATTGAATGACATAGCGTCGGATGATGTGGAGTCTGTGTGGGTGGAATTGAGGAACCACAAAGGCAAAAAAACCATAATTGGAGTTGTGTACAGACCTCCTAACAGTGGTCAGGACCAGGGACGCAACATGTACCGGGAAATAGAGAAGGCATGTCAGAAAGGCAAGGTTACATTGATCATGGGTGACTTCAATATGCAGGTGGACTGGGTAAATAATGTTGCTAGTGGATCTAAAGAAAGGGAATTCATGGAATGCTTACAGGATGGCTTTTTGGAACAGCTTGTCATGGAGCCCACAAGAGAGCAGGCTATTCTGGACCTAGTGCTTTGCAATGAACCAGACTCTATAAAAGATCTTAAAGTAAGGGAACCCTTAGGAAGTAGCGACCATAAAATGGTAGAGTTCATTCTGGAGTTTGAAAGGGAGAAGGCAAAATCTGATGTAATGGTGTTACAGTTGAATAAAGGTAATTATGAGGGCATGAGAGAGGAACTGACTAAAATAGACTGGAAGCAGAGGCTAACCGGGAAGACAGTAGAGCAAAAATGGCAGGAGTTTGTAGGTATAATTGAGGACACTGTACAGAGGTTCATTCCCAAGAAAAGAAAGATTAACCGGGGAGGGATGAGACAACCTTGGCTGACAAAGGAAGTCAGGAAATGTATTAAAGAGAAAGAGAGATCCTATAAAGTGGCTAAGAACAGTGGGAAATCAGAAGATTGGGAAGGATACAAAAGCCAACAGAGGATAACAAAGAGTGTAATAAGAAATGAGAGGATCAAATATGATGGTAGGCTAGCCAGTAATATTAGAAATAATAGTAAAAGTTTCTTTCAGTACATAAGAAACAAACGACAGGCAAAAGTAGACATTGGGCCACTTCAAACTGATGCAGGGAGCCTAGTGATGGGAGATAAGGAAATAGCAGGAGAACTTAACAAGTACTTTGCGTCAGTTTTCACAGTGGAAGACATGAGTAATATCCCAAAAATTAATGGGTGTCACGGGGCTGAGTTGAGTATGGTTGCCATTACGAAAGAGATAGTGCTAGAAAAGTTAAAAAGTCTTAAAATTGATAAATCTCCTGGCCCCGATGGGATACACCCTAGAGTTATGAGAGAGGTTGCTGAGGAAATAGCAGAGGCATTGGTTGAGATCTTTCAAGAGTCACTGGAGTCAGGAAAGGTCCCGGATGATTGGAAGATGGCTGTAGTAACCCCCTTGTTCAAGAAAGGATCAAGGCAAAAGATGGAAAATTATAGGCCAATCAGCTTAACCTCGGTTGTTGGTAAAATTCTAGAATCCATCATTAAGGATAAGGTTTCTAAATTCTTGGAAGAGCAGAGTCTGATTAGAACAAGTCAACATGGATTTAGTAAAGGGAGGTCATGCCTGACAAACCTGTTGGAATTTTTTGAAGAGGTAACAAGTAGGTTAGACCAGGGAAACCCAGTGGATGTGGTCTATCTGGACTTTCAAAAGGCCTTTGATAAGGTGCCACATGGGAGGCTGCTGAGCAAAGTGAGGGCCCATGGTGTTCGAGGTGAGCTGCTGGGATGGATTGAGGATTGGCTATCTAACAGAAGGCAGAGAGTTGGGATAAAAGGTTCTTTTTCAGAATGGCAGCCGGTGACGAGCGGTGTCCCGCAGGGTTCGGTGCTGGGGCCACAGCTGTTCGCATTATATATTAATGATTTGGATGAGGGAACCGGGGGCATTCTAGCGAAGTTTGCCGATGATACGAAGTTAGGTAGTACTGAGGAAGTGGGGAGGCTACAGAAGGATCTAGACAGGTTGGGAGAGTGGTCCAGGAAATGGCTGATGGAATTTAACGTGAGCAAGTGCGAGGTCTTGCACTTTGGCAAAAAGAATAAAAGCATGGACTACTTTCTAAATGGTGAGAAACTTAATAAAGCCAAAGCACAAAGGGATCTGGGAGTGCTAGTCGAGGACTCTCTGAAGGTAAACATGCAGGTTGAGTCTGTGATTAAGAAAGCGAATGCAATGTTGTCTCTTATCTCAAGAGGGTTGGAATATAAAAGCAGAGATGTACTACTAAGACTTTATAAAGCTCTGGTTAGGCCCCATTTGGAGTACTGTGTCCAGTTTTGGTCCCCACACCTCAGGAAGGACATACTGGCACTGGAACGTGTCCAGCGGAGATTCACACGGATGATCCCTGGAATGACAGGTCTAGCATATGAGGAACGGCTGAGGATACTGGGATTGTATTCATTGGAGTTTAGAAGATTAAGGGGAGATCTAATAGAGACGTACAAAATAATACATGGCTTTGAAAAGGTGGATGCTAGAAAATTGTTTCTGTTAGGCGAGGAGACTAGGACCCGTGGACACAGCCTTAGAATTAGAGGGGGTCATTTCAGAACGGAAATGCGGAGACATTTCTTCAGCCAGAGAGTGGTGGGCCTGTGGAATTCATTGCCACGGAGTGCAGTGGAAGCCGGGACGCTAAATGTCTTCAAGGCCGAGATTGATAGGTTCTTGTTGTCTAGAGGAATTAAGGGCTACGGGGAGAACGCTGGCAAGTGGAGCTGAAATGCGCATCAGCCATGATTGAATGGCGGAGTGGACTCGATGGGCCGAATGGCCTTACTTCCACTCCTATGTCTTATGGTCTTATGGTCTTATCAGGAATAGATATTCGTGATGAAGGGGTTTTGCCCGAAACGTTGATTTTCCTGCTTCTTGGATGCTGCCTGAACTGCTGTGCTTTGCCGGCACCACTCTAATCTAGAATCCATCCCTTACTAATGAAGCTGAGGACATTATATATGTTATTAAGTTTTGTTTGTCTTATTCAATGTAGTTATATATTGTTTCAAATGTATTATCTGATATCGTAAATTTTTACGTAAAGCATGACAAAAGGCCCTTTTTTTGTTTTCAATGTCTGTATATTAGAAATTAAAATTTATGAATGTCTCTTCAAGATAGAAGTAATTTCAGGGCATGTATGTTTCAAAGGAATCTTTCAAAACCTGAAGAGGTATGATATTCTCAATCAAAAAAGGGGCACTGTTAGAATGTACCTGAGCACAAGGATGAAAAGTTACAACATAGAGAATTACAACAGAGGAACAGGACATGTCTATGTTGACCATGCTGCCATTCTAAACTAAACTGATCCCAGCTGCTTGCACTAGGCCCATTTTCCTCAATTCCCTACATGTTCATGTGTCTGTCTAAATGCCTCTTAAAAGTTGATATGGTATTTGCTTCTACTTCTTCCCCAGCAGAGTATTTTAGATACTCACCACCCTCGCTGTAAAAAACGTGTCTCGTACATCTCCTTTAAACTTTCCCCCTCTAACTTTAAAAATTATGCCACCAGTATTTGACACTTCCACCCTGGGAAAAAGATTCCAAAAAACCACCCTGTTCATGCCACTAATAACGTTTTATACTTCAATAAAGCCGCCCTTTAACCTCTGACTTTCAGGCAAAAACTATCAGGTTATTCTTTAGCCTCTGGCATTCTTGCAAAAGGTTCTATGTTCTTCTAAAGTGCAAATGCTATGATTCCTAACTCAACAGATATCAAAGTGGAAGACATTCAAATAGTTTGATAAAAGCTGACTGCCTCTGCTAAAATACAATGAATGAGTCAGGTCTAAAGCTTGGACTGCTCAGTGCTCACAGTTGGAAAGATGAGTCATCAGTCTGGAACAGATTTTATTAGAAATTTTAAATTTGTAAAACTTAACTGTGCAGTCATCTTGGTGTTTATAAATCCAAGAAGAAATAAAATAATCCTCAAGGGCTTAGTTTTGAACTGGGGAAAAGTTTTACAGAAACCAAACATCGTACTGTTGAAGTAAGTCAGGTAGAAATTGGTAAACCACAGAACTAGTGAAGAATAAGAAACTTTCTCTCCCTTTCAAAATCTGCTGTTCCAAAAAAAACCTATCTTTGTAAGAAAACTTTGGGAGTCCAGAATGCCATTTCTTTGAAACTCATGAACTTTAGCTTTCTGTAGTTGCTGCCAAACCTGCTGAGTTCCTCCAGTTTCTTCTCATCTTATTCAACTATGGAAACCATTGGATCTAATGTCAATTGTTAGCTTCTTTGCTTCCACAAAAAGGAACTCAAATATAATTCCCAATGGTATACCACAAAGAGTTATTGGGATTTTCTTCTCACAAGTGTTCCTTTATCATAATTTGTGAAAAAAGACAGATTTTTTCAAGCTTTTCATTTTGCAGTCATCAGGATGATTTGCAAGAAATACTGATTCAAGGGAAGCCAACATTTGTGTCATGTGAGAGGACACTTCTGATTGGTTGGCTAGTGGAATCTGGTTGGTTTATGCATTACCCTGAAAATTGATCCACTGAATCAATTGTTCCCTCAAGTGTTCCCTCTAAACTGCACAATTCTATGAGGCCCTTCTGAGGGTCTACTCATGTGAGTTTGTGTGCTCCCACATTGACGTCTAGTTTCTAAAGACATGACTGTGCATGGAACTCGGCGGTCCACGCACTGCATTGAAAAATCAGAGGGAATATTGGATGTTACCTATTTTGTTCAGTTAAAACAGGCACAATGGGTGCATACATTCTTTCAGTTTGCTAGATTCAGGGACCTTGCGAATTAATATGAGTACACACAAATGCACCACACTGCAATCACAACTGGCAATCCGATATTGATTGTCGTTTTGATTCTTTACACAGTCAGGATTATTCAGCAAATATTATCCAATTGTAAATTCATATCTAGTTAGGACAGTATTGTGAACTTTATAATTGTGGGTTGTTATGAGAAGCCAGAAGGGCTCCTTGATACAATTTGTCAATCCTTAGGATGTGCAGCCTATATATCAAAAATCATATTGGCACCAATTTTTTTGTTCACATTTGTGACAGCCAGAATGTCATTTTGGCTTACTGACAGCATCCTATTGCTAGTGAGCAGTATTCATGTTGCTACTGCAGAATAGCAGTGTAAAACAGCTAGTATTTGAGATGATTTATACTCCAAGGTTAATCTGAAGTGGATTATGCACTTTGCAGAACCAAAAGTGACGGCTATAGGCCCACTTAACAATTTTACAAGTTTTGCAATGAACAGAATGCTGCCAAGTGGCTATTTATGTGTAATTTCATGTCAATAATTTAATTTCTTTATCTCTAAGAATTCTTCAGTTATGACTTGTAATAGACTAACCATTAACCCATATAAATCAAATCTTGACTACTGGCCTACTTTAACTTGAATCATTAATAATTGAAAAGGGAACTACATAAGCCATAATCTACTGCTCCTTAGTCACATGAACATGTCTGCAGGTCATGACACAGATATAATATTATATTAATTTTCATTTTCTTTAGAAAGTCCAAATTTGAAGTGTGGGTAGTGATGCACATATTGTATTACTAATACAGTATATAACTTCATCAGTGTGTAAACCGTATGCATTTATTGTTACATTCTACATAATGGGGGCAAATACAATGTAGTTAAGGGGTCTGAATTTTCTTTCGATTATTGATATAAGCACAAACAGAATAGATAGGAATGAATTGCGAACATGTTACTTTAATGTTAAAAATAGTAAAATAAATAATCATCTGTCTACTGCTGTCGAACTCAGCAGCTTGATCCAAAAGGTTAAGGCATCTGGGGATGACTTTACTCAACTTTTCAAGCAGTTTGATTGATTCCCCTTGGAGCATAAATCATCATAAGGTGTTCAAGTAGAATCATCTCTTTCAAGAACAAGTGGAGGAACAATTTCACTGCATCAACTTTCATGCCAGCTTAGCCTGACAACCTCTTTTCATAAACTTTTTAAAAAATGATTCATAATTAAGCAGACTAGAATAGTATATTACCATGAGAACCATCAAATATTTGACATGGATATCCAGATATTGTTTCGACATGGCCCTGAAAGATTTCAGAACAATTTAATTTTCTTTTATTATGCACCCAGTGTTATAAAGTGTGCTACATCATTTTATATTTAATGGTAGTCAGGGTATTTTTGTTGCAATTGTTGTACATATTTACTGCCAAGCCATTACAGTCCATTATATTAAATTAGTGCACTTTAACTTACAATCAACTCAGACTAATGGGCTCCTTACCATCCTACCATCCAAGTCGTTGTTGCTCACTTACAATCTGATCCTATTTATCCCATAGTAATTGGGAAAGCTAAAATAGTTTATGCTTCATATGCATAAAGAAACATAGAAGATAGGAGCAAGAGGAGGTCATTTGGCCCTTCGGGCCAGTCCTGCCATTCATCACAATCATAGCTGATTGTCCAACTCAATAGCCTAATCCTGCTTTCTCCCCATAACCTTTGATCCCATTTGCCCCAAACACTAAATCTAGCTGCCTCATGAATACGTGCAATATTTTGACATCAACTACTTCCTCTGGTAATGAATTCCACAGGCGCACCATTCTTTGAATGAAGAAATGTCTCCTCACCTCCATTCTAAATGACTTACCCCCAGTCCCCAGACTGTGACCCCCTGATTCTGGACACACCCACCATCGAGAACATCCTCCTGCATTTACCCTGTCTAGTTCTGTTAGAATTTTATAAGTCTCTATGAGACATCTGAATTTCAGCTAAAGCAATCCTAACCTAGTCAATCTGTCCTCATATGTCAGTCCTGCTATCCCCTGAGTCAGCCTGGTAAACCTTCACTGCACTCCCTGTAGAGCAAGAGCATCCTTCTTCAGAGAAGACCAAAACTGCACACAGTATTCTAGTTGTGGCCTCACCAAGGCCCTATATAACTGAAACAATACATCCCAGCTCCTGTACTCAAAATCTCTCACAATGAAGGCTAACGTACCATTTGCCTTCTTTACCACTTGCATGCTCACTTTCAGTGACTGGTGCACAGGGACACACAAGTTCCACTGCACACGCCCCTCTCCCAATTTCCAGACATTCACGTAGTAATCTGCCTTCTTGTTTTTGCTTCCAAAGTGAATAACCTCGCACTTATCCAAATTATACTGCATCTGCCATTGATGTGCCCACTCACCCAACCTGTCCAGCTCATACTGAAAGATGTCTGCATCCTCATCACAGTTCACTATCCCACCCAACTTGGTATCATCTGCAACTTGGAGATGTTACATTTTCTTTCCTCATCCAAATCATTAATATATATTGTGAATAGCTAGGGTCCTAGCACCAATTTCTGTGCGCCAATTAGTTAGTGCTTGCCAATTTGAAAAGGACCCATTAATTCCAATTCTTTGTTTCCTCTTTGCCAGCCAGTTTTCTATCCAACTCAATACACTTCCCCTAATCCCATGCCATGCTTGTTAATCTTGCACAGTAATCTCTTATGAGGGACTTTGTCAAACACTTTCTGAAAGTCCAAATGTACCAGATCAACTCTACTAGTTGCAATTTCATAGAATTCCAATAGATTTGTCAAACATGATTTCCCCTTCATAAATTCATGCTGACTGTCTGATTCTGCCACTGCTTTCTAAATTCTGCGCTATAAAATCCTTGATATTAGATTTGAGAATATTCCCCACTACTGATGTTAGATCTCCTGGTCTCTAATTCCTTGGTTTCTCTCTACCTCCTTTTTTGAATATTGGAGTAACATTAGCTACCCTCCAATCTGCAGGGACTCTGCCAGAGTCTATAGAATCCTGGAAGATGACCACAAATACATCTGATATTTCTGGATCCACTACCTTAAGTACTCTGGCATTTAAATTATCATGCCTTGGGGATTTATCCACCTTCAATCTCCTCAATTTTCCCAGCATCATTTCTCTACTAATATTGATCTTCCTCAGTTCTTCTCTCTCACTAAATATTGCATTCTCCAACATTTCTGGTATCTGATTTGTGTTGTTTTTTTGTGAAGCCAAAATATGTATTCAGTTTCTCAGCTATCTCTTTGTCCCCTATTATACATTTCCCCATTCTGTCTGCAGGGGACCTACTTTTGTCTTCACTCATCTCTTTCTCTTCATGTACCGATGCAAGCTCTTAGTGTCAGTCTTTATGTTCCCTGCAGGCTTACTTTTGTACTGTATTTTCCCATTCTTAATCAATCTTAGTCCTTCTTTGCTAAATTCTAACCTGCTCCTAATCCTCAGGAGTACTGTTTTTCTTGGCCAATCTCTATGCTTCTTCCTTGGATCGGACACTATCTCTAATTTCCTTGTAATCCATGGATTACCCAATTTGCTTTTGTGCCGGACAGGAATAAACAGTTGTTGCAGCTCCCCCACGCATTCCTTGAATGTTTGCCTTTTCTTATCTACTGTCATGTCTTTAAGTAACTCTCCCCAATCTATCATTGCAAATTCCTGACTCATATCTTCATAGTTTCCTTTATTAAGATTCAGCATCCTAGTCTCTGAATCAACTATCTCACTCTCCACCTTGACAAAAAATTCCATGGTCACTCATCAGGATTCCTGATGAAGGGCTATTGCCCAATAGGTTGATTCTATTGCTCCTCAGATATTGCCTGACCTGCTGTGCTTTTCCAGCATGACACTCTCAACTCTGATCTCCAACATCTGTTGTCCTCACTTTCTCCTTCTTTTGACCTGCCCAAGGCTCACAGTTAAATTTCCATCACGAGTCATTTTATCAGCTTTTTACTCGACAGCATGTAGTTGTGGTGTCTCTTGATCTCAAGATGATCTTAAGAGCTACATCCAAACCAATACCTTCATGTGGTGCCAATTTGCCAGCTCCAACTCAATATTATCCCAGTGCTTCTCATGCACTCCCTTGTCATCTCCACTCTCAGATTCTGTACACTCTCTAGGTTTAGTTTGCCAGCTCTTTGCTACAATTTAAGTTTGGAGTCAGAGGATGCACTGTTGTAAGGGTGTTATTACAAAATACATCTTGTGTTACCAGAGTTATTAATTCAGTGTGACTTCACATGCCAATTTCAATGTTTAATTGAAATGTGTTTTGAAATTTTTACTGATTGTAAAGGGAGCAAATTTTATTCATTGAGTTCTGAAAATTACCTATACTTCTATTTGATATAGCTAAGATGAATAACACTGATGTATACAGATGTATCAGGTTACAGATATATATTTGTGCCTTTTTTCCAAAAGAAGCATTTAATTTTTATTGTTCTTTTTACCGTAATTTTGCTGATCTGCTGAAACCAAAGTAAGAGCCATTTTAAGATCGGAGCTTTCACACACACAGGGAATAAAGGGACACAGGGCTGGGGCAGAGAGGTGGAATCAATGTCGAAGATTCCCCATGATCTTATTCTGTGGGCTTTGGAGCAATTCAAGTTTTTGTATTATGTTGTGACTACACCAATTTTGGTGTTGTCTACAGACTTAGTAATCTGGCCACCTATGTTTTCACCAAAATCATTTACACATGTTACAAACAACAGAGGTCCCAGCACTGATCCGTGTGGAACATCATTGGTCCCATACCTCTAATTAGAAAAACACCCCTCCACAACACCCCTCTGTCTTCTATGACTGAGCAGTATCCAATTTAGGAGAAAGTGAGGACTGCAGATGCTGGAGATCAGAGCTGAAAAATGTGTTGCTAGAAAAGCGCAGCAGGTCAGGCAGCATCCAAGGAGCAGGAGAATCGACGTTTTGGGCATAAGCCATTCTTCAGAACCCTAAGGAAGGGCTTATGCCCGAAATGTCAATTCTCCTGCTCCTTGGATGCTGCCTGACCTGCTGCACTTTTCCAGCAACACATTTTTCAGCAGTATCCAATTTACCAAGGATCCCATGTGACTCATTTTTCTGGATCAGCCTACCATGGAAACTTGCCAAATGTTTATCCACGTAGACGACATGCAATGCCCTATCCTCATTAATCATCTTTGTTACTTCATAGAATCCCTACAGTGTGGAAGCAGGCGATTCAGCCCATCAAGTCCACACCAATATTCCAAAGAGCATCCCTCAGACCCTCCTCCCCTATCTCCATAACCCTGCATTCCTAGTGCTAATCCATTACACCTGCATAGACAATTCACCTAATTTGCACATCTTTAGACTGTGGGAGGAAACTGGATCATCCAAAGGAAACCCACGCAGACACGAGGAGAATATAGAAACTTCACACAGGCACCTGAGGCTGGAATTGAACCCACGTTCCTGGCATCATGAGGCAGCAGTACTAAACACTGAGCCACTGTGCCATTAATTCTTCAAACCACTCAATTAAATTTGTGAGACAGGGCATTCTTTGCACAAAGCCATGCTGGCTATCCCTAATAATCCATTATTTTCCAAATGCGAATAAATTCTAATCTTAAGAATTATTTGCAATAATTTCCCTATCACTGAGTTAAAGCCCTGGCCTATAATTTCCTGGATTATCCCTGTTGCCTTCCTTAAACAAAAAGAACAACACTGGCTATTATCTAGTTTTCTGCGACCTCACCTGTGGCTATAAAGGATACAAGGGTCTCCGGCAAGGCCCAAGCAATCTCTTCCCTTATCACTTTCAGGATCCTGGAATAGATAACATCAGGCCCTGGGGAGTTATGTACCTTCATAATTTTCAAGTCAGCTTACACATCTTCTTTCTTAATATCAACATAGCCCCAAATATCAACATACTCCTACAAAACTTGCATCATCCATGACCTTCTCAGTGGCTGCAGCTTGGATTTGCTCTGCTTTGAGAAAACAGCAGAATGAGGAGTTGGATCTAGAAGAAGTCCAAACAGAAAGTTTAATTTTAATTTTCCTGTGGGGCCAAGAGAAATATGAGGGCTTGTCTGGGCCATGAATGAATACTGAGGCATTCTTCTCTGCCTATTGTTATGATCTCAGCTGATGTCATTACTGGATAAGTTAAATGGCAGACTTAAATCAGGCCTGACAGAGTGTTCAGGCTGTAACTAAAGGCTCACCTTTGGAATTGTTCAATTACTTGCCTTTATATGATGTTCCCCTACTGGATAATGACATGCTGCAGGTCTACAGTGGGTTTCAGGGACAGACTAGGCAAAACTTAGAGAGAGTGATTGATGGAATCTACATTAAGGGCAGGTAGACTGATTGGCCTGATGGACCAGGTTGGGAGAATGGTATTGTATGTGTAAGGAAGTGTTAACCCTTGCTGCCTATGTGCAGCGAATGTCATGGTATTGTGACTGCTGTGCCATTAGGTTGCCATGACAGGCAATGCCAGATTGCCAATACTCGGCAAGGTACACAGTGCCCTTTGGAAGATGCTGCAGACACCAGGAATGCTGGTCTTTCAGTAGATACCTGCTGAATGGCTGGATGTTTTGTGAACAGTTCATGTTAAGATGGGGCCAGAATTGCATAAAAGGGAGGAGTATGTGTGGGATAGATCATTGATAAGGTGAGTTTGGTAACTTCCTTGCTTAGAGTTGGTGAGAAATCTCACTTGGCTTCATAGCAAAAACCTTCCCTTATGTAAAAGCAAGGCTGCACAAAATAGTTCTGGAAATCGAACCTTAATGTATTTTGTCACTGAGGATACCACTCAGTCATCCCAGTATTGAGTGTAAGTTGCTTCTAATTATAATCATGATGAAAAAGTTAAAAATCACACAACACCCGATTATGGTCCAGCAGGTGAGTTTGGAAGTACAAGCTTTAAGAGCACTGTTCCTTCATCAGGCAACTAGTGGGGCAGGATCGTAAGACACAGAATTTATAGCACAAGATCATACTGTCATGCAACTGATACGATATATTGAACAAACCTACATTGCTGTTAAGTCTTTCATCTTTTAGAATGAACTGCAGGTTTCAACTCAGTAATATGTAAATCCCAGAACTTCTTTCAAGTCACATTCCTGAGATAATGGAAGGTTTTATAAAAAAAGGTGACATCTCAGCTCAGACAATGCATTAAAAGTATGTCTGTACCCCAATCTTGAGTCAGACTGGTTCTATTTCCAAAGTAGGAATTTATAAAATGTCACAAGTTGACTGCCTACAGATTGTGTGCTTTTTGAGCAAAATCGAATCTATCTGCAGACACAGTTCTGCAAATGCAAATTCACCTCATTGACATATATGTGTATGTGTATTCATGTAAGGGAGAGAGAAAAATGGAGTGAGAGAGCGAGTGTGTGAGGGGATGTGGGGGGTACCGGGGATAGTGTAAGTGCATGTGTGCATGTGAGTGTGAGACAGTGTGAGTGTGCATGTGTGTATGCTTGGTAGAGTGTGTGCCTGAGTGTGACGGAGTATAAGCTTGTGAGAGGGTAAGTGCATGGGGGTGAGTGCAGGGGGTGTATATGCTTGTGTCTAAGAGTATGTATGAGACAGGGTCAGTGTGAGTATGTAAGGGTGTGTGTGTGTGTGCTTATGCATTTAAGAGCATATAGTGTAGTGGAGTCACCTGTGGTGTGACATGAACCTCAGGTCCCCCATTCTAAAAGATGAAAGACTTAATAGCAATCTAGGTTCGTTCAATATGTCGTATCAGTTGCATGACACCATGATCTTTTGCTACAAAATTCTGTGTGTTATGATCCTGCCCCACTAGTTACCTGACGAATGAGCAGCGCTCCAAAAGCTAGCACTTCCAAATAAACCTGTTGGACTATAACGTGTTGTTGTGTGATTTTTAACTCTAATTATACTCTTAATCCTGTTACAAAAACATTGCTCATCTCTTCTTCAAGGCTCAAAAGCAATTCTATAAGTCATCTCTCATGCTAAATTTTCCATACTCAAAATGAAGTCTTACATAATTTCCAAGCAGTGTAAAAAATGTGCTACTAAACCAATACTGCACAGATCCTGTAATTTATAAACAAATGACTAATGCACTTATTTCCATGGTCACCATTTCATATTCTTTCCCTCTAAATAGAAACAGCAGCATGACTTGCTTATTCTACATCATTGCCTTGCTGTCTTTCATAACGCAGAGAGACAATATGTTGCAGTAATGTCACCATATAAGTTCATTATAAGAAAAAGAAAGAATTCCAGTTTGGTAGTAATTCACAAGATCAGCAGACATTTAAACTTCTCTACAACCAATTATATAATTTTGAAGTGTAGTCACTGCTGTCTTGTAGGAATTATTGCATTCTATGTCCACATAACTTATCCAATAACATGCTCTCACAAATTGCAATGTAATAATGATAGCAAATCTATTTTTGTATTGTTGATTGAATGATAAATATTAGCTTCATCATTTAGTTACAAAGTTGTGTGTGGGATCTTTTATATCCCACTGAGCAGCATGTGGTCCTCCGTACCACCTCTAGTAGTGCAACACTATATCAGGACTACCATTGGAGTGTCAACCTCGATTTTTACACTCAATCCTTGGAGATGGACTTGAATCCAGAACTGTATATAACTGAAACAAGAGCTGTGACAATACTATGACTATAAGGGGTGTATTTCATCCTTTTTTTAATGAAGACAGGTTGCGACAGAAGTACCAAGCAGTTTGTTCCAAGCCAATAAAGTAAACAGCTTGCGAGATTCTGGGTGTTTTTTTTTAAAAGTAGGAACAATGGAAGCAGCCTGAATGGGTGGAGCCAAGCTTCCACTGAACCTGGATTTTAGTTTAGCTTTCAGTAGCTGTTGGAGTTTGGAAACTGAAATGTCACTCTCTCTGGTATAACAAAACACTTGAGTTCTCTCTTTCTCTCTCTGAGTTTTCTCTTGCTGTTCTTTCCTCCTGGACTAAGAAACGTTGCATGTGATACAATCTATGTTATTAAATTTGCTTCTACTAAGGGTGTATTTATGGATGTTACTATCTTGGAACAGCTAGTCGGTGGTGATTAACATATATTATCTTGTTAAGTATTTTGACAGTTACAGTTAAACTAATTTTTAAAATACTTATGATGTCTGTATTTTAACTTCAGTCTAAGAATAAAGGGTGCTTTACTTCAAGCCTGGTAGTTTGACCAATCAAATTACATCTGGAAAACAACACCTTACACTTGCCTTTAAAATATAAAAATTTGACTATCTCCTTAATAAACCTGGAGGGGGCTTGTTCTGGTCCATAACAGAGTACCACCCACTGAACCACAGCTGATATTTTAAAATTATAATTCCTTGACCATACAGGTTAAGTCATATGAATTTGGTATATAAATTACCTTGAATGTATACGTGTTCAACAGCTTGGCCTAGTCATACTCACGGAATCATACCTGACAGACAATATCCCAGACATCACCGTTACTATCCCTGGATATGTCCTGTCCCACCGGCAGGACAGACCCAGAAAAGGTGATAGCAGAGTGGTATAAAGTTGGAAGGGAGTCCTCAACATTGACTCTGGACTATATGAAGTCTCATAGCTTCAGGTTAAACATGGGCAAGGAAACCTCCTGCTAGTTTACTGATACTGTTCTCCCTCGGCTGATGAATCAGTATCCCTAAATGTTAAATAATAATTGGAGGAAGCACTGAGGGTGGAAAGAACAAAAAATGTACTCTGGGTGGGGAACTCCAATGTCCGCCTCCAAGAGTGGCTCAGCAGCAGTACTACTCCAAAAGGACATAGCTGCTATACAGGGTCAGGGCAAGTTGTGGGGGAACCAACAAGAGGGAGAAACATACTTGACCTCAAAGGAGAAAGTGGAGCAAGCTGTATTTTGCTGGGAAGGTGAATATGGTAAAGAATGATGTGGACAGTAGGTGATGTTACAGCTTTTCCAGCAAGAAGCATTCCTGTCCTCTAGATATTCAGGTCTCCACTCAGTGATGGATAAGACCAACCTGTCCAAGTACAGAATTTTGTTAGATTCAGGAAAATCTTGAGTGATACCACATTGTTGGGGATGGAAGAAAATTATGCAGTGGGTGACTCGCTCGTAGCTTTCCAATTTGGAAGTAAAGCACCACACACACGAGCCTTGAGTATTGATTAGTTTATTTGTGAGCTCACAGGGAGAGACAAAACAACCAAAAGGTGACAAGTCACTCTGACGGATACAAAGAGTTGCGTGACTATATAGATTGCAATCATTTAACAATTCGCAAATTGTTAATTGCAGGATAATGAGCAAGCTAGGCACCTTGCCCAGTCATTAGCTTCAGTCACATAATATCTGGACAGTGTCGGTTAGTAGCGGATAAGCAGGTGTTAGTATACAATAGGTCCTTGGGACGAGAGGAATAGCCCCATGCAAGGAAAGAGTTTGTTTATCAGGTATCAGCTCAGCTGCAAGCCCAAACATCTTAGCTGGCCATGGGGAACACAGGCTTTTAGCAAGCAAGCACCAAGATGAGATTCAAAATGGTTTCCAGGCTTTTAATATGTGACAAAATGGCTGCCATGAAGCTAACAATTCACTTACAATTCCTTCCTTTTTCCTTTTCACCAAAGCAGGAGGGCAGTTCAGATGAACAGGCAAAAGAGGAGCATAGTCGACCCCAAGGGGGTTGTCAGGTAGTAGGGGCTTGGAGTCATCCAGGTAAGGTCATCAGGCTCGAGGGAATAAGAATCAGGAAAATCATCCATTGTTGGGGGAATGTCAGGAATGGGGATCCGAGAAAGTTAGGAAGAGGTTGAGATATTTGGCAGCAGTAGAGAGCCAAAATGTGCACAACACTGTTTGAGGAAAATGATATTAAGTGCTCGCAAAACAAAACAGCAATGAGAACCACAAGGCTCTAGATGAGAGCTTAGCCCAAGAGGCGAGCCACCCACCCATCCAGGTCCAAAGGTCTCATTGGGGAGTACTGTCTTGGAGGGAGGATGCTGCCTTACGGATGTGTGCGGCAATGTTAGCAATGTTCTCAGTAGAGTCAGGGACGTAGGTATAATAATCAGAGCTAATTAGGACACAGGTGCCTCCTTTCTCGGCTAAGAGGTGGTTGAGGGCCATGTGGCTTTGAAGGGCAACAATGCAGGTAGAGACCATCCCTGCATTGAGCTGGTCAAAAGCTAAAGACGTGGCATTGGCAATCTCTTCCAGAGTAGCAGCAATTTGTCTCACCTCAACCTGGAGGGTGGCATAGGGAGGGGAGAAAATAGATAAAAGGTGCTGAAAAGTTGTGAGTGCCCTCTTGCTATGAAGCATTGAAGTCTCAAAAAGCAAAGAGTAGGAGTGGTAAAGGAAAGGGACAACATAACCTAAATAACAGCTCCCAGTCCAGGAGGCAGGCAGCTAAGGGTAGGCCTTTTGGCCACAAATGAAATAAATGCCATTGAATGCCCTCAGATGGTTGCATTGGGTGCCAGTCCAAAAAGTGGTAAAAGTGGAATTGATGGCAATCTTGTTGGGAACTTAGAGATTGAGAATGCTCCCATCTGATGTGGACTGAAATGCAGTCAAAGTAAGAAGTACGCAGTGCATACATTTACTGAAACCAGCAAGCCAACCTGAGGGATGCTTGCTCTTGATGCAAATACTTCCTAGAGGTGTAGTTGTGGCCAGGACATTGGTGAGGAACAGGGATGGTGGCGTACGGGAGAGGTTGGAACCAATCTTTGAATGTATGCATTTATACCCTGCTGATCGCCAGCGGAGCCAGGTATTACCCCCGTAAGAGTTTGGCGAGCCTACCCACTTAAGGAGATGTGTAAGGTCGTAACCGTACTGGAACAACCTTGATGCAGCCACCATTTAGCAGTGTCAAACTCATTAAATGGAATGGACCACAGGGAAATCCCTCCCTTGGAGTGGATGGGAATTTTTCACAAACCCCCAGCAGCTAGAGTGGTTGATCTTCTGTGCATGAAGATAAGTCATGTAAAGAAAAGTATGGAAGTGTAATTCCAGTTTGCTAGAGGTCATTAGGCTGTCCACAGGGCCCCAGTCAAACATAGTTAACGTCATGATTTGGAGACGCTAGTGTTGCACTGGGGTGTACAAAGTTAAAAATCACACAACACCAGGTTATAGTCCAAAAGGTTTATTTGGAAATAGGAGAGACTTGATAAACAATCTAGGTCTTTTTCAATATATAATTTCAGTTCCATCACACTGTAAACCTTTGCTATAAATTCTGTGTCTCACAATCTTATTCTCCACAACCGCCTGATGAATGAGCAACGCTCCGAAAGCTAGTGCTTCCAAATAAACGTTTTGGACTATAATCTGATGTTATGTGATTTTTAACGAGTTAACGTCAGAGAAATGAGCAGAAGCAACATAATGAGGAGCATAGCAATCACGCGGAGCCATCTGGTCAGAGGTTGTACAGGTGTCTCGGCAGTGTTCTCCTGGTATTCCTCTGGGGATTGTGCTCTCTTGCACTACGTGACGTGCATCCATTTGGGCCTCCCCTCGACCTTGAGTGCTGTGCAGGTCATCAGAAAGACTCGGATCGGGCCTTTCCATTCTCGGAGAAAGAGAATTCTTCTGAAATGACTTGATCATAACGTCGTCCCCAGGTTGGAAAAGATGCATGGATTCACCACTAGGGACAGGTATGGCTGCCTTAATGATGTCACGATTGTGCATGATGAGCTGAGACAGAACCTTGGTGTAATCAAGGAGAGATTCCTGTGTTAGGAGCAAGGCCAGATGAGCAGGAAGGTTGGGGTGGGGGGGGGGTGGGGGGGGGGTGGGGTGGGGGTCTAGTTGCAGTAGGCATGGGCCTGCCCATTAAGATTTCAAAAAGGGTGAGGCCTGTCATCTGGTTAACCTGATTCCAGATTGTGTACATAGCCAAGGGCAACACATCAAGCCAGGGCAAGCGTAATTTTCGTAAGGACAGTCTTGAGAGTGCTATTCATCCTTTCCACCACACCAGAGGACTGCAGTTGGTAAGGGATGTGATGTTTCCAGGTTATCCCCAGAGTCTTACTTATTGCAGTGACAATACCTGCAGTAAAATGAGTGCCCCTATCACTGTCAATCGAGCCCAGGATCCTAAATCTGGGGATGGCATCTCTTAACAAGCATTTAACCACCATTTGAGCGTCATCTCTCTTGGTAGCAAAAGCCTCAACCCATTTTGAAAATATGTCAACAATCACTAGCAGGTAGTGGAAACCCTGACTTGTTGCAATCTGTGCAAAATCTGTATGTAATTGACCAAATGGGCTTTCAGGGGCCAGGAGGTGGTCATATTTAGCCACTGGTTTAGAATTATTGTTCTGCAGGCAAATGAGGCACTGTGATAGCAAAGTGCAAGCAGCTGTGGTGAAACCAGAGGCATACAAGGAATGCGCAACAGCATGCCTCAAGCCCCACTTCCCAACATGCCCAATCCCATGGGCAGCTAGGGCAAGGCCATGCAGGTGAAGTTTAAGGCAAATAATGAGGCCATCAGGATATGTAAGAAGATGCAGTGAGCGAGATTCTGTGGCACCCAAACAGGCCCACCGATCCTTCTCAGATTGAGGAGCTGACTGCTGAACTGCACTGATGAATTCAATCAAGTCAGGAATGATAGGAAATTCTTGTATCTTAGGTGTATGCATAGTTTGCACGATAGGATTTGAAGCGGCCATATAGGCTGCCCTATCAGCAAAAGCATTACCACGGTAACAGCTGTGTGACTACATTTGATGACTGCTATAGCAGAGGGGAGAAGGATGGCTTCCGAAAGATTATTTGTAAGCTGGCCACGTTGTAAGGGTTTCGCGAAGAAATGATGAAGCCGCCATGCTTCCAGTGGGTGCCGAAATTGTGAACGACTCCAAAAGTGTAATGGGGGTCTGTATAAATATTGCCAGATTTGTTAGTGGCTAGGATGCAAGCCTTGGCGAGAACGAATAATTCAGCTGCCTGCACAGAAGTACCATTAGGGAGCACAGCAGACTCAAGAACTTCAGAGGGCATAAATATTTCTTAGCCAGGTAGTGTTTGATGATTGGAGGGTCGAAAGGAGGACTTATCAGTGAAAAAGACCATATCTAAAGGGGGTCTCAGAAAGATCATGGCGAGGGGGTGACGACCTCATGAACAACATGCAGACAGTCATGGTCAGCTGTCAGAGAGAGCTCGGTGGCAGGAAGTAAGGATGTAGGATTCAAGGCCAGGGTGCAGGGCAAAGTAAGATTAGAACGGGAAAGTAGGATTACCTCATAGCCCCTACGCCTGGAGGCCAAAAATGTTGAGTTACTGCGGAATTTAGCAGCAGGGAAATTGAATGTAGAACAAATGCTATGCATGGATGATCCAGCACAAGGAGGGGTAAGACTTTTCAACCATTACAGAGGCAGCTGCCACCGTTTGCAAACATGCCAGCATTCCCCTCACAACAGGTGCTAACTGTATAGAATAAAAAGCAACCGGTCGCCAGAGATCCCCATGCATTTGGGACAGAATGC
This sequence comes from Chiloscyllium punctatum, assembly GCF_047496795.1. Taxonomy (NCBI): domain Eukaryota; kingdom Metazoa; phylum Chordata; class Chondrichthyes; order Orectolobiformes; family Hemiscylliidae; genus Chiloscyllium; species Chiloscyllium punctatum. Next base: position 64,729,710 of record NC_092740.1, read on the forward strand.
CTGAAGCATTTCCCTCCTTCTTTGGAACATAAAGCTGGACCGGCTGCGAGTAATTGGGAAGACTCAGGGCAGGTGCAGAACTCATGCTTTTGAAGAGTTAAAATCAAGACTGTGTGATTTCAGGTGTCCACCATACTTTTGTTGGTTGTTTTGGCGAAGATGCCTCCCTGAGAGGTGCATCGATCTCACGAAGATCAGGAATCCAATGCCTATGGTAATTCACCACACCCAGGAAACAGACCAGTTCAGTGCATGTCGGAGTGGGAGGGAGGCTGGTATTGGCAGTGAGATAGGCAAAAGTGAGGACTGCAGATGCTGGAAACCAGAGTTTAGATCAGAGTGGTGCTGGAAAAGCACAGCAGGTCAGGCAGCATCTGAGGAGCCCAAAACTCGACGTTTTGGGCAAAAGCCCTTCATCAGGAATAAATGTGTGTGAGGGGTGGGGGGATGCTGGGGAGAAGATATCAAAAAGTACAATAGGTGAATGGGGGTGGGGATGGAAGTGATAGGTCAGAGGGGAGGGTGGAGCGGATAGGTGGGAAGGAAGATAGGCAGGTAGGACAGGTCATGGGGACAGTGCTGAGCTGGAAGGTTGGAACTGAGGTGGTGGGGGGGGAGGGTAAATGAGGAAACTGGTGAAGTCCACATTGATGCCCTGGGGTTGAGGTGTTCCGAGGCGGAAGATGAGGTGTTCTTCCTCCAGGCGTCGGGTGGTGAGGGAGCAGCGGTGGAGGAGGCCCAGGATCTGCATGTACTCGGAAGAGTGGGAGGGGGAGTCGAAATGTTGGGCCACAGGGCGGTGTGGTTGATTGGTGCGGGTGTCCCGGAGATGTTCCCTAAAGCGCTCTGCAAGGAGGCGTCCAGTCTCCCCAATGTAGAGGAGACCACTTCGGGAGCAATGAACACAATAAATGATATTGGTGGATATGCAGGTGAAACATTGATGGATGTGGAAGGCACCTTTGGGGCCTTGGATGGTGGTGAGGGAGGAGGTGTGGGTGCAGATTTTGTAATTCCTACTGTGGCAGGGGAGGGTGCCAGGAACGGAGGGTGTGTTGTTGGGGGGTGTGGACCTGACCAGGTAGTCATGGAGGGCACTGTCTTTGTGGAAAGTGGAAAGGAGTGGGGAAGGAAATATATCCCCAGTGGTAGGGTCTGTTTGTAGGTGGTGAATATGTTGGCGGATGATATGGTTAATGCGAAGGTGGTAGGGTGGAAAGTGAGGACCGGAGGGTTCTGTCCTTGTTACAGTTGGGGGGGGGGGGGGGGGGGGGGTTGAGGGCGGAGGTGCAGGATGTGGATGAGATGCGTTTGAGGGCATCTTCAACCACATGAGAAGGGAAATTGTGGTCTCTAAAGATGGAAGCCATCTGGTGTGTTCTGTAGTGGAACTGGTCCTCCTGGGACCAGATACGGCGGAGGTGAATATCTGTGTGCTTTCCACAGAAATGACCATGAACATGGTTATCTGCCACTTCAACACACCACCATGTTACCTGGCAACATCTGTGTCTCAGGTTTGCTGTAGTGCTCTAGCAAAGCTCAGCGCAAGCTGAAAGAACAGCACCTCACTTTCCAGTTGGAGACCCTGCAGTCTTCAGTACTCAGTATCGAGTTCAATAATTTTACATCCTCAGCACCTTCTCTCATGTCCTTACCCCAACCCCTACACACCAGGCCTTGTCATCATACACAACCCATTATCAAGCATTAATGGTAGGTGATAGTGAGGACTGCAGATGCTGGAGAAGTCAGAGTCAATAAAGTGTGACCTTGGAAAAGGCACAGCAGGGTCAAGTAGTTGGGATGGCGAATAGGTGGGCTAAGGTAGAAGGTGATTGTGATAGGTCGGTGGGAAGTGTGGAGTGGATAGGTGAGAGGGAAGGTAGGTCAGGTCAAGAGGGCTGAGCTGAGTTGGTGGGTTTAATCTTGGATTGGGCGGGGGGGTGGGGAGAGATTTGGAAACTGGTTAGTTCAATGTTGAGGCAGTGTGGTTGTAGGCTCCCAAAGCAGAAATTAAGGTGTTCCTCCTCCAGTTTGCGGTGGCCTTGTGTGTGCGGTGGAGGAGGCCCAGAATGGACATGTTATGGGAGGAGAGGGAGGGAGAGCTGAAATGGATGGCCACAGGGTGGTAGAGTTGGATGGCACGTATGGACCACAGATGTTCCCTGAACTGTTCTGCAAACTCGTGTTCGGTCTCTCCAATGTAGAGGAGACCACATCAAGAGAAACGGATGCAGTAAATGAGGTTCGAGGATGAACAAGTAAATTTCTGCCGGATGTGGAATGGTCTTTTGGGACCTCGGACTGAGGTGATGGGGGAGGTGTAGGCACACTTCTGAAGGCAGCAAGGGAAGGTGCCAAGTATGAAGAGGGGGTTGGTGGGGAGTGTGGACCTAATGAGGAAGTTCCTATGGCATGCAGATAGGATTGGGGAGGGAAATATATTTTTAGTGGTGGGGTCTGACTGTTGATGGCAAAAATGACAGAGGATGATATGCTAGATTTGAAGATTAGTGGAATGTGTAGACCAGGGGATTCTATCCTTATTGTGGTTGAGGGATTGGGGGGGAATTGGGGTTCAAGGAGGGAGGTGCGAGAAATGGAGGAGATGCAATTGAGGGCATTGTTGATAACAGGGGAGGGGAAATTGTGTTCCTGGAAGTAGGAGGACATTTGGGATGTCCTGGAGTGGAATCGCTCAGCCTGGGAGGAACTGAGGAATTGGGAATACGGTATTGCATTTTTACGGGAGGGGGCTGGGAGGAGGTGTAGTCAAGGTAGCCATGGGAGTCAGTGGGTTTGAAATAGATGTCTGTGTTAAGTCAGTCGCTGGAGAGGAGAGGTCCAGGAAGGGGAGGGAGGTGTCAGAAATGACCCAAGTGGATGTGAGGTCAGGTTAGAAGGTGTGGGTGGGTGAAGTGCATGAACTGTTCGAGCTCCTCATGGGAGCACGAGACAGCGCCAATACAGTCATTGATGTATCAGAGAAAAACTGTGGGAGTTGGTGTCAGTATAATAGTGGAAGAGGAACCATTCCACGTACCTTACGAAAAGGCAGGCATAGCTGGGACCTATATGAGTACCATAGCTACACCTTTAGTTCGTAAGAAGTAGAGGAATTTCATCTCCTACGTTTGCCTACCTATTGCCATCCCAACCACCTTTCATCTAGCCCCCCCCACTTCCCCTCTCCCACTTTATTTCTAAGCCCCCTTCCAGCTCCCAAAACATGATGAAGGGTCAAGCCCAAAACATTGACTCTCTTGCTCCTCAGATGCTGCTTGACCTGATGTGCCTTTTCCAGTGCCAGGCATTAATAGTACCCATTAGCAGCTATTTGTTCTCCCAGGCTGACCCTTACCCAGCCCTTCGTCTGCCCTACTGTCTTTCTCTCTCATTGGGATATATCTTCACTCAATGTTTACTCTTTTTCCCTCTCCCTCACCCCACCTTCAGAGGAACCACAATTATCCAAACAACACGGGTAGGGAATATTTTGTCAGCTAATCAAATGTTCGGATAATCGAATGCCAGATAACACAGTTTAGCTGAGCATTGGGACCTTGTGATCTTGCTGGATAATCTGAAATTTGGATAATCGAATGCTGGATAATCGAGGTTCTTCTGTATATAACCTTTTCTGAGCTACGATGAGTTCTGAGAAAAGATCACTGGACTTGAAACATTAACTGATTTCTCTCCACAGATCCGGCCAGACCGTCCAGCTTTCAAGTAATTTCTGATTTTATTTTTGATTTCCAGCATCTGCAGTTTTGTTTTATTCATTTAGTATTTCCCTCAGAGTGTTCATCCTGAACTCAGCCATCTCAACACCTGCTGCTTTTGTTTCTCTTCTTGGACTTGTTGTGAATTACTCGTCATTTCCATTTTTATTCGTCTGTACACAACACATTAACACTTTTAAGATTTTGTGATATTTCTCTTTATGGCCCATCAGAAAGTCATATGGATTTGCAGAATATATTTGTAAAAGATATTTTCGAGTATTTTGTGTGGTATGAATATTAATTAATATAGTATGAAACTGGTGGTAATGGCATAGCAGCATTTGTTATGCACCAGACCAGCCTTTTTCAAATATATCAAGGAGATAGCCTAGACCCTAACTTTTATCTTATTTACAGGCAAGTACAAGCTGTTGTGTTCCAGATGTAATTCAATTGATTACACTATTCAGCTTTAAGCAAAACATACTTCATCCTTATCTCCAGTTAAAACATTAACAAAAGAAAAGAGAATTGTCATAACTTTAAGTTTGTTGGAAAACTTAACAGAACAATAGATTATTTATCTACTAAACACCAACTGTTCCAGTATGGTAACATCCCATAAACATACCCTTGACAAAGAAGCATGCGATATTTATCCAGTCCAGGAGAAAAGAACACCAAGAGAAAATTCTGGCAGAGAGAGGCGTGTGGCAGCTTCCAAACTCCAACAACTGAAAAATAAAACTAAAACCCTGATTTTACACCATCCATTCATTCTACTTCCTGTTATGAAGGTGTAGAGGTGTACCGTTAAGAGAGAATGGAAGCTGACACAGACTTACAGAGGCACAGAGTGTGTTGAAAGATGTTAAAATGTAACATTTGGTTGAAACAAATAGCTGGAGTTGTGTTGCCATGCTGCATAAACAAATTCAAATTCAGCCAATCGGTTTAAATTATGCCCCAGATACCAACATCAAATTGAATTTGGATTTTAGTGTTTTGGATGACATCAAACCAATTAAATGATCCATGTTTGGGGTAGAAAATCAGACATTTTGAACAGTTCGAAGGAGAACAGCAAAGTGCAGCCAAGCAAGAAACAGACTGCCAGCAGAATAGCTCTCTGAAAGGTACCTGTGCATAAGAAAGTTGTGCAGCAGAAGACCGAAAAAAAATGACCCAGAAAAATCTATACTGTGAAATCTACAAAGGAAAATTGACAAAGCTGGCTGGTTTTAAAATGTGATTGCTTTTCTGTAAATCTTAATCGGTGTTTTCTTTTAATCGGACAAGTATTGTAGCGAGAGATGTAAGCGATAGGGCTAAGAGAAAGGAGTTGTAAATAGCTGTTGTTTTACTGTTCTCTGTTGGACTTAAAGAGTAACATCATTAATTTTTACTTTAAATAGTGACATCTGCGATAGCTCTTTGCCTCTCAAAATTTAACAGGTTATGGCACGAGGTGAGCTTCCCTATGTGTCGGGTTTAAATTAGCAGAGGGGTTTATCCTGTGTTGTAACATTCCATTGTTCTGACTTGAAAAAAAACCCATGGCCTCACAGGCTATTTACTTTATTGGCATGGTAGAGACAAACTATTACCTCTGTCTTATAACTTCTCTTCAAAACAACACCAGGACAAAATACACCTCTTAAGGCCATAGTATCATTGCACATTAGATTAGATTACTTACAGTGTGGAAACAGGCCCTTCGGCCCAACAAGTCCACACCACCCCACCGAAGCGCACCCACCCATACCCCTACATCTACATTGCCCTTACCTAACACTACAGGCAATTTAGCATGGCCAATTCACCTGACCTGCACATCTTTGGACTGTGGGAGGAAACCGGAGCAAACCCACGCAGACACGGGGAGAGCGTGCAAACTCCACACAGTCAGTTACCTGAGGCGGGAATTGAACTCAGGTCTCCGGCGCTGTGAGGCAGCAGTGCTAACCACTGTGCCACCGTGCTGCCCATCACATTGTTATTGGACTAGAAATCCAGAGACTGAGATAATGTTCTGGGACTTGGGTTTGAATCTTATTGTGAAAGATCCTGGAATCTGAAAGTTAAAATATCTGAAATGAAAAGTCAAATGATGATGACGATGCACCATTGTCGATTTTCACAAAATCTCAGCTGGTTCACCAATATCCTTTAAGGATGGAAGCCTGTGATCCTTATCTGGACTGGTCTACTTGTAAGTTTATATTCACAGCAATGTGGTTGATTCTAAAAATGCACTTTGAAATGGCTAGCAATCCATTCAGTTGTAGTAAACCACTCCAAAGCCTCAAAAAAGGGAATCAAACTGGATGGACCACTGGTATCAAACTAGAAACCAGAAATGACAACAGTAAAAAGAAAGTGATGTAAACCCTTCAAATTCCTTCTCATTAACATCTGGGAACTAGTGACAAAATTGGGAGATTTGTCTCATAGTCAAGCAACAGCTTGGCATGATTATACCCATAGAGTTATAGTTTACAGATAATATCCCAGCACTATCCTAGGATATGGCTTGCCCCACTGATAGGACAAACCAAAAGATCAATACAATAATATACAGTTGGAGAAGGAATTGTCTGGAAGTTTTCAACATTGTCTCCGGACCCCATGAAGACTTATGGCATTAAGTCAAACATGGGCAAGGAAATCTCCTGCTGTTTAACACACACCTCTTCCCAACCTCCTTCCCCCTCATCAGTTGATAAATCAGTACTCCTTAATGTTGAACACCCTTAGAATAGGCTCAGTGGGTGACAAAGGATTAAAATGTACTTTGGCTTGCAACGTTGATATCTATCATCAAGAATGACTCAGCAATAGCACTACTGTCTGAGCTGGTCAAGTCCAAAAGGACATAGCTGCTCACTTGAGTCTGCATCAGATTTTGAAGGAACCAAGATGAAGGAAAAACATACTTGACCTTAACCTCACCTCAACTCAAATCCAAGAATTCCTCAGGTTAGTGACCTAGACGCAGCCACCTTCAGTTGCTTCATGACCTTCCCTCCATCATAAGGTCAGAACGTGTAGTGTCTGATGTGGGGGTGGGGCGGGGGGGGTGGTTTAGGATGTCCACTAAAAGTGTGTTCCTTTGTCCTGGGTTATCTCAAGTTTCTTAAATGTTATTTGAGTTGCCCTAATTCAGATAAGTGGAATTCTTCCTTCACTGACTCCTGACGTCTGCTTTGTAGATGGGGTACAAGCTGTGGGAAGTTAGGTTATTCTTTAGGGTTGCATATCTTCTGACTTGCTCATGTTGCCGCAGTGTTTGCATGGTTAAGCAAGTTCAGTTTCTGGTCATTGGTGACCCTGAGGAAGTTAATAGTGGGGATTAAGCAATAACAATGCCATTGAATGTCACAGGTAATGGTTAGATTCTCTCTTGTTGTGTGGATGAAGATAAATAACAATTGTCAGCCAAGTTCTGGATATTGTCCACATTTTGCTGCATATGTACCACTTCTGACCTTATGATGGAGGGAAGGACATTGATGAAACAACTGCCAGCAATTAGGTGTAGGACATTACCCTGAGGAATTTCTGCAGCGATTCCTAAGGCTGAGCTATCTGACCTCCAACCACCATATCTTGTTTTGTGCCAGGTGTGACTCCATCCAGGGGAAAGTTTACTCACTGATCCCCACTGACTCCAATTCAGCCAGAGCTCTTCGATCTTACACTTGGTCAAATCCAGCCTTGATTTCAAGGCATCACTCTGGGGTTTAGCTCTTTTTGCCCATGCTTCAACCAAGGCTGTAATGAGGTCAGGACTGAGTGGCTCTGTCGGACCTAAACTGAGCATCAGTGAGCAGTTTATTTCCCTTCCATCATGTTATTGATGATCAGAGTAAATTAAAGGCACCTGACTGGGGTATAGGATAGGACGGGTTTAGGGGGCCAAGTGCTGATAAATGGAACTAGATTAGGTTAGGATACCTTGGTCAGCATGGATGAGTTGGACTGAAGGGTCTGTTTCATGCTGTACATCTCTATGATTCTACAACTCTAATGATGCAGTAACTAGCTAGCTTGAATTTGTCCTGTTTCTTTTTGCATGGTACACAGAGACAATTTTCTGCATTTTCTACATTTTTTAGTAAATGTCAGTGTTGTAGCTGTTCTGGAAGAGCTTGGTTAGGTGGCACTGTAAGTTCTGGAGCACGAGCCTTCCAAACTTCCCTGGAATGTTGTCAGTGCCTATGCCTTTGACAGGATACAGTAACTCCACTCATTTCTTGATATGATGTCAAGTCATTTAAATTGGCTCAATACTCAGCACATGCTGTCATCCTCAATATGAGGCCGAGAAAGATTATCCATGAGGTACTTCTGGCTAAAGTTTGCAAATGCTACAGCTTTACCTTTAGCATTGATGGGCTGGACTCCACTATCACTGAGGCTGGAGGTTGTTGTTTGATTGTCCACTGCCATTCACAATTGGATGGGGTAAGACTGTAGCACTTAGATCTAATCTGTTGGTTATGAAGTCACTTAACTCTGTTGATTGTTCTCTGCTTCTGCTGCTTGGTAGTTTCACTAGGTTGACATTTCATTTGCAGCAATATCTGATGTGGCTCATGGCATGCCCTCCTGCACTCTCCATTGCATCAGGGTTGATCCCCTAGTTTGAAGGTAATGATAAAGTAGTTGATATGTCAGGCCATGAGTTGCAGATTGTGCTGGAGTATAATTCTGTTGTTGCTGATGGCTGTTGCTGTTTGCAATCTATCTCATTCAGCATAGTGACATATCTTCACAACATGATGGAAATTATCCTCAATGTGAAGGTGGGAGTTCATCTCCTCAAGGACTGTGCATTGGTCACTCTCACCAAGACTGTCATGGACAGGCAGATTGGTGAGGATGAGTACAGCATGTTATCCTTTTGATGATTCCTTCACCACCTGCAGCAGACCCAGGCTATTAACAATTTCCTTTAGGATTCAATATCTCAGTCAGTACTGGTGTTGCTATTGGTGATGAATTTTAGAGAGATCCCCCACCAAGACTACATTCCATTCCCTTGCCACCCTCAGTGTTTCCTCCATTTGGTGTTCAACATGAAGGAGAACTGATTCATCAGCTGAAAGGGAGGGAGGAGATGGTGCGAGTTAATCAACAGGAAGTTTCTTTGCCTGTATTTGACCTGATGCCATCAATATCTGAGCGATATACAATGTTGAAGATTCCCAAACTGAGGACTTCCAGGGCAGCTTCTTCCCAACTGTCTACCAGTGCATTACAAAATCCACTTGCACTGTCCTGTCAGTGGGTCAGGACATATTCAGGGATGGTGATGGCATTAACCGGGATTTTGTCTGTAAGATACAATGCTATGAGAATAATTATGTCAGACTGATACTTCACTAGTGTAAGAGACTGCTTTCCCAGTATTGCCACTAGATCCCAGATATTATTAAAATAAGTTTGCAGGGACAACAAGGCTGAGTTTGTTGTTGCTGTTTCCGGTACCTGGGTCAGTGCTCACTTCTATTCTTTTCCTAAGACTTTTTAATCTATGATCTGCTGTTGTCGCCACAATACTGATATGGCTGGTTTAATTCAGTTTCTGGTCAATGGTAACACTTAGTGCTTCAGTGATGGAATGACTTTGAACATCAAGGCCAATAGTTAGATCTTCTCTTCTTGGATAAGGCCATTGTCTGGAGATTTGTGATATCGTGTTCTTCACCACTTATCAGCCCAAGCCTTGCTTTTGTCTAGGCAAAAGGGACACAGACTGCTTATATATCTGAGCAGTTGCAAATTGTACAAAACATTGTGACATCTTCAGTGAGCATTTCTATTTCTGATCTCATGATGGAAGAAAGGTCGTTGGCAAAGCATTTGACAATTGCTTGGACTGAGAACGCTACCATTAGGAACTCTTGCAGTGATATGCTGGGACTGAGTGATTGAGCTCCAACAATTGTAACCATCTTCCTTTGTGTAAGATATGTGTGCATGGTATTATGTAGTGGATGGCCTTAGCAAGCAGCAAATGGGATTTCTGCCCTCAGCCCCAGTACAAGGAAGTCCTGTCCTCAAGACAAACTGGTGGGAAGGAAGCAAGGGGTTGTGAGAAAAGACAGGCATTTCCAGACTGGATAATGAATGACAACAGTCTTCTTGCATCTTGTCAGGGTCAAGATCATCTCAAATCTCTATTGTTTGAAACAATTGAACAGCTGTAATTACTGATGAACATGCAAACACGTGAACCAGGAGTAAGAATAGACTATTCAGCCCCTCAAGTCTGCTATGCATTAAGATCCTGACTGATCTGATTACTCCACTTTCCACCTTCCTCCGATAACGTTTCATGCCCCTTGTTTATGATATGCACTCGGCTGGACAAGGGACACTAGAATGAGATGTGGCTTGATGGACCATAAGTTTTATTCTTTTTATTTGTTTACCTGTTGGCTAGTTATGGAACATGTTCTGAAGAGGCTGTCAATCTATTTTCAAATAACGAATGTACTGATTAATTTAAAATATAATCATTATAGCAAAGTAAAAAGCATAAACTTCATTTCACAATGTCAGAACAATTTGGAATATACTAAGTACAAATATGAGAAAGAAGGATTCAATCTGTTGTCATCAATGACAACCTTACAGACATTCAGTGAGGGGTGACTCTTGTCTGTAATTTAAAACTCTTTGTACAGCTGGCACAACGGTGATCCATTTCATTTCAGTGAACTTCTGCGATCGATGTCTCTTCTTGAGATCACTAACCAAACTACTAGTTCTGCTGAAAACCATTTAACAAGTGTTTCTTAATCTCATGTTTTCAACAGGCTTTGTTGCTGGAGTTTTTCTCATAAGCAATTCAATATTTCTCTCCAGTCCTGCCCTGAATAATTTGGACACTGCAAAACTACCAGGCCCAGCAATATTCAACCTTCCCTCCATCAAAGGTCAGAAGTGAAAATTTTCGCAGGTGATGGCACAATGTTCAGCACCATTCATGAAATGCAGTAAGACTTGGACAACATATAGGACTGCACTGACAAATAGCAAGTAATGTTCATGGTAGATAATTAATCTGGTGATTACTATCTCCAACAGCACAGTTTAACTATAACCCCCTGAAATTCAATGGCATTAACATCTGTCATTAATCTCTGTCTATCAACATTCTGGGCATTATCATTGACTAGAAACTGAATTGGATGAACTATATAAATATTATAGCTACAAAAGTAGGGTAGAGGCTAGGAATTCTCCAGATAATAATTCAAATTTTGACTCCCCAAAGCCTGTCCCTTATCAACAAGGCACAAGTCAGGAGTGTGGTGGAATACTTCCCAATTGCCTGGACGAGTACAGTGTCAACAACATTCAAAAAGTTGGACACTATCCAGGACAAAGCAGCCTGCTTGATTGCCATCAAATCCATCAACATTTACTCCCTTCACCTCTGATGCTCAGTAGTAGCAGCTGTGTATCTTCTACAAAATGCATTGCAGAAATGCACAAAGGCTCCTTAGTCAGGACCTTTCAAACCCATGACTACTGCCATCTAGAAAGACCAAGATGGCAGATATATGAGAACACCATCACCTGCATCTTCCCCTCCAAACCACACACTGTCCTGACTTGGAAATATATCACCAGTTCTTCAGTGTCCCTGGGTCACAGGCCTGAATCCCTCCCTAATGGCCTTGTCAGTTTATCTACAGCATTAAATGCTGGTCCAGCCAGTGGCATGCACATCACATGAATGAATAAAACAGTATCTACTGTTATAGATCTTTTCTTTCTGAATGAATCCTGTAAACTGCCTAAACTTTTTTGGATAGTTTTGGCTTTGAGTTACTGAACTCCTCTCGCTTTGTGATAGCAGTTTTTAAAAACATTTTCTACCTCATCTCTGTCTTAAATAGGTAGCCACTTATTTTGAAGCAGTGATCCTTAGTTCTCGATCCTCCCACTGGAGGACACATTCTTTCCACATCCACTCTGTCTAAGCCCCAGTGTTACAAGCCCAGCCAATCTTTCCAAATGTTAGCCTGGTAAACTGTCTCTGGACTACTTCCAACACAATTATGTCGTCCTTAAACAAGGTTACCCAAACTTATAATACTCCAAATGTGGTCTCACCAGTGACTTGTATAACTGAAGCATATTCTCCCTACTTTGTATTCAATTCTTCTTGCAATAAACAATATCATTCTAACAGTGCTTACTGTAGCTGCATACTAGCCTTTTGTAATTTATAAACCAAAAACATAGAGTCATAAGCGTGGAAACAGACCCTTTGGTCCAACTTGTCCATGCCAACCAAATTTACCAAACTGAACTAGTCTCACTTGCCTGAGTTTGGCCTATATTCCTCTAAACTTTTCCTATTCACGTACCTGACAAATGTCTTTTAAAAGTTTTAGATCTATCACTTTGACAGTTCATTCCACATACATATCACCTTCTATGTGCTCCTCAGGTCCCTTCTAAATCTTTCTCCTCTCACGTTAAAAATATGCCCCCAAGTTTTGAACTCCCCCATTCAACCTTTGCTTATTATCTCCAAAAAATTGCAAATAATGGACAATCTATTAGACTCACGTGACTTGTGAATTATGAAGGTTTCCGCACTTTCATCAAGATAACTGTGATGTCTTTACTATGGTAATCTGTTAATTGCTGTCAAATGTGGAGGAATTTTAATTCAAATAGTTAATAAATCTGAAGGAAAAACTTAGTCTCGTTAATGATGGTCATGAAAATATTGGACTGTCATTCACAGATTCTCAGTTCACTCATGTGCTTCAAGGGATAAAGTCTACCATCCCAATCTGCCCTTCTTGCCGTACGAGTATAGACTACTAGCAATATGATAGACTTGGAACTGCTCTGGTTAGCAAGAGAAACACTTGCATCAAATTGCTACAGAAAATCTTACTAAGAATAAAACCAGGCCAACTACACAGTGTTGCCTAGGGACTAAAATCACAAAGGCATACCCTGCAATCGACCATATAAGTAAAGTCCTCCTTGCAAACATTCTGGGATTTGTGGAAAAGTCAGCAGAGTTGTCCCACTGATTCATACATTACATCCAAGGTCCCAGGCTCCTCCATCACCATCCCTATGTATGTTCTGTCCCACAGATTGGGCAGTCTTGGGAGAGGCAACTCTGCATTTCTTACACAGTCAAGAGGATCTCAGGGTTCTCAAAATTGACTTTAGATCCCACAATGTCTCATGGCATCAAATCAAATGTGGGTAAGGTAACCTCATTTTGAATGCCGCTTACCAGAACACCCAGCTGATATGCTCCTCCATGTTGAATATAACTTTGAAGATGCCTAAGAGTAACAGGGGCATAGAATGTACTCTGGGTGGAGTCTTCAATATGCATCATCAAGGGTAGCTTGATAGTATCATTACTGACTGAACTGATTAAATCCTAAAGGACATATCTGTCAGATTGGGCCTGTGACAAGTGAGAGAAAATCGACAGCAGGGAAATAAAACCTCATAATCCTGCCTGTAGTGAATGCCAGTCCATAACAGTATTTGTATGAGTGACTACTCCACAGACTTTGCAGAAACCAAGTTCCAGATTCTAACCGAGGGTATCATCCATCATCTTGTGTAGTGTTAAATGCATCACATTAAATGAAATAGATTCCGGAGAGATCCAACAGTTCAAGAATGGGCATCCATGATGCAATTTAAGCCATTAGCAGCAGAGAAATTTTAATCCACCACAAATTGTAACCTGTTGGTCCAGTATATCCCCTACTCTATTAATATCCCTAGATATGAACCAAAACATTGCTAGGTTAATTGAAACGAAGTTAAATTAAATTAATTGAAATGAGGAGAAAACATGTGAAGTTTGATGATGCCCCAATGATTAAAAATTCCATTGGTTTTAAACTGTTTCTGTGTCAGCTGAAGGAATGTGTGAGTGTTTAGAATAAGTGTTATAACTCAGCAATAATGGAATGAACTGTTGCAGTAATCTGGAGAAGTTGAACTTTTGTTTAAAATACACAGTGAATCTGATGTGATAATGTAGGCTATTTATCAGCTGAATTCGTGATTGTCATAGAATCGTGCTGTGTAACTATCATAGTTATTTAGAAGACATAAAAGTGACGAAAAGCATGAGGTAGCTAAGGCTGAAGCCAACGTTCATTGAGTCCACAAATATAGTCTCTTTTCAGGGACACACAGGCAAGTCTTAATTAATACTGTCTTAATTGAATTAATTGATCAAACTGATGAGGTAGCTGAGTCGTTTGAGGTGTTTGCAGCGATGAAACTGGAGTGTGTTGCTGGGAAAACACAGCAGATCAGGCAGCATCCGAGGAGCAGGAGAATCAACATTTTGGGCATAAGCTTTTCATCAGGAATCAGTGATGAAACTGGACACTGGATAGTGTAATGGTTTGAATAAACTGTTTCTTTGTTTGGAAAGAAGGGTCAAGTCAGCAGCCATTACAAATTACCATTGCAAAATACCAACACAGTTCATCTGCCATTCCTTTGTTTTCCATTATTGATTATCCAGTTTCATTTCCTATAGCTTCAAGATTCACTTTGGTAATACTTACTTAAACATTTATAGATATTCTTGTTATATTTTTCTTTTTTATATATATTCAGCTAGTTTTCTCTTGTGCTCTAATTTTTCTCCTCATTTTTTTAACCATTCTGTACTTTCTTGTTTTATTCTGTCTAACCTTTTGCCCTTCCTCCTGTCTTTGCACAATTATATGTTTTTTGTCTTGAAGTTTGATATCATCGTAAACATTTCCAGTTAACTACATCTGATGGGACTGAACCTAAGCATTTTTCTTACTTATTAGAAATTATATACCCTGTGTATTCTGAAATACCCTCTGAAATGTCTGCCACAGTATTCTATTGACCTCTAATCTTTTTTTGTCAATTCACTTCAGCTGTCTCTGCTGTCATCTCCTCATAACAGCCCTTATTTAATATTAAAGCAGAGAAATCATCTCAGACCCTCTCCTCCATCCCACAAGCTGAAGGTAAAACACAACCATAACACGACCACTACTACCCAGGGGTGCCTGCAATAGCATATCATTAATTAACCCTGTATCATTACACAACACCAGGTCTATATCATTGACAACGATGACTCTTTAGCTACAGAAAGTGATACTCCCAAAAACATTCTCTGAGCTTTAGCTTTGCTAACTTTGCCCAAATCAGTTTTCCAGTAGATATGTCGATCAACATTTCCCAGGATTATTGCTGTGCCTTTCTGACAAGCTCTCATTATTTCTTCCTTTATGTAGCACTCTCCACATGGCCACTGTTAGAGGGCCTGTACACCACTGCCACAAGTAACTTCTTGCCTTTATCATTTCTCTTTTCTCCTCAAACACCTTGCTTTCCTGAACTCAGATTATTCTCTCTGTTGTGCTAATACCATCATTAACTACTTCTTCCTAGCTTTCTACTTTTTAAAACCATGTAGAAAGCTAGGAAATGGTAGAGTAAATGGTGTTCCCTATTCTTTTCAACATTCAGGTTTTCATCCACGACATCCCACAGCCACATGGCTACTGAATCATACTTACTTGTTTCTATTTGCACTCAGTTATCTGTTTTGTTTCAAATGATGCATACATTCAGATTTGAAGCCTTTAATTTTAAGCCTTTACTCCCTTTGTCTGTTCTAATTTTTATTTGCTAATTGGCTCTTAGTTTTGTGCTCCCAACCCTTTCTGTCACCATCTGTTTATAATTTTCTATATTAATACCTTTCTTTTTGGCCCTTTAGCTCCTCTTTGGTTGACAAGATCTTCCTAAATTTGATCCCTTACACCTATTATTTAGTATAAGATCCTTTCTATTTCCCTTGTTGTGCAGTTGGCAAGAACCAACAAGATCTGAACAATATCTGGGCTTAGGCTGACAAGGGGCAAGTAACATTTGTGCCACACAAATGCCAAGCAATAACCATCTTGATTAAGAGATAATCTAACCATGACATCCAATAGTGTTACCATCACCGAATTCTCTACCATTAGCAATCTAGAGGTTACCATTGACTAGGAACTCAATGGACTTGCCATCTGGGTGGCATGGTGGCTCAATAGTTAACACTGCTGTCTCACAGCACTGGGGGCCCAGGTTCAATTCCACCCTTGGACGAATGTCTGAGTGAAGTTGGCACATTCTCCCCGGGCCTGTGTGAGTTTCCTTCAGTTGGTCTGGCTTCCTCCTACAGTCAAAAGATGTACAAATCAAGTTAATTGGCAATACTAAATTGCCCATAGCGTCCAGGGATGTGTCGATTTTGTGGATTATCCATGGGAAATGCAGGGTTACAGGGATGGGGTAAGTCTGGGTGGGATTGTCTTCGGACAAGTTGTAGACTTGATGGACCTATTTCCACACTGTAGCGATTCAATGATTCACTGATATAAACTATAGTGGCTACAAGAGCAGGTCAGAGACTAGGGATACTGCATGAATAACTCACCTCCTGATTCCCCAGTGCCTGCCCACCATCTACAAGGCACAATTCAGAAGTATGATGAAATATTCCCACTTACCTGGATGAGTGCAGCCCCAACAGCACACAAGGTATTTGACACTGGGGCCTGGATAAAGCAGCCCACTTGATTAACATCACATCCTCAAATATCCACTCCCTCCATTACTGACACTCATTAGCAGCAGTATACACAAGGTGTACTGCAGAAATTCACCAACGATCTTTACATAGCACCCTTCCCAAACCAGAGTTTGAACCATGTCATTCACCTCTCTAATCTGGTTTGTCCTGTGCCAAATTAAATGTGTCTAAGGGATCTAGAGCTTATGACCTTTGAGATCTGCTTCTTACTTTGGTGCCTAGCTCCTCATACTGACTATGGAAAACCTCTTCTTTGTCCTGTCTATGCTGTTGGCACTTATAAGACCGCAATACCTTTAAGGTGAGGGAAGACAGATTTGAAAAAGACATTTTTTATGCAGAGAATGGTTCATATATGGAGTGAATTTCCTGAGTTTATAGTGGATGTTGGTACAATTGCAATGTTTAAAAGCCATTTAGATAGGTACATGAACAGGAAAAGTGTGGAGGGATATGGGCCAGCAGCAGGTAGCTGGAACTAGTTTGGGACTACGTTCAGCATAGACTGGTTGGACCAATGGGTCGGTTTCCATGCCGTAGGACTCTATGACTCTAAGTTTCTTTCCAGTCCTGTATAAATGTGCAGAAACACTGACACCAGGCACTGACAAACAGGTTACTGAAACATCTGGGTTCCCCAACAGGGATTGTTCACTGCCAGCATTGAAAGGTTAAAATACAAGCCAATAATGAGGAAAACGTGCATGAATTTTGATTAAACAGGCTTAGTATCATGTCTATGCTTTTCTTATGCAAATAATTTTAATACAACGTAATAGACTGTCGTGTCTTCCTCTGCCTTGCTCTCCCAAATACCACTGAGTCTTGCATTATCTAGTGCTGAACCCTTTGAAAACTTAACCAATACTCATTAAGTTTTACATGGGCCCTTTCCCTTTCACTTTCCTTTCCAACCAATTATCTGTGTTCAAAAACCTTAATCAAATAAAGTTATTGTAGAAAATCAATCAATAACCATGCACTTATTCTGTGAGCGATACTGGTATTTGACACATATTCAAATGAATAGTGAATGTGCATAACACTTGTACAGATCTCAACCAATACATTAATGCTATTTTTTTATCACAGTTTCATCTGTTCCCTTTCTTCTGAACTGCCTAAGTTATATATTTATTTCCCACTTAGCCTAAATATCGAAAGATAATTTATACTTGGGAGACTGTTAACTGTGACAAATGCATTTTAAGCTTCAAAAAAAACTATTGAAATGTTGAAGTTGAAAAATTTGCATTTATACTGTATTTGATTGTATCTCAAGGCACTTCACATACACTGAAAACTTTGAAATGTAATGACTACTCTTATGTAGGCAAATGCATTAAGATTATTTGCAGCAAGATTCAAACATCAGTTAAATAAATAGTCTGTTAATCTCTTTGTGTGCTGATAGTTGAGGACACCATGACCCCACATGAACTCCTTAATCACCACCAATGGTCTGGGTCTTCAACTGCTTTTTAACTGCAACATCCAATGTTGTCAATCATCAGTGAGGTGATAGGTGCCATCAACAGTGCTACCAAGAGGTAATTACACATTAATAATCTGCTCATAAATACTCAATTTGTATTCCACCAAAACTGCTCAGCCCCAAACTTCATTACAGCAAAATTCCAATGGGGAGATGAGAGTGACTGTCAAGTGAAATCAACCAAGTGTGACCCTGGCAAACTGAAGCAGTTTGAGATTGGTAGAAAATTCTACAGTGGCTGGAGTCAATTGAAGATTGTTGAAAGTCAATAATCAAAACTCCAGAACAGAAGTAATTCTGTTACATAACAATTTCATCAATAGTCTTTCCTTCATTATAAAGTAAGAAGTAGAGGGCTCCTGTGATACGGTCGTCGTGTGCCCACTTCTGACCTAGGAGACCTGGGTTCAAGTTGCACCTGCTCTAGAAGTGCATAATGACATCTCTGAACTGGTTCATTAGAAAATATTAATGAAATAAGGCTGTATGCTGTGTTCAGCTCAATAGTGGACCCTCATTCATGCTCCTTCACGTGCATAGCTATTTCTTTCTCTACAAATGTGACATCTATTCTCAACGTTTATGATGCAGACATTGAGAATGCTGGAGAAACCCAACAGGTCTGACAACATCTGAGGAGAGAGAAACAAAGTTAATGTTTTGAATACAGTATGACCCCTTCTAGTGATACAGACTCCTTTTAGGCATCTCTGTAGTATCAATTATGACACGTTATGGATAAGCTTTAATCTAATGAGTCGCTTGGCTTCCGTGGTCTTTGCAGCATGCCCGAGAATTCTGATCTGTTCACATGGATCTCACACTAACTCATCGACTAAGCAGACAAAAATTAGGTTACATTCCCTACTGTGTGGAAATAGGCCCTTCAAGTCCACACTGACCCTCAGCTTTACGCAAGAAAATATAATAAGTGCAATACATCATCCATGTAAGATTAGTGGCTTTGACAAAGTCTAGGGTGTAAATTACGACAGAATTACAGAACATTCCTTCATCCAGCTCAAAAATTGGGATGTCTATTGCTTTAGAGTACAGACTGTGTTAATATGTGCAGAACTCCAAGTCAGGAGTGTAATGGAATATTCCTCACTTGTCCGAATGAGTGCAGTTCGAACAACACTCAAGAAGCTTGACACCATCCAGGACAAAGCAGCTCACCTGATTACCATTCCATCTAACACCTTCAAATTTACTTCCTCCACCACTGAAATGCAGCAACAACAGTGTGTACCTTGCACTGCAACAGCTCCTTGGACAACTCCACAAATGCTTACCAACTGGAAAGGCGGGCCAGCAAACAAATGGGAACATTCCCCCTCTACAAGTTTCCATCCAGGCCAGAACCGTGATATCATTCCTTCAGTGGTCCTGGATCAAAGTCCTGGAACTCCCACTTGAAAAGTGTCGTTGGTGAGCCTATATTACACAGACTCACCAGTTCACCACCAACTTTCAAGGGGTATTAGGAATTGGGAACAAATGCCAGCTTTGCCAGTGATTCCTGTAACCTGCTAATTTTTTTAAAAAAGCAATGACTTCTATGTAACAGTCATTCCTAACTGATGCAAAAAATAGAGTAGCTCAGTTTATGGAAACTTGAGACATTTTTCTTTTATATTATGTAAGCAGAACATGGTAGATACAAATGAACATGTTAAATATAAAGTACATAAGTATGTTTGCAATCCCTTGAAATGTTATCTCTCAGCTTGTAAAGAGATTTCCTTCGTTCTCTGACTAGGTGGCAGGGTAGCTCAGTGGATAACACCACTGCCTCATAGTGCCAGGGACGCTGGCTCAATTCTGGCCTCGGGTGACTGTCTGTGTGGAGTTTGCACATTCTCCCTGTGTCTGCATGGGTTACCTCTGTACACTCCGGTTTCCTCCCACATTCCAAAAGATGTGCAAGCCAGGTGAATTGGCCATGCTAAATTGCCCAATATGTTAGTGTATTATTAGGGGTAAATATAGGGAAATGAGTCTAAGTGGATTACTCTTTGGAGGGTCGGTGTGGTCTTGTTGGGCTGAAGGGCCTGTTTTCACACTGTCGGGAATCAAATCTTTTTTTTGTCTCTTTAGTCGATGAGTCAGTGAGAGACCCATGTGAACAGATCAGAATTCTAGGGCATGCTGTAAAGACCATGGAAGCTACTCATTAAATGTTAACACAGAGTGCTGAACCTTATTGGGGTCTGAGCAATGTGGCCTATGACGCAATTTGTGACAGAATCAGGCAACAAGTACAGTGAGGCCCATCCCATGTCAAGATCACCTCTCTCTATCTTTTATGATTTTCAAGCACTGAATTGCCAATTGACAGAGATTAATGTTTGTTAAACATCTTGTTATTAGCATGTTGACTCATGTCATTAGTGTTAGCCTCTCATTTTACCGAATTCACAAAACCATGTAAATGCCAGGGAAACTCATCATGGAAAGCAGAGCAAGCACTTGACAGATTCTGCTGGCCACTTGCTCCGAATAACCTTTATGTTGAAAACTGGGAACCAGGCACTCTCCTGGAGATTGGCCACAAAGCCTATATCCACATTTATTGGCATCCAACATGTGTCAGTCTAAAGTAACCCTTATGGTACATTTCTGATCCACTTACTAAACACTTCTGCACATCAAGCTGCATTGACAAATATCACTGCAATGCTACAGCAAGGACACCGTGTGCTCAGGGACACGCATCCAGCTCATGGACTGAACCAGGTTGTATCGCTGAGCTCTAGGCTTGCTGTCTTAGCACTCACTCACTATGGATGCTCTCAGCATCTCTGCCTTACTTTGCCTTGCCTTTTAGTGCTTTGCCCACTCAGGCAGAGATACTAGACTCATACAACTGCTGAGAGAAAGTGAGGACTGCAGATGCTGGAGATCAGAGTCAAAAAGGGTGGCACTGGAAAAGCACAACAGGTCAGGCAGCAGCCAAGGAGCAAGAGAATCGATGTTTCACACCATTGTGATCATGGGATCATTGGTGACATCATGTGTGAAACATCGACTCTCCTGCTCCTTCGATGCTCCCTGACTTGCTGTGCTTTTCCAACACCACCCTTTTCCACTCATACAATTGCTGTCTTGACATGCCATTTACTGCAGACTCAAAGCCAGGAACCTTGTCATTGTTGTCAGCAGGCCTCAGTCAAGCCAAGGATGAATAGCCTTTTTTTAAGGGATTCCTGACACAGTAAATCAAAGAGAGTGCCTGATAGCAGAACAGGCCCTGATCAGGGCAGTTAGAGGCAGGATCCCACCCCTTTAGTGGCAAGGATCCAAATGACAGGCAACACACCACCCAATTGGATGCTTTCTTTTCTATTGTGAGCTATTTCCCCAATGAAATGAGACAGACAGACAGAGAGAGAGACGGGTATTACAGGAGGTGATAAGGATAATGGTGCAGCTGTTACTATCAGTATAAGTGGGCAAGTGTACAAAGCAAATGAATAGGCAATGCAGGAGGGATGCAGTTAGTGGTGTTGTTGGGTGAGAGTGAGTGGAGAAGATGTTGCAGGCAATATTGAGAGTGATAGAGCATGAGCCTGGATAGGAGGTGTGAACAGTGGCAGAGGTAGAGTGACTGAATTATGGGAGAGAAGATAGTGAGACTTACACTGGCAGAATGGAGAATGACATTGACCATCTGGGCATTCCTCCAGACAGCTGGAACTAATTCAACATGGAACCAACCATGGACCAAGCTGGCATGGTCTACTTCTATGACCTCCATTGATAGTCCTCGGTGAAGAGGAATTCACATGTCAACACCAACCCATCCAGCAGGACTTCTAATACCATGCCTACAAAACAGATTGCAATTTTCCTCTGTCTTTCATGTCCAGGTCAAATACCAGAAACTGTGCAAGACAGCTTGAGATTGCTATTACTTGTCCTGGTCTTTTAACCGTGGCACAGATGACAGGGATGCCCTTGAATTCTGTGATACCTGCTGAGTGGTGAGTTACAGAGCATGGCAAGATGGACCAGGAATCAGACATGAGAGGTGCCAGAGGAGCATGGTAGACATTTGATGTATCAGGTTCAGTCAGATAGTGTGAGTTAGCTCACAAGACCTCGTGGAGACAAATCCTCACAAAAAGGCTTGATGCCACTCGTAATGTAAGGTTTCAGCCCAGAGACACCATTCGGGATTTGTTGTTAGTCAGTGTTAAAAGCTAATGGTTTAATGTTTGGCTCTATGAAGTGCCTTGGGTCTTTTTATCACATTAAAGGTACAATTTAACTGCAAACTATTACTGTAAATGAACTTCCATCACTCAACCAATTTAGTGATGCTGGGTTTTACAGAAAAAAATAATTTTTCTAGTTCCAGGTGAAAAGATGTAATTTGCAATCTATATTCAAAGCCCTTAGCATTTTATTTTCTGGTATTGCTTTTAGCTCTTGTGAGTGGAGTGAGGTCACACTGAATACTTTTATAGAATAGATTGCTGTTCCACAAATCTGAAAGTTTTAAATTAAGGTAATAAATAATTGAAACATTCTGAAGTAGTGTCATATTACTATAGGGATGAATATATACAATTCCATCTCCATTTTATGATTCCGACAAAGATAATATACCTATTCCACTTCATAACTGAAGTATCATCTTATTACAAATTAAATTCTTATAACTACAGACATGATTTCACTGTGTTTTATTTCAGAATTAAATTAGTAGTTAGAAGTTTTAGTTATATCTAATAACCCCTCAAGATGTGCCCCTGAGGTCTCATGAAGGAGAATCACAGCAGTATGCACTGTTTTAGTATGAATAAAGTGAAGGTTTGTGCATGTTTCTCCATAGAGAGTAGCAAAAATTACATGTCTTTTCTTATCATAATTTTCTGGCTTCATCTAATACGCTGAAAAACTTAATTTGCTCTGACGATTAACACATTTGCATAAAATATCTTTGTATAGAGTTTTAAAACCCACATATAGCATGATTTGAAATAAAAATAGTCTGTCATCTGTTTTAGAGTAGTATGCAAATACATTTGTTGGTGAACACATTAACTGCTGCACTGCTTGAAGAAATTAAACTCCTCCATGCTTATTTATCTCTTTCTAAACAGAATTGTTTATTTTCCTTACATTACCTGTATGTGGAAAAAAGGTCAAAAATCATACACAATCAATGCTTTTTTTTTAACTCAGGAAATATTGGGAGCCTGATTTCTTTGTTCTAGAACAGAAAGGACTAAAAGGAGACCTGAAACTATTTGAGGGGAATTAAGTATAAAAGGGCATAATTATTTTAAAAAATTAACAGTTCAAATCAACAAGTGAAGAGGGATTACATAGTGTGTAAAATATTGAGCCACATTTATTTTAACAGAAGTTTGGTGAAGTTTGGTAAGTACAGATTTTTACAGTGATACAGTGGCAGAAAGTCAAAAGAAATTAAAAGCCATCTTTTCTCTTCTGTTTGCTCACATGCACCCAGTGAAGTCCCCTCTGAACCACTTTGTTATTTTTCTCCACTGAGATTATTCCTTAAAAGTTTTGAGAACAGGAGAGAATGATCATAATAGTAGAATTAAATACAAAACTAAATGCAAATAAATTAGGACATTTAGCTCATCAATCTCACAATTCTGAAAGTCACTATAATTAATTATGCAGTCCAACTAATGAAATGATTGAGGCTTTATTTCTACCATCATAACCTAGAAAGCCAATCCGAACAGAGTGGTTCTGAGTTAATGGTTTGAGTTTGGTATGACTCTCCGGCATTCTCTTTTTTTTCAGATTTCCATCATCCATTGCAGTTTGCTTTCATCTCGATCTTGATTTTGCCTTTCACTAATTAGTCCTCTTTTCCTGCGGATTGATTTAAGAGTGCAATCAAGAGGAAAAGGGCAATCAAGAAAGAAGAGAAACAATCAAAAGGAAGCTAGCTTAAGTCCAACATTCATCTCCTACATTGGAGAGGATCTGGGAAATCAGTCTTTACAAGAGCTATTGTTGCAAACATTTATAGACTATGTTTTCTTGACTGTATGGTCCATAAGCTTTCCACTGTTCAAGGCTGTGCCAGTACAAGTAATTGTGCCTCTAATTTGTAAATGATAAAAGGCCAGTGTAATTTCAGACATGGGCACAGGCATTATACTGTCTTTTTGTGCCTTGAACGAATAAGGTAAGCAGTGCAGCACCATCAACACTCCAGGCCCCTCTGCCTTGGGGGATTGGATTTTAATTCATTTTTACACTGGTGTTATAGCCCATATACTTTTGAGGAAAAGTTTATTTTTAAATTTAGAATTATGGTCCCTTTAAGAATGAAGTTTTACTGGCAAGTTCCTATACGTGATTTTATGTGGTTCAACTAGTTTACTTTGAAACAAACTGGCTGCAGTGAATATTCTATTCAAAAGGAATTTAGTTGATATTCTTTGCATTAGTTAAAAGGTTTAAAACTTTTGATAACTGAAGGACCTACTAATAGTGAGGCCAATTTCTATGTTAAAAATTACACAACATCAGGTTATAGTCAAACAAGTTTATTTGGAAGCACTAGCTTTCGGAGTGCTGCTCCTTCATCGCGTGATTGTGGAGAGTAAAACTGTAAGACACAGAATTTATAGCAAATGTTTACACTGTGATGTAACTGAAATTAAATATTGAAAAAGATTCGGATTGTTTGTTAAGTCTCTCATCATTTAGAATGACCATTAGGTTTCAGTTCTTCCAAAAAAAACTTTTTTAAAAAGTTACATTCTCAAGTGAACTTTAACAATTTCTACGACAGTAAAGTTGAGAAGAAATATAGAGGTCCAAGAAGTAAGATCATTAGAACCAAGGGAGTTCTGACCCATGGTAGCTATGATTGAGGAGTTTGCAATTTATGTTTTGAACCAGAGTCCACAACAATGGGACAATGAAAAAGATTTCAAAGAGAACCATTGAAAATGGAAATCCAAATATATCTCAACTCTTATACAAATCTTTGAACTGAATCTCAGGCTTAGGCTATTAATCTTTCCATTTCTGATAAGAAATTTATTTTCATTTTTAGAGAAGTAAGATAAATTGGTCTAGAAGGAAATATGAGTTAAGAAGTTTGGTTTAGAATGGAAACTTTTTTTTGATTGGACTTGTAATATATTTAACATAATTGAAGATTTAAGACATGGTTGTTAGTATTGACATTCTTTGATTTTTGTGCAGTAAAATTATTTGTTTTAGAAAGTAAACCTTGTGATTTCTTTTGTTAGTAAATGGGTTTTTGGACACAAAAGAAAAAGATGGTCTACCAAGATCAGAACAATGCAGAGACTAAACACTTTGATGTTTTCATGTATGAATTCAGATATTGCTTGCGTATATTTTCAGTATTATTTGCTCATCAGGAAAAGTAAACAAAATACCATGTCAAATAAAATCGTTTGAAACTATGTTTTTAAAATATGCTGATAATACAAACTGTGAACTTATTCTTGTGATACATACAGCTTTAATTTAACAAACTTCTACACAATGGATAACAGAATGTATTTTCAACTTTATACTGACATCATTTATTTGAAAGTGCTAGACAATCTTGGCATTGATTAATGTTTAAATGTATAACTTACATCACATTCTTATTCCTTTCTCAGCCCAGTTCAAACACCATTATAAATTGTGTCATTTAATAAACTCAAACAGAGACATACAATTTAAATAGCTCTTTAATTTGATTGTTATTTTAAACTTAAAAATCAGGAGTACCATTGTAATTAGCTGACAGCTCATGTACTATGTATCTGGCACTTTACAAATCATTAATCAATGTACATTTGACAGTCTCACAGTAACTGTCAACTCTCAAACTCACACTGCACTTTGCCAAAATGATTGTGCTACATAATGGTGTTGTAAATACATGTTAAATTACATTTATCCAGTCAGGCTTTGGAGGAAAAGATTATTGTAACATGCATACTCTAGAATGTCAAAAAGTCTTTAATTACATATTTTAAAGAATGGCTTGCTAAAGTTTGTAAAAAGCAAAAGCATTGTGGGTGCTGAAAATCAGAAACAAAAACAGAAATTTCAGTCCTGAGAAAGGATCATTCAACCTGAAACATTAACTCTGATTTCTCTCCACAGATACTGCTAGACCTGCTGAGTTTTTCCAGCAATTTCTGTTTTTGTTGCTAAAGTTTGTGTTATGATTTCAAATGGTATTGGCCATGCCTTTACAATAAAAAATTATCACGCTTGTATCTAGCATATGTAAAAAAAAAGCTTACATAAGGTAAATGTTTGAGATCCACAAAGATTCTGTTAACAATGCAATTCATTGTAGAGCTGACCCTTCTGTGATTTATATTTGTCAAAATCCAAAAGGTTGCATGAAGTGCTGAATGTCACATTTCCAGTTTTGCAGGTCACAAAACTTTGTTTGAAGATGAGACTTAGAAATAAAGTTTTCTTGTAAAAGCTGGCTGTGAAATATATTTTGATTTTGACTCCCAGCAGTCTGTAATGCAGCAATGAATTGTTTTTTGTGACTTATTCAGACAATGAAAACTTAGATAGAGGGAAATCTATTGTGTTAATTCCTTGTGGAACATTTCTGAAGGTTTGTAGGGAATAAACTGATTGGTTTCATACTGAGAGCAATCCCATTAATTTTATTTCTTGACAAAAATGTACTTTGCACTTTCTGTTCCAAGCGTATTTTGATGTAATAAACATTTTTTCATGATGCTCAACTACAGTGCATAACAACAGATTTAAAACAAAACAGATCTGAAGAAAGTTCCTTTCCAAAAAATTCGACTGGAAATGGATCTGTGTGGCGAAAGGGACTGCTGACTGAGGTATGTCTTTGGCCTGAGCCTAAACTCCCAGGTGGTTACTAAACTGGACAACGCAAGATATATTGACTGAGAGATGTGGCAAAGGCAATTCTTTACCTGATTTTCTCAGTGCCTTTACATAAATAGCCAACTGACTACATATTTTAAACTTTTCTTTCAACACAATATGTGTTCCCACAGAGCACCCTTGCCCACTCCCAGCCTCCTATACACTCCTGCCATCAAAAATGTTTCCTGTACTGGTAGCCCAATGTGGCATAGATGCCTGACAGTAAAAGGAAAACTGAAGGATGTCCATGAATCTGGAATTTCCGGTATGAGCAGTGTGGCTGTTGCCAGCAGGCTTATTCAAACGAATGTCAAGGTGCAAATTTTGTGACTCTTTTACTTCGGCAACTAAAAATATATTGCACGTTAAAAGAACTAGCATCGTTTAGTAAAGAGAAAAGTTTGTAGGTACATGGATTGTTATCAAATACTCAGATCAGCACAAAAAAGCTGCAGTAAATTAATTACCTTTGAGGTGCGACCACTGTTGCCGTGCAGGTAGCTTATACAAATGGTCTCACAAACAAAAAACACAGTGAATAAGCAAGTAACTTGTTTTAAAGGTTTAGGTTGAGGGAAAATGGGTAACAAGACAATTTATTGATCTTTGAATTATTTTTCATAGAAATATTTACGTCCAACTAAAACATTAGAAGAGACAATTTAATACATCATCTAAGATAGCACTCCCAGCAATATATCAGCTTTGCACTCTCTGAGCAATGTGTTTAGGTTTTATCCTAGGCATCAACTGCAGACTCAGTAGGAAAAGTGCAACCATTGAGTCAAGCTGACATTGAGTAGGTGGAATCAACATTGCATATCAAAGTATGTTGAACGTGATATTTTTCTTATGATTTTGTAACTTGGCTGTTAATTCTTAAAGTTTCGAAATTTCTTTTTTTTTCAGAACTTATGTAAAAATAAATTATCTTGATATAAAGTGGCTGAAAGTCCATTGTTCTTCCAATGCCAATAGATAGTAAATTCAGCAAGAATTTACTAGAAGAATATAAATTAGTCTAGGACCCAATTACATTAGCTTCTGAAATTACATGGAAATTTCCTAAGTGGTTAATTCCCCTTTGCAAACCATCTATGCTGAATAGGGTGGGATAAAGGAGTGGGTCCTCATAGTGGGGAGTTTCAAAATCTAGTGGTGTCAACAGTTGGGGTTTTAGATAGATGCATCCTCACATGGATCTGTTTATTATGAGGGCATAAAGAGACTGTAGTGGGAGATAAACAAGTCAAGTGTGTGGGCAAAAACTTGGCAGATGGAATATAATGAGGGGAAGTGTGAGGTTATGCACTTTGATAGGAAGAACAGAAGGTTGAATATTATTTAAATGGAGAGAGACTGCATAACATTATGAATCAGAAGCATGTGGGAGGTTTTGTCCATGTATCACAAGAAGCTTACATCATGGTTCAAGTGAAGGCAAATGGAATGTAGGCTATTATTAGATTCTCTACAGTGTGGAAACATGCCCTTTGGCCCAGCAAGTCCACACCGCCCCTCCAAAGAGAAATCCACTCCCCTACCCTGTATTTACCCCTGACTAATACACCTAACACTGTGGGCAATTTAGCATGGCCAATTCACCTGACCTGCACATCTTTTGGATTGTGGGAGGAAACTAGAGCACCCAGAGGAAACCCACACAGACACAGGGAGAATGTGCAAACTCCACACAGACAGGCAGGAATCAAACCCAGGTGCTGTGAGGCAGCAGTGCTAACCACTGAGCCACCGTGCCACATGGGAATTTCAAAGGGAATGCAGCATAAAAGAAGAGAGGTTTTTCTAAAACTATACAACACGCTAGTCAGTACATAGTTGAATACTGCAAACATTTTTTGGGCCCCTTATGTGAAAAAAGCTACACTAACATTGGAGGCTGTCCAGATAAGGTTCACTAGGCTGATACCTGGTAAGGGTGTGACTGTTTTATGAGGAAAGGTTCAGTCAGTTGGCCCTGTATCCATTGAAATATAGAAAAAGGAGAGGTGCACTTATTAAAACATGCAGGTATTTTTGGGGACGTGGCATGGTAGATGCAGAAAGGTTGTTTCCCTTTCTGGGAGAGTCTAAGACCAGAGGGCATAATCTCAGCATAAGGGGTTCCACATTTTAAGACAGATATGAGAAGGAATTTCTTCTCTCAGAAGGTAATGAATCTATGGAGTTCTTTACTATGAAGGGCTGTTAAGAACATTAAGGATATTCAAGGCTGAGACTGGCAAAGTTTTAATCTGAAAGGGAATCAAGGGTTAGGGGGAAAAGGCAAGAAAATTGAGTTCAGGACTATTTGATCAACCATGGTCTCAATTTCTCCACCCACCTCACCCACTCCAACCTCACCACCTCCAAACACGTAGCACTCTACAACAAACCCTGATTCACCATCAAACCCGCTGACATAGGTGGGGTGGTGGTAGTCTGGAGAACAGGCCCCGATGTCACAGAGGCTGAACATCAGGCCAAAAACCCATCAGGCCAAAAACACTCACTGTCTGTGCCCTCATTACCTCAGATGATCTTCCCTCCACTGCCTCCAAACTCATAGTTCCCCAGCCCCACACTGCCAAGTTCTACCTCCTCCCCAAGATACACAGGCCCAACTACCCCATCGTCTCAGCATGCTCCTGCCCCATTGAACTCATCCCGTCCTACTTCAACTCCATCCTCTCCCCTTCAGTTCAAGCACTTCCCATCTACATCCGCGACACCAACAACACCCTTCATCTCTTCAGCAACTTCCAGTTCCCTGGCTCCCAGTACTTTATCTTCACTATGGATGTGCAGTCCTTATATAAGTCAATACCCAACAAGGATGGCCTCCAGGCCCTCCGCTTCTTCCTTTCCAACAGGGCCATCCAGTCCTCCTCCACCAATACCCTCCTCTGCCTCGTCAAACTGGTCCTCACCCTCAACAACTTTTCCTTTAACTCCTCCCATTTTTCCAAATCAAGGGGGTGGCCATGGGCACCTGGATGGGCTTTAGCTATGTCTGCTGCTTTGTTGTCTATATTGAACAGTCCCTCTTCAGTGCCTACACAGGCACTGTGTCCCAACTCTTCCGCTGTTACATCACTGACTGCATCAGTGCAGTGTCCTGCATCTAAGCTGAACTGGAGCAGTTCATCGACTTCACCCACAACTTCCACCCCACTCTCAAACTCACTCAGTCCAACTCAGACACGTCCCTCCCCTTTCGTGACCTCTCCGTTTCCATCTCCGGCGACAGTCTCCAGACGGATGTTTACTGCAAACCCACACACTTCCATAACTAGCTGGAGTACACCTCCTCTCTTCCAGTATCCTGCAAGAACTCCATCATGTTCTCCCAATTCCTCTGCCTCCGCCGTATCTGCTCAGACAAGGACACATTCCACTCGCGAGCATCCCAGTGGTCAACCTATTTCAAGCAACGTGTTTTTCCTCCCTCTGCCATCCAGATAGCCCTCCGCTGCACCACCTCCATTCCCTGTTCTACTGCTTTCAAGCCCCACCCACCCAATCCAACAAAGACAGAGTCCCTCTTGTCCTCACCTACCACCCTACCAGTGTCCACAGCCAATGCATTGTCCTTAAACACTTCTGCCAACTCCAACTGGACCCCACCACCTAGAACATCTTTCTCTCCCCAACCCTCTCTTCCTTTCGCAAGAACCATTCCCTTCAACAGTCCTTGCTTTGCACCACTCTCCCCACCAAATCCCTCCTTCAACCATAGG
Organism: Chiloscyllium punctatum; assembly: GCF_047496795.1. Lineage (NCBI taxonomy): Eukaryota > Metazoa > Chordata > Chondrichthyes > Orectolobiformes > Hemiscylliidae > Chiloscyllium > Chiloscyllium punctatum. The sequence goes on from NC_092740.1 coordinate 64,760,232, forward strand.
CTAGGTGCTGGCAGGTGGGACGAGATTGGGTTGGGATGTCTGGTCAGCATGGATGGGTTGGACCAATGGGCATGTTTCCGTGCTGTACAGCTCTATGACTCTAAAAGATGCAAAACCTGCTGATACACCATCCCTCTCATCTCCATCCAGGGCTCCAAACAGTCCTTCCAGGTGAGACAGAGGTTGCAAATGGGAGGAACAACACCTCATCTTCTGCATGGGCAGCCTACAGCCCTAAGCACTCAATATTGAGTTCTCCAATTTCAAATAACCTCCCTTCCCATCCCCCGACTCTCTTCGCAGCCCCTCCCCCTCCCTTCTACTTCTCCCTGCCACTAACTGGATTTATTTCTCCGATCAACCAACCAGGTCATACCCTCCACCAGTTGTCACCTATCCTCACTGCACCACCCTGCCTCCACCTTTTACTGCAGCTCCCCTTACACCCACCCGAGTCTTGAAGAAGGGTTACATCCAAAACATTGACTTCTCCACCTCCTGATACTGCCTAGCTTGTTGTGTTCTTCCAGCCTGTCTATTATGGTGTCATTGAATGGCAGAACAGATTTGATGGGTTGAATGGCTTACTTCTGCTGCTCCACCTTAGAGTTTATGGTCACATATTAAATTTGTACATCCTCCCATGAGCTGTTTGCTTATCCACTAATCTATAGCTATTTAATTAAAAGTAATTAATTGGGACCATCAGGAACTCAATTACAACTATTATAGCATTATGTGAGAATGTAGTCTATTTATAGGAGGTACAAAAATGTTAATTTCTAAAATTCTCCTTATGCTGGTTGAGCTTGTGGACATCATATAAAATCTTTGTAACTACATAAACATTTCAAATAAAGAGAAACTATAAAGAAGCATAGCAATTAAATAATCGGCTATGCATTATTCCAATTAATATTTCTGAATTTCTCTTTACTATAGTTCAAGGATTCAATTCAAGTAATGAAAGGAAAGCACGCTATAAAACAAGAATTTCAGCATTGAGAACATATTTTTTCAATGACTATCTACAAACTCGAGTTTCCAGTCTCTAAGTAATACTTTGCTGCTTTGTTTAAATGAGTAATTACAGACAGGAGACATACAGAAAATACACAAAGGCCCAGCAAATGTTATTGAAAATGAGTCAATTTGAAATGAGAAGAAAAGGACAAATTGCTGTTCTGAACAATGTTGTGTCTTGACATTGTAAATGTCATATTGGTTTTGTCTCCTACATTGCCAAGTGAAAACAAAATCACACACTTCAACAGCATTCTTCAGGTTCACTGTACTCTCAGTTGAGATGAAGCAAAGCTGTAGGATAACAGTTAAAAACAGAACAAGGATTAAGAAGCACGAGAGGCATAAGCAGACAGAAGGGCTCTGAAGAAGAACAACGACAACAAAAACATCAGCTTGTATTTTATACCTACATTCCAAAACATGCCAAAGTTGTCCACAGGAACATTATCAAAAAAACAGTAATGACAAGCCCAAAAGGAGATATCTGGAAATATGACCAACACATTGGAAAAGTGATATCTTTCATTGTTTTAAGAAAGACAAGAGGGTACAAGAAACGTAAAGCTTAAGGAGGGAATTCCAGTACTTAGAATCATTACACATAATGCTATAGCCATCAACGGTAGAATGATTAACATCAGGAATGCTCAAAAGACCACATTACATGAGTTGAGGGATTTCACATGGTTATAAGACTGGAGAAGGTGAAAAGGACAGAGCGAGGCAAGGCCATGGAGGGACTGGAGATTTTTCTGGAACATGCTGCAAATTTTAAGATCACCTGATGTTTTAGCGACAGCCAGTGTTGGTCAGCAAGCACAGGTATGACATATGAATAATATTAGGTGTGAATTAGAATAAGGGCATGAAACTTTTGAATTACCTCAAGTTTATTGGGATGATAGAAAGTCAAACGCTAGAGGGGTGTTTTGGAATAGTCAAGGGTAAAGATAGCAAGAAATAGATGAACATTTCAGCTCCCTTCAGTTTAAATACTGACATGTCAATGGGCATTTTATCCATATTGGCCTCAGAATCATGTACTGGTTAGCACTTCATTGTCACTTCTCTGCAGCTGGCCTCAGTTAATCAGCACTTGAAAAACTGCTGGCAGATCAGGCACCTGCATAGCCCAGGGCAGGAGAGGACCCAATGGTGCCTGCAATTCGTGATGCATACATTTGCACAGGAAGACACAGGAGCAGCAGACAGGGGATGCTGGGTAATCTGACATAAAGACTGCAGCACTGCAACAACACAGTTGGGACACTGCTGTCATGCAGTGTGAGATTCTGGCTGACTCTGAGGATAGGTTGGAGGCTGTCATGGAGAGCCCAGTCTGGTGGTCTCAAAACCTGCAGGAATGTAGCAATGGGCCAAGGTGACAGAGGGGCAAAGGGCTTTTCTTTTGTGGAGTAGTGAGGCTTGGTTATCAGTATTCTCTCCCAATCAGAGCCATAACTAGGCTATACTACTGAAGCTATTTTTCAAAGAACAATACACAATTTGCATCATCCTTAACCTAATGATTTGAATCCACCCAGAAAGGTATCCATCTGTCTTTCTATTTTCGAATAACTTTCTATAATGTGAATCTCCTTGAAGTCGATCTCAAAGAGGAATAGGTTTGTACTTTGATAGAACACTATGCTTCATCTTCTCAAAGCCATCTTCATTAATTCAGACACCAGTGTCTCTCGCTTATCAGCACTATTACGATTGCATTTCCCATCAGCATCTGTTTAGTGTCACATTTCAGCACATTTTGCAAATTTATTTTCAAAAGACTGATATTTATGCAGGACAGAGCAAGTAATATAGTAAAATTATTTTTCTGCCATCATTAAAAAGTTTGGTTTCTTTTATTCTGCAGATCAAGAGTAGATCCTTCGATGCGCTGGGGCAGGAAGACATCTACTGGCACTTTGTTTTCTGATTGCAATGAATACAGAAGGCTGGTGCCAGGCAAGTAGTCCCATTCAAAAGTGAGGGGGCATTGCAGGAGGCTGATATATTCATATAGAGTCACAGAGATGTACAACATGGAAACAGACCCTTCAGTCCAACTCTTCCATGCCAATCAGATGTCCCAACCCAATCTAGTCCCACCTGCCAGTACCTAGCCCATATCCCTCCAAACCTTTCCTATTCATATACCCATTTAAATGTTGCAATTGTATCAGCCTCCACCACTTCCTCTGGTAGATCATTGCATACACATATCACCCTCTGCGTGACAAAGTTGCCCCTTACGTCTCCTTTATGTCTTTCCCCTCTCAACCTAAACCTGTGCCCTCTAGTTCTAGACTTCCCCATTCCAGGGAAAAGACTTTGTCTATTTATCCTATCCATGATTTTATAAATGTCTATAAGGTCACCCCTCAGCCTCTGATGCTCCAGGGAAAACAGCCCCAGGCTATTCAACCTCTCCCTATAGGTCAAATCCTCCAACTCCACTTGCAAATGCGAGGTCTTGCACTTTGGAAAAAAACAACACAGGCATAGACTATTTTATAAATGGTGAGAAAATTCATAAAGTCAAAGTACAAAGGGATCTGGGAGTGCTAGTACAGGATTCTCTAAAGGATGACTTGCAGGTTGAGTCCGTGGTTAAAAAAGCAAATATAATGCTGTCATTTTCTCATGAGGGTTGGAATGTAAAAGCAGTGATGTGCTTCTAAGACTTTATAAATCTCTAGTTAAGCCCCATTTGGAACACGGTGTCCAGTCTTGGGCCTCACACCACAGGAAGGGCATACTGGCACTGGAGCATGTCCGGCAGAGATTCACACGGATGATCCCTGGAATGGTAGACCTAACATACAATTAACGGCTGAGGATCCTGGGATTGTATTCATTACAGTTTAGAAGGTTGAGGGGAGATCTAATAGAAACTTACAAGGTAATGCATGGCTTAGGGTGGACGCTAGGAAATTGTTTCCATCAGGCGGGGTTACTAGGACTCGTGGGCACAGCCTTAGAATCAGAGGGGGTCACTTTAGAATGGAAATGAGGAGACATTTTTTCAGCCAGAGAGTGGTGGGCCTGCGGAATTCATTGCCACAGAGTGCAGTGGAGGCCAGGGTATTAAAGGTCTTCAAGGCAGAGATTGATAAATTCTTAATTGTTCAAGGAATTAAGGAATACGGGGAGAGTTTGGGTAAGTGACAGCGAAATGCCCATCAGCCATGATTCAATGGGCCGAATGGCCTTACTTCCACTCCTATTTCTTACAGTCTTATGGTCTTAACCCTGGCAACATCCTTGAAAGTCTTTTTTGAGCCCTTTCAAGTCCTGCTAAGACTTGCTTTTCCAAAATGCAGCACCTCACGTTTATCTAAATTAAACACTAACTGCCACTTATTAGCCCATTGGTCGCTCTGATCAAGATTCTGTTGTAATCTGAAGCAAGCTTCTTTGCTGTCCACTACACCTCCAATTTTGGTGTCATTTGCAAACTTACTAACTATACCTCTTAGACTCACACCCAAATCATTTATATAAACGATGAAAAGTAGTGGAACCCAATACTGATCCTTGTGGCACCCCACTGGCCACAGGCCTCTAGTCTGAACATAACCCTCACCACCACTCTCTATTTTCTACTTTTGAGCCAGTTCTGTATCCAAATGGCTAGTTCTCCCTGTATTCCATGAGATCTAACCTTGCTAACCAGTCTCCCCTGGGGAACCTTGTCGAACGTCTTACTGAAGTCCATATAGGCCACATCTACTGCTCTGCCCTCATCAATCCTCTTTGTTCATTCTTCAAAAAACTCAATCAAGTTTGTGAGACATGATTTCCCATGCACAAAGCCATGTTGATGATCCTTAATCAATCCCTGTCTTTCCAAATACATGTACATCCTGTCCCTCAGGATTCCCGGCAACAACTTGCCCACCACTGACATCAGGCTCACTGGGCAATAGTTCCCTGACTTGTCCTTACCACCATTCTTAAATAGTGGCACCACGTTTGCCAACTTCCAATCTTCCAGCACCTCACCTGTGACTATCAATGATACAAATGTCTCAGCAAGAGGCCCCGGAATCACTTCCCTAGCTTCGCACAGAGTTCTAGGGTCACCTGATCATGTCCTGGGAATTTATCCACTTTTATGTGTTTCCAGACATCCAGCACTTCCTTTTAAGATGTCACCATCTATTTCCCTACATTCTATATCTTCCACACAAAGGCTGCCCTGCTGATGTTGGAGGAGCCCTATTCTCTCCTTAGTTACCCTTTTGTTCTTAATGCATTTATAAAAACCCTTTGGATTCTCCTTAACTCTATTTGCCAAAACTATCTCATGTCCCCTTTTTGTCCTCCTGATTTCCCTCTTACGTATACTCCTATTGCCTTTATACTCTTCTAAGGATTCACTCGATCTATCCTCTCTATACCTTACAAATGCTTCCTTCTTTTTCTTAACCAAACTCTCAAATTCTTTAGTCATCTAGCATTCCTTATACCTACCAGCCTTTCCTTTCAATCGAACAGAATTATACTGTCTCTGAATTGTAGTTATCTCATTTCTGAAGACTTCCCATTTTTCAGACATCCCTTTACCTGCAAACATCTGGCCCCAATCAGCTTTTGAAAGTTCTTGCATAATACTGTCAAAATTAGCCTTCCTTCAATTTAGAACTTCATCTTTTAGATTTAGCCCATGCTTTTCCATCACTATTTTAAAAGTAAAGCTGACCCCAAAGTGCTCCCCCATTGACACCTCAGTCACCTCCCCTGCCATATTTCTGAAGGGTAGATAAAGTTTTGGACCTGTTTGAATAGGTACATCCATATAGTGAATCAAAACATTTTCTTGTACACACTTAACAAATTCCTCTCCATCTAAAACCTTAACATGATGGCAGTCCCAGTTAACATTCGCTACCATAACCACCCTATTGTTCTTGCAGATAACTGAGATCTCTTTACAAGTTTGTTTCTCAATTTCCTTCTGACTATTAGGGGGTCTATAATCCAATCCCAATAAGGTGATCATCCCTTTCTTATTTGTCAGTTCCACCCAAATAACTCCCCTGGATATATTTCTGGGAATATCCTCCCTCAGTACAACTATAATGTTATGCCTTATCAAAAATGTCACTCCCCCTCCTGTCTTGCCTCCCTTTCTGTCCTTCCTGTAGCATTTGTATCCTGGAACATTAAGCTGCCAGTCCTGTCCATCCCTGAGCCATGTTTCTGTAATTGCTATGATATCCCAGTCCCATATTCCTAACCATGCCCTGCTTTCATCTGCCTTCCCTGTTATGCCTCGTGCATTGAAATAAATGCAGTTTAATTTATCAGTCCTACTTTTTTCCTGCTTTGTCCCTGCCTGTCCTGACTGTATATCTCACTTCTTTTCTCAACTGTACCAGTCTCAGATTGATCTCTTTCCTCACTATCTCCCTAGATCCCACCAACACCCCCTGCCCCCAACTTTACTAGTCTAAGTCTTCCCGAGCAACTCTAGCAAATCTTCCTGACAATACATTAGTCCCCTTCCAATTCAGGTGCAATCCATCCTTCTTGTACAGGTCACTTCCACCCCAGAAGAGATTCCAAAGATCCAAAAATGTGAACCTTTCTCACATACACCAGCTCTTCAACCATGCATTCACCTGCTCTATCGTCCTGTTCCTACCCTCACTAGCTTGTACTACTGGGAATAATTCAGATATTATTACTCTTGAGGACTCCTTTTTAAATTCCTGCCTCACTCTCTCTATTCTCCCTTCAGAATCTCATCCTTTTCCCTTCCTGTGTTGTTGGTTCCAATGTATACAATGACCTCCTGCCAGCCCTCTCCCACTTGAGAACATTCTGCACCCTCTCTGAGACATCCCTGATCCTGGCACCAGGGAGGCAACACCCCATTCTAATTTTTCACTGCGCCTCGGACTAGACAGTCCCCTAACACAAATGATCTCTTGGAACCCGATTTGCCTTTCATTGCATTAGAGCCAATCTCAATACCATGTGGCAGAGTTTGTGGATAATTTAAAAAAGGAGCAATCGTTGTCACACTGATCCAGAATGTCATTTCTGATTTGAACCACCATTGTGTTATGGCAGGTCTCAAGCACAGAATTCCAGGAAAGATGAACACAGAATTGTGAACAAACAGCATATTCAAGAACTTGAAGTGCTTTTTAAAGACAAAGGATTCAGGTGTTGCATCCTAAAAGGAGAGGAATTATGAGAATATACCTGAGGGGAAGGAGTGTTATTAATATCTGCTGAGGTGGGAGCCAAGAAAGGAAACTAGGTGGTTTGGAGTTTAGTAAAAATAGGGCTGGGGGAGAAGGAGGTGGCCACCAAGAAAACAAAGGTGCTTGAAATAGGCATAAGAAGAGGCTGGAGTAAAACAAAGAAAATATGTGTTTTTTGGATTAGGCTAGGACAGCCTGCTGGGACGTTTAGCCAGTTGGACTATGAAAGCAAGTCGTGATATAAACAGTTGACCAGCTGGTCCCAAATTTAAATTTTCAAAGTTAGCCTTGAGATCCTGACATTAGTCATACACGCAGATGAGTTTACAAGTGGCGAACTCCTGCTGCTCACTTCTTCAGGTTCTATCATCTTTATATGCTTGATGTGAAAGGTGGCTCCTTTCTTCAGTCCTTGGCCAACTTCACCTCAGCTCACTACACCCCTCTGATTGTGCAGTAAGCTGTCCATGTTAAAAAGTGAGCATCCTTCCCAGGTCTTCTTTCTGTATCTATATTTGTTTCAGCCCCCGCAGTCCATACCGTGTTCAGCCATTTTCACCCACTCTTGGCTCCCTTTAGTGAAAATTCTTCTTTTGATAGATTTTGTATCTTGTTCTGTCAACTCCTTGAAGTTGAAAAACATGGAAATAGGATCCTGATGATGTGGGTCAGTTAAGCAGGCATGCCAAAGCCTACTTCTTTGATAGATTGATTCTGATCTGTTATATCTGGTCCCTACTTGCGGTGTGTGGATCAGTTGAAATTAAATTCTGCCCTAGGTACAAGTGCACCATTTCTTTGCAACTATTTAATCTTACCATGACCACCATAAATACCTCACAATGGCTCATGATACAGCAACATCTTGATTTTAAAATTTCTCACCATTGTTTTCAAATTCCTCAATGGCTTTATCCATACCTAGCTCATAATTCTCCTTCAATCCTCCAGAATATTAGTAGACACCAAAGTCTGGCCTCTTGACCATTTTCAGATTTAGTCACTGCGACATTGGTGGTCATGCCTTCAACTGCCAAGACTTTAAGCTCTGGAATTTCCTTCCTATATTCCTCTGTCTCTCTACCTCAATTCCTTTCTGATGATACTCTTTAAAACCTGTTTCTTTGATCAGGCTTTTGAACATCTGATCCAATAACTCCTTCCGTGACTTGGTATCACACATAATATTGGAATGTTCCAGTGAATGGTCTCAGGATGTTTTCTGACATTATCGGCGCTATGTAAATATAACTTGTTGTTAACATTGTGATGCAGGCAAGTCACTGTCAATAAATCACTCTGGCACTGAAAATCAGCTGTTGAAATTGGCTTAGTAGTTTTGCTTTAAATGTCAAATTATTAAAACAAAGTTAGGACATTTAATTGCTATCTCTTATTTTTCTCTGTTTTAAGACAATCTTTATTTTCTTCCCTTTATTTTCCTGCATCAAAGTTGAATTAAATTCATGCAATTTAATATTCCCTCCTTTCTACAGCAAAGAAAAAGGCCATTCAGCCTATCAAGTCTGTGCCTTGCCAAAACAAACAAACAACTATTTTAATACCATTTTTCAGCATTTGACCCAAAGCTTTGTATGCCTTGGTGTTGCAAATGCATATCTAAATCCATCTTAATATTATAAGGATGGCTGCCACTAACAACTCAGTTCTGAATTCCCACAATCCTCTTGATGAAGAAACATTTCCTCACATCTCCTCTAAACATTTTGCCCTTATCTTAAATCTATGCCTCCTGGTCATTGATCACTCCACCAAAGAGCAAAGGTTTCTTCCTGTTTACCGTGTCCATTCTTTCATAATGTTAGACATGTCAATCATGCTATCCTTCACTCTCCTCTGATCCAAGGAAAACAATCAATCTATCTATTTTCTCAATGTAACTAAACTCCCCAGCCCAAACATCCTGGCAAATCTCCTGTGCACCCTCTCAGTGCAGTCACATCCCTCCTGTAATGTGGATTCCAGAACTGATTCCACAACCAATATTTTATACAGGGCCAGCAAAACCTTCCTATTCTTAAACTCCATACCTCAGCTAATAAAGGCAAGTATCCTCCCGTGCTTTCATAACCCCTTTATCCACCAGTCCTTCGATGTTAAGAGGCCAATGGGCATGCCTGCCAAGATTCCTCTAATCCTCGGTGCTCCCGGGGTCCTGCCTTTCATCATGTATTCCGATGCCTTGTTTATCTTACCCATGTTCACCATCAAGAGTGTGGTGCTAGAAAAGCACAGCAGGTTAGACAGCATCCGAGGAGCAAGAAAATCGATGGTTCGGGCATAAGCCCTTCATCAGGAATGAGGCTGGCGGGCTGGGGGGTTGAGAGATAAATGGGAGGGGGTGTGGGGTGGGAGAGGGTGGGTGAAGATAGCTGACAAAGCGTTAGGTGGATGAAGGTGAGGGTGAAGGCAATAGGTCAGAGAGGAGGGTGGAGCAGATAGATGAGAAAGGTGATGGACAGGTCAAGAGAGCGGTGCTGAGTTGGAGGCTTGGGACTGGGATAATGTGGGGGGAGGAGAAATGATGAAACTGTCGATTTCCACATTGATTCCATGTGGTTGCAGAGTCACAAGGAGGAATATGAGGTGTTCTTCCTCCAGGCATCGGGTGGTAAGGGTTCGGCAATAGAGGAGGCCCAGGACCTGCATGTCCTTGATGGAGTGGGAGGGGGAGTTGAAGTGTTCTGCCATGGAGCAGTGAGGATGGTTGGTGCAGGTGTCCCAGAGATGTTCTCTGAAATGTCCCCCATAGTTCAGGACCTCCCTACTTACATAGAGGACACCATCCATGCCCTTCACCTCCTCCAAGATTTTCGTTTCCCCAGCCTCCAATGCCTCATCTTCACCATGGACACCCAGTCCATGTAAACATCCATCCACCATGACGACGGACTCCAAGCCCTCCATTTCTTCCTGTCACTTTCAACTCTCATCACCAGCGCTCACTTTCTCCACGTTCACCATCTCCCACATATCAAGATTGAACTCTAATTGCCACTGATATGCGCACCGGGCCAGCCCATATATTAGATTAGATTAGATTCCCTACAGCGTGGAAATAGGCCCTTCAGCCAACAAGACCACACCGACCCTCTGAAGTGTAACCCACCCAGACCCATTTCCCTCTGACTAATGCGCCTAACACTATGGGCAATTCAGCATAGCCAATTCACCTAATCTGCACATCTTTGGAATGTGGGAGGAAACCCACACAGATACGGGGAGAATGTGCACACTCCATACAGATGGTCACCTGAGGTTGGAATCGAACCCAGGTACCTGGTGCTGTGAGGCAACAGTGCTAACCACTGAGCCACCGTGCCACCTTGTCATCTAAAGTAATCCTCCTCTTCTGGACCAGACCAAAATTGCCACAAACATATCAAGGAGGTAACCTAAACTCCAACTTTAATCTTATTTAAAGTCAAGTGTAAGGTGGTGTGCTCCAGGTGCAATCCTATTGGTCACACTATTCGGCAAAGGTCTACTGAAGATCTCCACATCTATTTCATCACCAGACTGTCTCCTCAATCTTCAAGAAATCCAGATGAATCCCCAGACAAAAGTATTCTGTCCTTCTACTCGAAACAGACATCAAACACACTGAGGTGAGATCGTTGTTTCACTTTTACAAAATAATTTTGGCTCAGTAATGACTGCTATCTGTACTTTCTTCAGAATGGAAATCACATCTGTCTTTCTATAAATCCAATGCTTTGTTTCATAACCAGCTTTTGATGCACTTGTCCAACTGAGATTCATATTTTTTTTACTTGAGAGCTGTTCTCCAATTACGTGGAACGTAGTGTGAATAACATTATTACTTACTGTTGCAGCTTCCTTGAGCTCCTTCTCCAAATTACCTCCTCAGTTAAAACCGAGGCATCAAATTTCTATAGTACAATGAAAATCTGTTCAGGATCAGCTGCCATGTTCTTGCTGTAAGCTGGTTTCAGTGGAACCATTCTAACTCTTGTTTATCTCCATGGTTGTTGGTGGGGTGGGGGGGTGGGGAATGAAATGGTGATGAGGGAAGATACCAGAAAGGGACAGAGAAACAATGGGGATAATGACCGGGCAAAGAGAAGGTCTTCAATGTCAGTGGACATTTGGATGCCACTTCATTTGGTGAGTGGAGCACAGCTATTCTAAACTGGAAACCAAATAGACTGCAGCAGTTCAAGAAGGCAGCTCACCACCACTTTCTCAAGTTAACTGGGGATGAGCAGTAAGTACTGGGCAGCCAGCAATGCCCAAATCCCATGAAAGAGTTCCTAAAAGTTTCAGTGGGATGAGGAAAACTCAAAATAAAAGAAGAACAAAGTATGACAATGGATGGGAAAATAGAGTGATGATAGGAATGAAGGAAGCAGACCAGACTTTATCAGGAGGGTTTAGAAATGCCTTAGTTGGAAAAGATATAAAAGGAAAGTGGGATAGCAAGGATGAGGAGAAGCAACATCAACTAAATGGAGAAACTTTAACGTGGTTACAGCAATAGAGAGAAATGTGGTGATTTACTCATAGATCCTTTAAGGTTACAAATTGAAGAATCTGTTAGCCAAAGACAAAAAATATTGTTTCGATGGAAGAAACATGGGCCTGAATTTTTGCCTGTACATTGGATGTGCAGAGTAAGGGGAATTCCAGCTTCTGTGAATCTGACTTTTAAAAAAGGCTCGAGAGTGTGGTGCTGGAAAAGCACAGCAGGTCAGGTAGCATCTGAGGAGCTGGAGAATTGACGTTTCAGGCAAAAGCTCTTCATCAGGAATGCTACCTGGATGTAGTGAAGAAGATGTCAGATATGAAAGTGAGCTGGGCAGGAGGCCTATCTTGAGGATTCAGGAATCTTCAAACCCCACACAAACCTTCTATGCCCCATCCATGCCACTTTGTGGCCTATACCCAACCCTATTAATTAATGCTTTTCATGCCACTAACTTAGTGGTAACCAATGTCCCTCACCCACCACCTTTATCCCTTACATCCAGTGAGCCAACGTACCCAGCATGCACCATAAGTTGATCTCAGGACCCATGCAGAGATAACTGGAGATTTAAGTGTCTACTGCAGATTTCAGTACAGTATATTGATTTTAAAAAACCTCTTATCCATGAAAATCCATTTACTACGTTTACATTGTTTCATTACATAATGCGTCACTGCAAAACAAAAATTCCAAAGTGTAATTGTTTCTAAAAACAAGCACTGGAAATTTATAGTCCCACTTCAAAGAATCTATAACCACTTGTAACCACTAATCAAAATGTGAGATTGCAATTTTTCTTTCCAAGATGAAAACGCAGTTGGTAAGCTGAGTAGGGGCCCGACAGCTCCTATCAGCATCCTTTCTCTTTTTTTCTTCTTTGCTCTTTAGTGCTTTTTCTTTTTTTTTCTTTTTCTTTTAAGTCTGGAGAGTGGCAGCAGCAGCAACTCCAGGACAGGTGAGATACGGCTCTACCACAACCCGGAATCTCCTGCCAAACGAGGAGCAGGTCCTGGTCTGATTTGAAGACTAGGCCCAGGCACTGGAAGGATGAGAAGTGGTTGTCTGGCATACCATGGTGGTCTCCCAGTGTGGTGGTCTTATTCCAGCATGGCGTTCTCGTCTGGGTGTGGTAGTCTTGTCCTGGCTTGGAGGTCTTGTCCCAATGTGGACGTCCTCTTTGTCTTTGGCTTCCAGATATTCCAACGGCCTTGCAGGTGGTTTCATCCAGGAGTGGCAGCTTTGGCCCGGCATGGTGGTCTTGTCCTGGCTCAATCTTCAGGGTATTCCATCATCCCTTAACCGGTTTTCCCTGAGCCCAGGTGACATTAATCAAACTGTGAAAGACTCTGTCTTAATTTTACTTTTCTTTATTATCATGTATGACTTCTTTCATTCACATATGTGCCGTGGTAGGATGACTGATAAAACTATTCACTGCATTTTTCATGTAGAAGTGCACATGGCAATGAACTTCTATTCTACTGTAATAATGGAGGATTCTGAATTCAGTCATGCAGCAGTAATCCAGTAATGGAAGCCCCAGGCTTACATCAATAAACAGAGTGGAATAGCAAGCAATTTTTTTTTAACAACAGATATTTTATTCAAGTATCTTAAAGGCAAGACATCTAAATCTTTTGACAGCTTGACAGGTCTCCATGACACTTTTAACAAGTCCTCTTGACAATTTTCTCTGGACCATGGTTTTTGACAGATTTGACGGCAAGCCAAGAACAAGATTGTAATTTCCAGACTTATCTGCCATTTTCACCACAGTGGAGAGGTTCTCTATGGTGATGAAAATCCAACAGAGAAGTTGTGTTAAACTTTTGCATATCACTGGTTAGACCCAACAGGAATAGTGTGCTTAATGTGAGCTGCAAATATTAGTAAGTATCTCACAGAATAAGAAACTTCTGATTTACGTCTTTGAGATGCAGGATTCAGTTCTGTAGAGTCACTCAGCAAGTTAAAGTTGTCTTCCTTAGACTGGAGAAAGTTACCAAAACATTTTTAATAGTGTTCAAAATCATGAATAGTTTTAATGGAGCAAACATTGAAAACTGTTTTCAGTGGCAGAAGGGTAAGAAACCACCGAATATAGTTTTAAAGTGATTCACAAAAGAAATCAAGGAGAATATGCTTTTACTCTATGAGTTATTTGGATAAAAAATGTTAGTAAAAGGGATTGATGGACGTGGCAGATTGAAAATTGTGTATCTCAACAGGCAATGCAATGTCAATCATCTCAAACTGAATTGGAATGTGATCAGTACAGAATCCTGTTCCTTTTTTTCACCAGGGTGATTTTATTTAGGTCATCAGGTGATAAAAAAAGTGTTGAGCCTGGAAAGCAAAAACATGTTTTGATAATAAAAGACATAGGAGGTCTTGCTGACAGACAGGTTTTCTGCCATTAAAACAATAGGATCTGCACACAGACACAGTACCAAAGACCAATGCAAGATCTCTTCAAGCTGAGAGGGTCATGGGGGAGATAGATTAATATTAAAGTTAATAGTTACTAAAAATAAGTAAACTCTTAAACACACAAAAATCTGCTTCTAGTTATCCTACTATATTAACTGGCAATTATTCATTTGAGAAGATAAACTACTGTTGAGTCACGCAGAGGTAAAAGCTTGAAATTGCAGGCTAAATCAATAGCAAATATCTGAGAGCTATGTTTTTTTTTGTCCCTGAAAAGAACAGCAAAGACCTGGATATTCTAAATGGTAAAACTCTACCTGAGCATATTTTACTTTTCAAGAATGACCAGGAAGCCGAATTGTTAAGCAGCAGGAGCTTTATTAAGGAAGTCTTCACTCTGCAGGCACCAAGGTTTTATGTCCAAAATGATAATGCCACATACTTGGACTCTTAAAGTCACAGTCCACCATGTTTGCGCAATTGCACATCTCTCCCTTTTACATCAAAGGTTCCTGCAATGAAAACATTCATGATATTCAAGTCATGTGCACAACAGTTAATAGGTCAGACATTCCAGAGGATGTTGATTACTGTGTGGCTGTTGGCACATCTTAGCCATCTGTTTAATTTTTTTCATTGCCTTTAATCTCTGGTGTTTTAGGTGTGCGAGGAGCATCATCAGTTGTTATCTTTTCCTGAGAGACCGAATGTTCAGAGCTTTGCACAATGATGTGGTATACTCCATTAAGGTAATATTTCCCTCAGGTGTTCCTGTTACTGTTCTGTCCTCAAGTATATCGAGGTCTGTATTTGGCACAATTATTTATGAATTTCCAAATAATGTTGCCTCTGGTGCATTCATTCTGTTTGTGAAGAGTTGATCTGCATGTCTTCTCTGTATTATAATGTCGTTTGGTTGAATGAGACAAAGTGTAGGCATTCGGTTCAGTCTGTACTACAATGACTGCTTGGATGTACTATTCGCCAGTGGTGTATTTCCTCACCAAAACTTATTGACCTTTTTGGAAAAGAGGATGGTTGGCTTTGTTCTCTCATTGGAAAATCTAATACTGTTATTTACTGTCAACAATGTCTTTTGTCATGAGTAATTTCACCAAATCAAATGCCATGCACAACAGATGCTTTACCATGAGCAGTGTCAGAAAGCTGAGTTGTTAAGTGAGTTGTGTTCCCAGAGGTTAACAAAAATTGGCTCAATCTTTTGGATAGTAATCCTTCTTCACAGGTTACCTTGAAGAAATGTATTATTATCTGAGCAAATCTTTCTGTGGAACTATTTGTAGCTGGGCCATAAGAAACTGATTAGATATGTTGAATTCCATTCTGCTTTAGAAAGTCGATAAACTCTTGTGATATAAACTGTACACAATGATCACTAACAAATTGCTCCAGATAACCAAATCTCGCAAAGATCTCCCTCCCACCTCCGCATATAAGGCTTGCTAATAGAGAAGGTATCTGTCTATTTGGTCTCAACATTGTGGTCAATAGTCTGTGCTTTATTAATAGAGTAAATTCCTGGCCATACAGGTATTGATGGAATTGTCTAATGCTAAAAATAATTCATAGAGTTTCGTTGTCTATCTGTATCTAACTCATTTCTGCATTGTTTAATGATCTTGATGCAAAAGCTACTAGCTTCTCTTCACCATTGGGTAATATGTGAGAAACTACTGATCCTACTCCATACAGTGTTGCTGGTTACAATGGTAACTTCTAGTCAAAATGGGTCAGGACTTCCGACTTTAATAAAGCCTCTTTGGCTTATGGACAAGCTCTTTCACATTGAACTTGCCATTTCTAATTCTTATTTTGGAGTAACAAATTGTGCAACAGCTTGAGAACCATTGCAAGACTTGTGACAAATCAGTCACAGTAATTTTAGCAAGTCCAGAAATTATCATAGTTGGCTTATATTTTTAGGTGCTGGTGCTTCGGGTGTGGCTTTTACTTTTAAGAGGGAATTGTATAATCCATTAGTATCAACAATATACCCTAAATATTCATTAGGAGGCTTTAAAAATTCACATTTGTCTTTCCTCACTCTTAGACTTTAATCTTCAAGTCTATGCATATAAATTGGGAGATACTCTTTTTCATTTCTCCCCATGACTAAAATATCATCTCGGTAACATTGGACTCCTTCTAAATCACTTAAAACCTGATCCATGGCATATTGAAAAATCAGAAGTACTGATGCGATTCCAACTGGATGTCTCTTGTGTCTCTTGTAGATGAATTGTTCTGTGCATGTAACAAACATCAAGTATTTCTGTGACTCAGGGTATACATTCATCTGGAAATAGGCTTGAATAAAATCAACATTACAGAAAATCTGACCTGCAGCTAGTGTAACAAATAGGTCATTGATTAAGGGCAAAAGGTACTGCTCAGCACACATTACTGGATTAGCAGTGATCTTAAAATCATTGCAGGTGAATACTGATGCATTTTTCTTCATCACTACAACACCAGGCAATCACTCTCATTTATGGCTCCTGTCTTGACCAGCCTCTCTGATTCTATCCTGACTTTTGGTCTAATTGCATAAGGCACTGATCTATACTTACAACACTTTACTTGATTCTCATCTTTGATTTACAATTTACAATTTTCAACTGGAGGGAGGTGACAGCTTGACAACGTTAATGCTGGACTGTTAATCCAGAGACCCAGGTAAAGTCCTGGGGACTCGGATTCAAAGCCCACTACAGCAGATAGTAGAATTTGAACCCAATAAAAATATGGAATTAATAGTCTAATGATGACCATGATTCCATTTTCAATTATTTGGGAAAAGGCCATCTGCTTCACTAATGTCCTTTAGTGAAGAAAACTGCCATCTTTACCTAGTCTGACCTATATGTGGATCAAGCCCCACAGCAATGCTTTTAACTGCCCTCTGGGTAATTAGTGATGGACAATAAATGCTGGCCCAGCCAGCAACACCCTCATTCTCTGAATTATTAAAAAAAAATTACATGAGATAGTTTCCATGTTTCCCAGATCCCCTTTGAAAACAGTGCTGTGTTTCTTCAGAATTTATGAGTGATCTGTCTCCGAATCTGACAAGTGGTTTACGCTCCCTCCCCCCCCTACATTTAAATTTGATTTTCTCCAAACATTTTCTTCCCAGTAAAGCTGGAATTGTTCCTTTGACAGTACATCAGGACAAATCTTCAGACTGACCATATAACTGACCATTCACATTAATACAACCCACCAAAGATACCACTTTGTCTGTGTACCTACTTAGCACAACCTTTCAGGGTTGCAGTACATAGTGATTTAACTGCTTCTGATACCCATTTTCAGGCCTCAATAAACCTGCCACTCCACTGTCCACTTCCATTCTTACAGTTTCCCATTCAGTAAGGGGGCAACCCAGTATTGGTTGGTGTCACCAGCAATGGTCAGTGTGTTTAATAACAGCTCCTCTTCAGACTGAGAGTCTGGGCTTTGCTTATGCCCCTTTTGTACCATGTAGCTACTTTTCCTTACACTCTCTATTTCTGTACTTTTGCTCTATGTGTTCATGTTTCTTCCTCAAACACATGTTCAATATGACATTTTTCTTCAGTTTCCATCTACAGCTTCTTTATTCTGGCAATTTCCTGCCATATGACCTGTTTCCCAAAGTGATGGAAGTTTTGAGTTTGCATTGGTGCATGTCTCTCAGCTGCCATTTTGTGAATGTTTGCTGTTACTGTTTTGTGAACTCACATTACTCGAGTTTAGCTATTGAGCTTCCTTCGCTTCTAATTCCATTGAAAGTGGTATTCCCAGTGTTTTCCTTTAGGTCAAGGTTCCTTTCCTTCAGTAATCTCTTCTAGATTGCTTCACATCTTAAACCTCACTTCAGAGTGTTTTTTATAACTTAACTTATTGCTGAATTCACAGAAAACTGCGAACATCCTTAACTGGGATATAGGTTGACAATCAAGCTGGTTGCATTTGTTGTATCTGAATCCTTCATCAATCATCAATGGTTTTGGTGAGAAATGTTTCTGTAGGATTTCTGCTATTTCATCATAAGGTTTGGAACCCAGCTTCTGTGGCTGTACCAGACTCCTCAGAAAGTTCCCAGCCCCACCCCCTCCCCGCAATAATAGGCAGCATGCATGGACTGTTATATCTGCTTCAATTTTGTGAGCATGAACAGAAAAATTGAATCTCTCTGTGTAGGAGTTCCAGCTCTCTATATTTCAATCATACAGTCCTTATGATGGTAAAATTTCTTACCTTTATTTTAAATGGGTCGGTCCTGTATAGCATGACATACCACAGAAGTTTTAGGACAACCTTGCTTCTTCCAGCTTAAAACAAGCTTTTCCTGAAACTGTCTTTTTTTTCCTGAGTCTACAGCCCTAGGTCAAAACATTTCCCTCCATGCAGGGTATTTGTTACTTATTGTGTTCCTTCAGGGTAGAGCATGCAGTGAGCTTCTTCTGCACTGTTAACGTCTTCTCTGCATGAATCCTTCTTTGGTTTACTGACTGGAACTGCTTCAATGCAGCGATGGTGTCCTAATTTATTTTCTTCTTTTGATCGACATGCCTCCAAGATCCGCAGTTAGGACCATGATTCTGACTTCTCATTTGACGAATCAGTGGAATAATCTGTTGGATCTTACAGCACTTTTTAACCTCATTGCCAGGTTTCTTTTTGAGTTATCTCTCAAGGTGGACCAGGAAGCTGAAGTTGAAACAAATAGCAGGAGCTATATTAAAGGAGGTTTCATTCTGCAGGCAGAAAGATTAGACTAAGCTGCATCCTGCCCAAAATGGCCAATGGTTAGCACATGATTGGATTTTTAAATGACAGTCCATCATGCTTACTAAATATACAACAGTATGATCTATAAACATTTCAGATGACTACACATGTATTTGTGCTCTGACACAACTGACAGCAAAAGGTCCAGATCTGTGTTGACATTTGGGATAAAAACCTGTTTTTAATGCCATATCGAAAATGCACGATGTAAACTCCAAAAAACCTTAGTTTCAAGAGTCACACTCTGACCAACACATTGTTCACCACAACCTACATTTGCTTCTGTTGCTAACAGAACAGTGCTTAACTGTTATAAAATGAACCAGTTGAAAACATTCTCAATATGATGACAAATATTTTTCAACCTTTATATTGGTATTGAGTGTGCTTCCTTTCTGAACTCTTGGGAGGCAATAAAATAATTTCAAACGCAAAAACTGATAGAAATCACAAATTGTACTGAGTTGCAACAATGAAAGGATAAAAGATTGATTCAACTTTGTACTTTTCCCATCAGTGGTTGCATGTGTAATCAAATGGGAAAAAATAGCCCTGGGAGAAACAGTTTCCAGTTCAAATAAATACATTAAATCTTTCAGATGCTTTTCATTAGGAGCTTGACAGTAATATGTTATGCAACATGTTACAAGAGATATCTTAACAGTATTTTCCAATTCCTATTATATCAGTTTAAAATACAATAATAATTTACAGTGAAGTGGTACTGTATATTTTAAAATTTGAGGATGATGTTTATGAACATTACTAGTACAGAACAAAATAATAATTTGATATCACTCTGTTTCTCGGGCCGATAATGCTTTCCTTTATTGGTCAGCGTATTGAGTACAGGAGTTGGGAGGTCATGTTGCGGCTGTACAGGACATTGGTTAGGCCACTGTTGGAATATTGCATGCAATTCTGGTCTTCTTCCTATCAGAAAGATGTTGTGGAACTTGAAAGGGTTCAGAAAAGATTTGCAAGGATGTTGCCAGGGTTGGAAGATCTGAGCTACAGGGAGAGACTGAACAGGCTGGGGCTGTTTTCCCTGGAGTTCGGAGGCTGAGGGGTGACTTTACAGAGGTTTACAAAATTATGAGGGGCATGGATAGGATAAATAGACAAAGTCTTTTCCCTGGGGTCGGGGAGTCCAGAACTAGAGGGCATAGGCTTAGGGTGAGAGGGAAAAGATATAAAAGAGACCTAAGGGGCAACTTTTTCACGGAGAGGGTGGTACGTGTATGGAATGAGCTGCCAGAGGATGTGGTGGAGGCTGGTACAATTGCAACATTTAAGAGGCATTTGGATGGGTATATGAATAAGAAGGGTTTGGAGACATATGGGCCAGGTGCTGGCAGGTAGGACTAGATTGGGTTGGGATATCTGGTCAGCATGGACGGGTTGGACCGAAGGGTCTGTTTCCATGCTGTACATCTCTATGACTCTATAACAAAGCATGTTTTTGACATTTTTTTAAGATAGGAATAGTTTTTTTTTAATGGAACCACTGTATTATTCACTTAGTCATTCACATATATAACAATACATTTTGGACATGTATCATCACATTCTTGAAGCCTAAACAGTGGAGTTTAATGATGCACTGTGGTGTTAGTAAATATGAATATTGCCATATATGCAAATGATTCATTTGTGCTGAAGCACACTTCACTGGTAGTTGTGAAATGCCATCAGGGGCTAAAGATATATAACTGAATAACAGCATAATTTACTTGTGGGTGTTCATACATATATAACTAAAAACACAGCAACTGAACTCCAACTTGACCAGAGTATAATAGTTACCTTAGTATGGACTCCATTTATTAAATATAGCATCTAAAACTGATTTGGAGGTGCCAGTGTTGGACTGGGTTTGGACAAAGTTAAAAATCCGATAACACCAGGTTATAGTCCGACAGATTTATTTGAAAGCACTAGCATTCGAACCGCTGCTCCTTCATCCACGTTTTGAAGGAGTAGCACTTCAAAAACTCGCGCTTCCAAATAAACCTGTTGGACTACAACTGGGTGTTGTGTGATTTTCAACTTTATCTAAAATTGTGTTTTCTTTATTCCTTCATAAAAGGTGATCATTTCTGTCCAGGCAAACATTTATAGCCCATGCTGAACTGCCCTTGAAAAGATGAGGGTGTTGTCCCCATGTGTCTAATGCCCTTGTTCCTCCAGGTGGTACAGCTTCCAGGTTTGGAAGGTGTTGCAAAAAGATACTTATTGAATTAGGGTTAGATGCAGTGCATCTTATTGATGGTACACACTGCTCCCACTGTGCATCTGTGGTGGACACTTTAAATGTTTAAGGTTGTGCTGATCCTGGATTATCCTGGATTGTGTCTAACTCTTTGTGTATTTTTTGGAGCTGAACTCATGAAGACAAATGTTGGCTTGCGCGTTGCACATGGTTGACTGGCTTTGGAGAGTTAGGAGGCAAGTTGATCACCTCCTTTTTTATCCACAGTATTTATATGGCTGATTCAATTAAATTTCTAGTTAATGAAAACCTCCAACAAGCTGATGGTGGGGGATTCAGTGCAATGGCAGGTGAGACCCAGTGAGCAGAGGAAGTGTTTCAGTGATACCATCAAGGCCTCTGTCGTGAAGTGAGGCATTTCCACAGATACCTGGAATCACTGGGCCAAGACTGTCCAAACAGGAGGAGAAGCATCTGGGAAGGTGTCAAGCACTACAAGACATGATCATTGCCTAGCACTTGGACACTGCAAATGTTACTATTGATCATAACTTGCACACATATGCTCACTGACACCAGGTTTGGCATCGATTCACATTTAAATTTCATGCCATTATTTTTTGATTTCTCAATGGGCTCTCCCCTCTTTCTGGAGCTTCACTTAGTACTACAATTCTCCAAGATCTATTTAGTCCTCCAGTTCTGGGTTTTCGAATATTACTTGCTTCACCATTGGCAGTTGTTCATTCAGCTACCCTATTCAATACTCCAGGATTAACCACTCCTAAACCTCTATCCAATCTCTTTCACTTTACAGTGTTCCTTTTAACCTTGAGCAAATTTTTGGTTATGTCACCAATTTTGTCTGTTACTCCTCCTGTGAAGGACCTTAAACCTTTTATCACATTGAACGCTGGATATACATGCATGTTATTTTTGCTTCCATACATGAGAATGATCCCTCTCTTCAGAGCCTCGTTGTAAATAGATCATAAAGCAGAAAAATGAATTGTACACTAACATTCTAATGTATTTGAATTCACTGGTTTTTCATTTTAAAAATACAGTAAAGCTAGGAGAAAGTGAGGACAGCAGATGCTGGAGAAATCAGAGTCGAAAAGTGTGGCGCTGGAAATGCACAGCAAGTCAGGCAGCATCTGAGGATCACGAGAATCGATGTTTCAGGGTTAACTCTTCATTGGGCTTATGTCTAAAACGTCCACTCTCCTGTTCTTTGGTTGCTGCCTGACCTGCTGCCTTTTTCCAGTGCCACACTTTTCAACCTATATTAAAACTATAAAACTACATTATTAATATGACATTAAATGTGAGACCAGGATATTTCTACTAATATTGTAGCCAGATAGAAATATAGAAATACAGAAACAGGGAGCAGGGGGAGGCTATTCAGCTTTTTGAATCTGTTCACCATTCAACAGGACCATGATTGTCTTTCTCAGTGCCACTAGAAGGATCAGAGAGACAAGTAGCAGTTAATTGGGTGAAGGAGATGATACAGCCAAATTTTGTGGAGAAAACCTCACTGCATTACTCCTTGTGCCCTTGGCTGGATAGACTCCGTGAAGTGTGACAAAGTCATGCCTCTCCTCTGTGGTTGTGTAACACAAGGTGGGACAGTCCCTAGTAGATGATGAGGTGGAGGGCTACACCATCGAATTCTTGTGGGACATGGGGGTGGGGCAGGGGAGCTCCTGCACAAATCTGAATGCAGCCATAGAAATCAGTGCATCCCAGCGCACAAAGAGAACAATCACGTTTAAGTGGATTCACAGGACATTTACAGGAGGGAGCAAAGAAAATGTTTAAACATCTCATGAGAGGTATCAAACCCCAACCAGGACTGGACTTGTTAGAGGCTGAGTTCACAGTCTTTAGCCATGAGAAAACTGTAAAAACCTTACCCAACAATTCACAGGCTACACAGAAGGCAACAGCTGTCAAAACAGCAAAGGGGAAGAAGCAGACTAAGGCTTATTTTGATGGGAAAGCAAACCTGGTGGAATACTAAGTAGCAGCGGGTCATGCTGTATGTCTTTCAGCCGGGAATATTTCTCTCCCCCACGTATTCCGCTCTCCATCCTGTTGTGGGTCAGACAAACTGGTCAGTGTACAACATTTGCTGGACTCCAGGAGGACCGGATGGGACCATGTGAACCAATGAAAGGCATGTGGAGCCCAGAGCCATAACCACCAGTTCCACCTGTTTTTAGAGGGTTTGGAAGAAGCAAACACTGACCCTGATCCTGAGCAAGCACCAGTCACTATTCCCAATCCTGTTCACAGGCAAGGCCCAGTCACTATTCCCAATCCTGTTCACAGGCAAGGCCTAGTCTCTATTCCCAATCCTGTTCACAGGCAAGGCTGCAGTCACTATTCCCAATCCTGTTCCTGGGCAAGGCTGCAGTCACTGATCCAAGCCCTGATCCTGAGCATTGTCTCTTCTGAAGCATCTACCTCAGAATCCGAATCACAGCTGGTCTCACCCACCTCGTCTTCAGTAAGGCCTTAGTGTGCAGCAACCCTGAAGCAAAAGAGCTGGATAAAACCTGAGGAAGTGTCCAGTGCAGTGTTCTAACTCAGAAGCCATGGCTGAGACAATCACTTTGTTGAGACATTCACTCTTACACTCCAGCCACGATACTGTGGAGGAACAAATCCCCAGTAGTCAGACCTCTCCCATTGAGACAGATAGACTCCCTCAGCACACATACAGGCACAGTGAGCCCAATTCATACACCAAACTCTACTCTGGTACTGAGGTCCACACAGCCTCAACTGTCCTTCACCTCATGTCTGTTTTTCTTCAAACTGGCTCAGAGCTTGCACTCTCTCTCTCTTTTATCTGGTAATTCATATCCCCAACCCTTAGACTGGTATCCATCTTGGCCACACAAGAGTATGGACTCCTGCTCTACAGCTTGCCATCATACCACCCATGTATGATTGGTATTGATTATCAGCAAACTGTATCATAGTACAGTATAATTGGTAGCTATCATTACCTTGCACTCTCCTAAAGTCTGTGAACCTCTGCCATCATTTTTTGTATTTATAACTTCACAACATGGAGCCTGTGTCTGTGAGATATGTCAATTTTTGAAAATTTTGGTCACTTTTCATTTTTTCATTAATCACATTGCCATTCCCATGGCACCATTCCAACTCCAAGACTTTGGGTTAAATCCCTAACACTGATCAGAAGAAATTGGTACCGGACCAAAATTGCTGATTGGAGTATAAAAAGGGGAATTGGGAGGAACCAATTCTTAAAGAACAAAATTGAACCAGTGGAGAAAAGACCTGATCAATGGACATGGTACATCGATATGTTGCCATGGGTGAAGTAGATGGTAATCTGTACAGGTACTAAATAAGATAGTTACAGATGCTACCTTGACATCTATTATGAATCAAATGACAGGCAGCAGACAGCCCTTCTTTTCACCATCTACTTTGTCCCATTGAACCAGAAGAAAACTATCCTATCTACATGTGGCTACATATGGAGATGTGGTTTTCTCCTGCCACATTAAACGAGTGCAATGATGGTATTCTCTGGCTCCATCTCTATCACCATAATGCAAAATTCATCCATTGGAAAAAAGAACTACTGCAGAGAAGAAGTATGGAGAAGATATTCAGCTAACCATCTCCATGCGTATATTAAAGACTCTTTTGTACATATCTGTAAATATTCATTTTGTATTTGAATTTTCAAAAAAGGGTGGTATGAACCAATTTGTGTTTTTGATTTTATAATGTTTGAGATTTGTACTGCATTTAAAAAAATGTTTAAGATTAGGACACATTTTGTCTTGACTTTTGCAATCTTTGTTTTCTGTGTATGAAGTTTAAAGTTAATGTTTTTATCATACCTAACTTAGGATGTTTGCATAGTGAGAGGCTTAGGAATTGACAGTCTGATACTCAGATGCTTGCCTAAGAAGCAAATTTGACTTGGGATGTGTGATCCTATTCGCTGAGGATCATAGAATCAAGAGAAGGAACCGTGGCCAACAGCTCAAGCAACTAGGCTTCATCGAATGTAAAGAAGCTAAGATTGCCACACGGGAAAAGCAAACAAGGATTGGCCCAAACTTGTATTGCATATTTAACAACAGGAGAGTCATAATGACCCAAAACTGATGAAGAAGTACTCTGCCAAAACAAAAGGGAGAGACATTATATTTGTGTATTCCCCAGTTTCAGCCAGACTCCTTGGTATGATGGAGTAATTGTATCTTGGAAAGGGGAAGAATATACCTTGGATGACCTGGCCTAACTTCATTGGGTGCTACAACACCTTCCCCATGACTCCATTGGCTGAAGTCAGAGAAGATTCTAGAAAGGCTGAGGAAGTTGGGTAAGAAAGGACACCTGGCAGCTAATCCCTCCGTGAAGACTCAGCTGGCAAAGACTGTGTGTAAGACTCACTTTCGTACTAGGAAGACCCTGAGTGCGCCCATTGATGGAGCTCAGTGACTTGAATCCAGCAGCCCAATCAATTTCACCACAGCAGGTAGTATGTTTTTCAGCACTGTCAGCCTAGTTTGGGAAAAGTTAACTGAATTTGTGTAAGGTTTTTCTTTAACTTCTGAGCGTTTTAATAAAACTTAACTTGAACTGCAGTCTTTTATTTGTCTCAGCAAAAACCTGGGTAATCGCATTTTATGGGGAATAAACTGGCCGAAGTGTCTGTATAGAATGTTTCGCAGGCAGCACTAATGTCCTTTATGGAACGAAACTGCCAACCTTAATCTGTCTGGCCTACATGTGATTCCAAACCCACAGTAATATGGTTGTTAGAAGAATCTAGAACACACGTTTTACAGGGCTTTGCACAAAGCTTGCAGCTAACCTATCCAGAATGAAACTAGTGTCAGACTCGTTCAGGATCCAACCAAATTGACAAATTGCATCTGGTGACCATTTTTAGGTCCGCTTACTCCCATCCAAACTCAAATATCTGCCAACATGTTGGTGGATATCAATCTTTAAAAGGCTTGGAGAGTGTTACAGTAATGCACTATGCTGTCCATCACAGATTGATACACTGATCTGCCAAGGTAGCAGCGGTTCCATGGAATCTAAGCTTGCTGACCTCTCTCAGAATGGAAGGATGTATTGCTTCACCAACACATCCCCCCCACCCAGCCCAACCACTAATCCATCTTGTTGTTGCCCATCAACCAAGTAACCCAAAACATTACCTTCTTTTGTGTGCAATCTCAAATCCTTTCACTGATAAAATTAGGTTGAAATGTTTATTTACCGTTGGCTTTTAATTTTACGTTGTGGGCAAGAGACAATCATCAGAGCCAAAAGGAAGGCAAGGAGCTTTAAGAAGTGAGAATTTGGTTCTGGTTATTGGCATCTCAATTGAAATAAAAATTCTTTACATACAGACAGGTTATCACCTCATTTCCTCTTTCTCCTTTTCCTTTTTCTTTCATTCCATGTCCTCCCCAGTCTTTTGATAATTTGTCCTAGTCTGTGTGACCTCTGTTCATTTACCTAATTCAACATGAACTCCATAGTATGCCATGTCTAGCAACAAACGATTTATGCAGAAGCCTTGAATTCAGGAATAACACCTTCAGCACATGCCACCACATTCCCTTAGCAGTTTACAACCTGAAAAAAAAAGCAGAGCAAGCACCAAACACTTGTAGAATCATTCAACTAACCAGAAAAAATTGATAAGCAATTGTCAAGCACATACTGTGGTGATTTCTTTGACTATGGAGTCATAGAGTCATACAGTACAGTACAACTCATTCATGCTGACCAGGTTTCCGAAACTGAACTAGTCCCAATTACCTGCATTTGATCTATATCCTTCCAAACCTTTCCTATTCATGTACCTGTCTTTTAAATGTTGTAATTGTACCAGTCTCCACACTTCCTCTGGCAGTTCATTCTATTTTGACACTACCATCTGTGTGAAAAAGATCCCCCTCTGGTCCCTTTTAAATCTTTCTACTCTTACCTTAAACGTATGCCCTCTAGTTTTGGACTCCCCTACACTGGGGAAAAGACCTTGGCTAATCACTTTATCTAGGCCCCACATGATTTTATAAATCTCTATAAGGTCATTCCTCAGCCACCAATGCTCCAGACAATAAAAGTCTTAGCCTATCCAGCCTCTCCTTACAACTCAAACCTTCCAGTCTTGGTTACATCCTTGTAAATCCTTTCTTCACCCTTTCCAGTTAAATAACATCCTTCCTATAGCAGAGCAATCAGAACTGTACTCAATACTCCAAATGTGGCCTCACCAATGTGGTCTTGTGCAGCTGTAACATAATATCCCAACTATTTAATGCGTGGGATCTCTATTGCTATTTAACATGAGTTCAGCCATGTAAGGTTAGAGAAAAGCATGCATGCAACATTGAGTTCCAAAGTGACCATGCTAGCTCCCACCAGAGTCTTTGTTGTCTTGTCATGTTTTTAGTCTCCATCCACACCTTGATCTTCTAAGATCATTTGATACTATTGTATTGAGCTCATCAGTTATTAACAGACCTAGCCCGTCACCTCTTCCTGTCTTCCTATCTTTTTGAAACATCAAAAACTCTTGAATTTTCAGGTTCTAGTCTTGGTCACTTTGCAACCCCACTCCAATTTTCATTCACAGGCAGGTAGATGGGCGGCACAGTGGCACAGTGGTTAGCACTGCTGCCTCACAACGCCAGAGACCCGGGTTTAATTCCTGCCTCAGGCGACTGACTGTGTGGAGTTTACACATTCTCCCCGTGTCTGCGTGGGTCTCCTCCGGGTGCTCCGGTTTCCTCCCACAATCCAAAAATATGCAGATCAGGTGAATTGGCCATGCTTAATTGCCTGTAGTGTTAGGTAAGGGGTAAATGTATGGGTGGGTTGCGCTTCGGCGGGTCGGTGTGGACTTGTTGGGCCAAAGGGCCTGTTTCCACACTGTAATCTAATCTAATCTAGATGCACATAGACAGGAGAAACATGACCTTTTAAAATGGTGACCTGTGTTTCCTATTTTTGATCTGGTGGTGCAGATTGAATTGGGAATCAGTTCAGTTGACTCAGGAATATCCTAAGAGATTATCAATTCCAGAGGCAGGCTGGTCAAAAGCCCTGATGCCAATTTATATGTTTCCCATGGCCTCTCATATCCTACATGCCCCAAACATCATCAGGGCTCTAGAAAGGCACTACACCAAGTCAATGCCAACTGACACCCTACACACCAATTCATGTTCCATGCTATTCACATTGATAGGATATATTCTAAATGAAACTAAAATGATCAATTTATTGATAATGTCACTATTGAAAAAAAATGCATACTCATTGATAGAAAAAAAATCTGAATCATTGATATTGCTTTATCTAATCCCTTAATGAAAATAAACAATTCACTGAAATATTTAAAGACTTATGTAAGTAAATGTTTCATTGAAGTATTTAATCCCATCTATCTCCTTTATTGCACAATTTTAACTACCGCAAAGGGAACCCAATCCTCTCCCAAAGAATTAATCTCCACTCCCATTCCAAAAGGAAATCTGATGCCCATTCCTAAATTACTCCTGAACCCCCACCACCAACGTGTCCTAAGATCATCTCCACAGAGGTTCCTCAGCTCTCCAAAGACATACCCTGGTTATCCAAAATATCATTGAGAGCAGACCCACTTTTACCTGGATTAATTTCCACACTCTCTTACTTTACACCAGGAACGCTAACATCCAATTTCAGTAGAGGAACTTGATCACTTAGATGGCCAGCTGCTTCCAGCTGCTTTCAGGAATGCACATGATACAGCAGCTCAATCCCACCCCCATGTAAATGAAAAATGCTGGGTTCAAGATGGAACTTAAGATTCTCAATTTCTTCCAGCATTTTCTCTGTAACAAAGAGTCTGTCCATCATGCTGAAAGGTCAGGGTTCACATCTCTGTCATAGCCATCATAGCATACCTTTATTTCTACCTGTGCTATCATTTCAACCAGTTTGTTATGAATGGTGCATGCTTATGTAATAGAGATCCATTAGTTTTTATTTCATTTTTGTTCACTCTTTACCCAATATTTTGGTGTACACTTGTGTTCTCCATTCTCTCTTTCTCTGGTACATTCTGGTTATCATTGTAAACATCATTATTTAAAGATTTTTGTGAAGATCTGTGGCTCGGAAACTGTTCGAATTCATTGTTGGTCATTCGCTGAGCTGATAGGTTTGTTGACAGACATTTCATCCCCTTTCTAGGTGACATCACCAGTGCTGAGCTGCCTCCTATGAAATGCTGCTGTACTGTGCTGCTTTGAATCCTCGGACTCCATTAATAAACACATTGACCTGGACCCGTTATACAAACCTCTGCAATGGAAAACCTGAACTGGCACCAACCACAAACAACTCAGACAGAACCACATCAATTCAAAGTGGAACAGTACAACAGCACTTCACAGGAGGCAACATAGCACTGATGATGTCACTTAGAAAAGGGAAAAAATGTCTGACAACAACCACCAACTTGGCAAACAGACTAACAATGAATCCACACATCATAATGTTGTAGCATTGCTTTCTTTCTCTTTAATTTACTAAAATGTCCACTCAGC
Organism: Chiloscyllium punctatum; assembly: GCF_047496795.1. Lineage (NCBI taxonomy): Eukaryota > Metazoa > Chordata > Chondrichthyes > Orectolobiformes > Hemiscylliidae > Chiloscyllium > Chiloscyllium punctatum. The sequence goes on from NC_092740.1 coordinate 64,790,046, forward strand.
AGAATCCCCAACATTTAGTTTAAAGCCCTCTTTGTAGACTTGTTGTCCAATTTGCCAGGATACTGTTCCTCATTCAATTCCAATTGAGCCTGTCTCAAAGGAACAGCTCCTTTTTTCCCCAGTACTGGTGCTAGTGTCCTATGAATTGAAATCAATGTTTACCATAACAATCTTTGAACAACACATTCAGCTCTGTCATATTATTTACCTTTGTGAAGTTGCTTGTGGTTCGGATAGTGATCTGGAGGTTTAAAGGGGATGGAGGGTGTAGCAATAATAAAAGTAGATTAAAATTCAGAAACAAGGACTAATTTTCTGGAGGCATCTATTCAAATTCCACTACAGAAGCTGGTAAACTTTGAATTCGATTAATAAAAAACCAAGAACATAAAGATTTTCTCAATAGTGCTGACCATGACAATTGTCATTATTTGTTATAAAAAGGAAATTCCCTAAACTTCCTTAGGGAATCCCTACATGATCTGGCACACAGTTGGTGACTATTAACTGTCCTCTGAAATGGTATAGCAAACTACTCAGTTCACCACAATTAAGGTGCCAGTGACACTTGGATCTGAATGAATGATGTTATTGTCACATGTACTTAATAGTAAGAATACAATAAAATACACTGAAGAAACCTTCATTTGGCACAATCTTGAATAATTCAAGATTCAGGAAAATAAAAGGAAAAGCTTAAAAAGAGTCTGTCAGACCGGAATTAGCTCATCATCAAAGACACCTCCACCCCATCTCTCCTCCACTGCTGCCATTGTCTACACTGAACACAACTAATGTTGAAGTCACTGATCATCAGACGGCATCTTTCACCGCTTGGCTGACATTCTTCTGCCTCCACCTCACCACTGCCTGCGTCAGACCAACCAACATCGGAGTGGCATCTCTCACTGCTGTGCCCACCTCACTAATGTCGCTGTTATGCCCTTCTCCACCCCTTTACTGCTACCAGCATCAAATAAAACCAATGACTATGTAATTGATACTCAGGTGCCATCTTTCGCCACTGGGCCTACCTTGCTTACATCCCCTCCACTGATGCAGCAGCCCCCAATTCCATTGCGAGGTCCTGTGCATGCCCCAGAAGGTAAGCAAGGGCCCACTCGAGGTCAGCACTGAGCCCACTTTTTTCCATGCTGAGCTTGCTCAAGGTCCACATTTTGGGCCCTCTCAAGGTCTGCACATGGGGTTCTCCCAAGGTCCATAGTGGGCTCATTCAAGGTCTGAGCTGGGCTCTCACCCGCCGCCAATGCTCAGGACAAGAGGTAAGCAAAAGTATAGAGAAAACAGCAACAAAAAAAAAGCAAAAGAAAGAAATGAAATGTGGTAGGAGCAGACGAGCTTCAGCTCAGGAGCCCTACTCTGACAACATTTTTCTAACCTAATGTATATCTCATAGAAACATAATACTCAACATAGCATAGGATATTCTTGCCTCAAGTTAACTCCATCACTAGATAATAGCTGAACATCTACCCCAAAGTTACTTTCCCACGTTATTCCTAAATTCCCATTCGTAGCTAGAACTTTATCCATGTCTGCCTCAAACATACTCAGTGACTGGCTTCTACGGCCCTCTGGGGTAGAGATTTCCAAAGATCCACAACACTGCGTGTGAATAAATTCCTTCTACTCTCAGACTTAAAAATGACTTGTCCCTTATTCCGAAATGGTGTTCTTTGGTTCTAACCCCTCCACCCTGCCAGGAAAACATCCACCTTCTCAAACATTTTACCAATTTTGTACATATTTTGTTTAAAATGCAATTGCCCTCTTCCCCCCTTCCCACCCCACCCCCTGCAATCCATTCTTTTAAAGTTTGTGAATAGAATTGCAGTCTCCTCAATCTTTCCTTGTAAGACAATTTTAGTTTGCTGCACCTCGCTGCACCCCCTTAAAATGCAAGAATGTCTTTTCTTTGGTCTGGTAACCAAAACTGCATGCAATATTCCACAATAACCTCAAAGTTAACTGCACACTGTTCTGTCTTTAAAGTTCTTACTGCCTCACTCAATCCATCAAAATCTGTCTGAAGATACTTTGCATCCAACTCACAACTTACATTTAAAGATTGATTGAATATTGCAATTATCAAAAGAAATTTGCACTTACAGTTTGCAAAATATTTACACGTTTTTAGATTTCATGGAAGGGACATATGCTGAGAAGCTTCAAATTATGCCATTATTATGATTCAAATAATCATTTGTATTACATTTGACAACAGCAAACTATCTGCCAGAGGCTCAGTCGGCTCAATGAGAAGTCCACTTTTGTATCTGAGCACAATACTTGACAATATGTTAATTTTGATTGAATATATTTGAATAACTGCTAATTAAATTCAAAAACCAATTGTAGAAATTAAATATATTACAGTTAATTGCCAGCTTTAATAAACTTTACAGACTGCCCCCTGAAGCTTATTGAACCTTTGTCGTTCCCACCTCTGCTCTTGTAGATTTCTTTGGTTTGAGATAATTTAGCAACTATAAATGGGTAGTTTAATCAATTGTCATAATCACTACTGTTTATTTATGAAAATAACACATTTCAACTTGTTGATGGTGCTTAATATAGGCAGCACTGCTAATGTAATAACAATTTGAAAATTAAAACATACACATACAATACCTGTTTGTCATTTTTATAAATGACCTGGAGGAGGGGCTAGAAGGTTGGGTGAGCAAGTTTGCGGATGATACGAACGTCGGTGGAGTTGTTGACACTGAGGAAGGATGTGTCAGGTTACAGCGGGATATAGATAAGCTGCAGAGCTGGGCAGAAAGGTGGCAAATGGAGTTCAATGTAGCTAAGTGTGAGGTGATTCACTTTGGTAAGAGTAACAAAAAGATGGGGTACTGGGCTAATGGTCGGATACTTGGTAGTGTGGATGAGCAGAGGGATCTTGATGTCCATGTACACAGATCTTTGAAAGTTGCCACCCAGGTAAATAGTGCGGTGAAGAAGGCTTGTGGCGTACTGGCTTTTATTGGTAGAGGAATTGAGTTCCGGAGTCCTGAGGTCATGTTACAGTTGTATAAGACTCTGGTGCGGCTGCATCTGGAGTATTGTGTGCAGTTTTGGTCGCCATACTATAGGAAGGATTAGATTAAATTACTTACAGTGTGGAAACAGGCCCTTCGGCCCAACAAGTCCACATCGCCCCACCGAAGCACAACCCACCCATACCCCTATATCTACCCCTACCTAACACTACGGGTAATTTAGCATGGCCAATTCACCTGACCTGCACATCTTTGGACTGTGGGAGGAAACGGGAGCACCCGGAGGAAACCCACGCAGACACGGGGAGAACGTGCAAACTCGACACAGTCAGTCGCCTGAGGCGGGAATTGAACCTGGGTCTCTGGCCCTGTGAGGCAGCAGTGCTAACCACTGTGCCAGCGTGCCGCCTAAGGATGTGGAGGCACTGGAACGGGCGCAGAGGAGGTTTACCAGGATGTTGCCTGGTATGGTAGGAAGATCATATGAGGAAAGGCTGAGGCACTTGGGGCTGTTTTCATTGGAGAAAAGAAGGTTTAGGGGTGACTTGATAGAGGTGTACAAGATGATTAGGGGTTTAGATAGGGTTGACCATGAGAACCTTTTTCCATGTATGGAGTCAGCTATTACGAGGGGGCATAGCTTTAAATTAAGGGGTGGTAGGTAAAGGACAGATGTTAGGGGTAGATTCTTTATTCAGTGAGTCGTGAGTTCATGGAATGCCCTGCCAGTAGCAGTGGTGGACTCTCCCTCTTTATGGGCATTTAAACGGGTATTGGATAGGCATATGGAGGATAGTGGGCTAGTGTAGGTTAGGTGGACTTGGATCGGCGCAACATCGAGGGCCAAAGGGCCTGTACTGCGCTGTATTCTTCTATGTTCTATGTTCTATGTAATATTAGCAGCAACTGTATTATATTTTACACAGCTCTGTGGTGGAAAGAGCAATGATAAGAAATTGAAGACATAGGGTTGAACCTTAGATGAGTCTGATCAATTTGGGCAATACCAAGTTGTGTGGTTTAGTCAGACAAGAAATCCAGGTGAGACATCGATGGCTGGAGCAACTCACTCTGTCTATAACAATTTTCACAAATGCTGTGGCAGGTTTCTAACTAGGTAGGTGTGACAGATGCCATTGATGATGTGATGAGGTATATGTAAGATGTGGCAAATGATGCTCACTAGGCCTCACAGCAAAGCATCCTCCAAAGAACTCGCCACAAATCCATCGAGTTCACTAATGTCCTTTAGGGAAGGAAACCTGTATTTTTTTAACATCTAACTCCAGACCCATATAAATATCGATAACTCTGAAATGCTCTCTGGGACAATTAAGGATAGGTAATAAATTTTGGCTGAGCTAGCAACACCCACAACCCTGTGGATGAATAAAAATAGTTATGAAGTGTGTAAAGGCTACATCTGTTTATATTTTTTGTATGATGGACTGAACTTGGAAAAAGGAGTTTTACAGCAAAAGACTGAGCAAGGAATTGTTGTACTTTTAAAAAGCAAGTTACTGAAACTAATTTAGGAGCAAAATACTGTGGGTGCTGGAAATCACAGAGAATGCAGAAGGAATTCAGCATGTCTGGCAGCATGGTCTGTGATGAAAAGGACTTATATGGGATGTGAAAGGTTAATTCTGTTAATCACTCTAAAATGCTCCAGACATGCTGAGTTTCAGCCAATATTCTCTGTGTTTGTTGCTTTGCAAGCAGTGTAGAAAGTGTAAGAAGAGATAGCACAACTCTGCGATGTGTACACAAGTGAAATTTGGCCAATTACAGGTTGCTGACTGGTTTGTGAAAGTGTGACCAATTGTTGGGTGCCAAAGATCATCAGTAGACAGGCAGGAGGCTGGAAGAACACAGCAAGTTAAGCAACATCAGGAGATGGAGAAGTCAACATTTCAGGTGTAACCCTTCTTCAGGAGCTTTCGAAGCTCTCCCTACACCAACTCCCAGTCCTGAAGAAGGGTTACACTTGAAATGTTGACTTCTCCACCTCCTGATGCTGCCTGGCTTGCTGTGTTCTTCCAGCCTCCTGCCTGCCTACTTTGGATTCCAGCATCTGCAGTTCTCTTTTGTCTCTAAAGATCATCAGTATGACAACAACTATCTGTTTGGCTTCTGATTATCTGAACAGCTTGGGGGTATGAACCATACTAGTATCTTCTGATTGTGTCTCCCTCTCCAGGAAAATATATAGAGCCTGAAGGGATAAAAAGTAGGAAAGCCAGTTTATTTTCTCTCACCATTTGCTATGGCCTATTGCTTTTAATGAATAAGTCAGTGACTTTATAATTTATGAGCTATTTGCTATGTGCCTCAACAAAGAAATTAGGGAACCTGAAAGAAAATATTAGGCAAGGAAAGGATTTAGGAAACTGAAGGAATCACTCCACGCAGACTGGCACTACTGAATTGCTTCCCCAGAATATTTTCTCTCCACTCATGACACTTATTTTTTATCTGTCTGGGTCTTCGGTGTACATGTGTACATGTGTGTAGGAGCAGTTTAGAAGGAGGTTAGTAATTCAACTGTTAGAGTCATGTGTCAACAATTCATCTTGCTTACCTGTATCATAATCTATTTGTTTGGAATAAATAGTAATTCTTTATAAGGACAAAAATCTTATCTGTATTTTGTGATAACCTGAGTCTATCAGACAGGTAAAATGTGTAAATGGATACATTTGCAAAGTTTTGTGACCGCTCAAGGAATATTGGGACTTCTTTCCCAGCATGCTATCTCAGTCTGGTGTGACAAATGGTCAATACAAGTGTCATTCTAAACTTAGAAACATAGAAAATAGGAGCAGGTGTGGCACTTAATGTTTGACCCTGGTCTTCCATTCATTAGGATCATGGTGATCATCCAACTGTTTCTGCTTTTCTCCTTAACCTTTGATCTCATTTAGCCCCAAGTGGTATGAACATAGAACATAGAACAGTATAGCACAGTACAGGCCATTCATTCCTCAAAGTTGTGCCAAACCTTTATGCTACTCTAAGATCAAACTAACTGACAAACTCTTCATTGTATTATCTTCCATGTGTCTGTCCAAGAATCGCTTAAATGTCCGTAATATATCTGACTCCACTACCACTGCCGGCAATGGATTCCATGCACCTGTCACTCTCTGTGTAAAGAACTACCTCTGACATCTCCCCTAAACCTTCCTCCAATCACTTGGTATATCCAAGGCCATCTTGAAATCATGTTGTTTTTCATACTGGAGGCCTGTGACCAGTGGAGTGCCACAAGGATCAGCGCTGGGTCCACTACTTCTTGTCATTTATATAAATGATTTGGATGTGAGCATAAGAGGTATAGTTAGTAAGTTTGATGATGACACAAAAATTGGAGGTGTGGTGGACAGCGAAGAAGGTTACCTCAGATTACAATGGGATCTTGATCAGATTGGCCAATGGACTGAGAAGTGGCAGTTGGAGTTTACTTTAGATAAATGTGAGATGCTGCATTTTGGGAAAGCAAATCTTAGCAGGACTTATACACTTATTGGTAACGTCTTGGGGAGTGTTGCTGAGCAAGGAGACCTTGAAGTGCAGGTTCATAGTTCCTTGAAAGTGGAGTTGCAGGTAGATAGGATAGTGAAGAAGGTATTTGGTATGCTTTCCTTTATTGGTCAGAGTATTGAGTACAGGAGTTGGGAGGTCATGTTGAGGCTGTACAGGACATTGGTTAGGCCACTGTTGGAATATTGTGTGCAATTCTGGTCTCCGTCCACATCGGAAAGATGTTGTGAAACTTGCAAGGGTTCAGAAAAGATTTACAAGGTTGTTGTCAGGGTTGGAGGATTTGAGCTATAGAGAGAGGTTGAATAGGCTAGGTCTATTTTCCCTGGAGCATTGGAGGCTGAGGGGTGACCTTACAGAGTTTTATAAAATCATGAGAGGCATGGATAGGATAAATACACCAAGTCTTTTCCCTGGGGTGGGGGAGTCTAGAACTAGACGGCTTAGGTTTAGGGTGAGAGGAGAAAGAGACCTAAGGGGCAACTTTTTCACACAGACAGTGGTACGTTTATGGAATGAGCTGCCAGAGGAAGTGACGGAGGCTGGTACAATTTCAACATTTAAAAGGTAACTGGATGGGTATTCGAATAGGAAGGGTTTGGAGGGACATGGGCAGGGTGCTGGCAGGTGCGACTAGATTGGGTTGGGATATCTGGTCGGCATGGATGAGTTGTACCGAAAGGTCTTTTTCCATCCTGTACATCTCTATCACTCTATGACTCTAAGTAATGTTTTGATCTTGACTGCTTTCTGTCATATTGAATGCCACAGGCTCACCACTCTCTGGCTAAAGAAACTTATCCTTATCTAAATATTTTACCCTGTATCCTGAGATTGTGATCCCTGGTTCTAAACTCCCTGCTATCAAAACATCTTCTCTGCATCCAGCCTGTGTAATCCTGTTCGAATTTTATTGGTTTCTGTGTTATCTCCCCTCATTCTTCTGAACTCCAGCAAATACAATCGTAACTAATTCAACCTTTCCTCACACATCAGTCTTGCCATCCCAGAAACCAGTCTGGGAAACCTTCACTGCACTCCCTCTATAGTGCGAATATCTTTCTTCACTGTATGAGATTAGAAAAGATGCACACAATATTCCAGGTGTGGTCTCACCAAGATCCTGTATAATTGCAGCAAGCCGTCACTGCTCCTGTACTCAAATCCTTTCGCTATGAAAGCCACATAGCATTTATCTTCTTGATTGCCTGCCAACCTGCATGCTTACCTTCAGTGACTGATGTACAAGGAAACCCAGGCTGGTTGTACATTTCCCTTTTTCAATTTATAGCCATTCAGATATAATCTGCTTTCCAGCTTTTGTTGCCAAAGTGGATGACCTCACATATATCTAGATTATACTGCATCTGCCATCCATTTGCTTCTTCATTCAGCATGCCATCTGTAATGCAATAGCATTGCATTGACAAGTTGGTACTTGTGAATAAATGCTGTAAAACTTTTCTTTTGATTACTTCAATGTAGAAAATGCTTTAATTCCACATATATTGTAAGGTGATTAATGTGCAATGATCTGATTACCTTTAAAACAGTTTTTGATGACACGTAACAAAAACAGAAGTTGCTGGAAAAGCTCAGCAGGCCTGGTAGCCTATGTGAACAGAAATCAGAGTTAATGTTTCAGGTCCAGTGTTCTGAGGAAGGGTCACCAGACCTGAAATATTAACTCTGATTTCTGTCCACAAATGCTGCCAGGCCTGCTGAGCTTTTCCAGCAGCTTCTGCTTTTATTTCTGATTTACAGCATTCGCGTTTCTTTTGGTTTTTATTGGATGATTTGTACATGTGCTACCAATTTTGAGCATTTGTGATAGCTAGTCGTTCAAATGAATAGGGATGCCTAATCACAACTTTCAGGAAATTCAGTGCAGTAGTCCCTATTCTCCAAAGGATTATTTTCAAACTAAACAGCAGCATGACTTTGCAACTTGCTTCCAAGACGCTGACAGGTTAGCAAAGAAACTGTGCCAAATCTGCAGGTGGGCTGACTTGTATAAATGCCAATGTAAAAGTAGCATTGGAACTCTCAAGGTCAGAACATTGAGAAGTGAAATTTATCATTAAAAAAGGACAAATATCACAAGCCTAGTTAACGATATGAATCTTTATATTGCTATCGGTGCCAGCCTCACCTTTGAAGGTCACCTCACCATAATTTTGAGGTTGCTGTGTAGAGTGCACTTTCCATCTGTTTTTCAAATTGATCCAAATCTTATTTTTCAAGAAAAGTAGTGTCTGTTCAGTATATTGAAGAATGCTTTGACATAATGCGTATATTATTGAAATACTATTTTCCAGTGCTCATGTATTACATGTTATAAATTCTTACAACAACCATAGAATGCCCATAGTGTGGAAGCAAGCCATTTGGCCCAGCTTTTTCAGACAAACCTTCCAAACAGCAGCCCACCCAGACCCATTCCTCAACCCTATCTGTTTAACTCTGCAATTCCCATAGCTAATCCACCTAGCCTGCACATCTCCGGACACTGTTGTCAATTTAACATGGCCAATCTATCTAGCCAGCACATCTTTGTGATTTTGGAAGGAAATTGGAGCATCCAGAGGAAATCTACACAGACACAGGGAGAATGTGCAAACTCCACACAGACAATCACTCAAGGGTGGAATCGAACTTGGTTCCCTGGTGTTGTGAGGCTGCACTGCTAACCATTGAGCCACTGTGCCACTCATGTGATGCAGTTTACTTACTTAACTGCTTACCTAAATCTGCTCATTGTTTGATAGTTTAAAGAAATCACTAGTATTGTAAAAGATTCATCAGCTGATAACACATTCTGCTGGTACCTCATTTATTGAAATATATTGGCACCAATCCTTGTATTACTAGTTAATAATTATTCAGCATAAAAAGTTTATACTTGGACAACAAGATGTTTATTACATACTTTGGGGCGGCACAGTGGCTCAGTGGTTAGTACTGCTGCCTCACAGCACCAGGGTCCCAAGTTCAATTCCAGCCTCAGGTGACTGTCTGTGTAGAGTTTGCACATTCTCCCTGTGTCTGCGTGGGTTTCCTCCCACAGTCCCAAAGATGTGCAGGTCTGGTGAATTGGTCATGCTGAATTGCCCATAGTGTTAGGTGTATTAGTCAGAGGGAAATGGGTCTGGGTGGGTTACTCTTCGGAGAGTCAGTGTGGACTGGTTGGACCAAAGGGCCTTTTTCCATGCTGTAGGGAATCTAAATCTAACTAAGGTCACATAATATACTAATGCAAAGTTATGTTAGCTTAAGATTGGTTAGCTATATTATGCTTGGTCAGAGGCAATAGTACCTGATACCAGGCAAACTTATATTTCATGGTTGTTGAAGGCAGAAATAAAATTAACACACCAGAAATGTAGAAACTAAGAGCAGGAGTAGGCTATTCACTTCTGTGAGCCTGTGCTACCCTTCAATATGATCAGGACTGATCGTCTATCGCAATAACATATTCCTGCTTACTCCCTGTACTCCTTAATGTCTTTAAAATCTAGAAATGTATCTATCTCTTTCTTGACTATATTCAGTGACTTGATTGCCAGAGTCTTCTGTGGTAAAGAATTCAATAGGTTCACTGCCCTATGAGTGAAAAAATTATTGCTAGTCTCAGACCTAAGTGGTCTACCCTGTATCCTGAGACTATGATCCCTGGTTCCAGATTTTCCACTCAGGGGAAACATCATCCCTGCATCGAGTCTGTCAAGGCCTGTTTGCATTTTAAATATTTCAACCATATCCCCTCTTATCCTTCTAAACTCAAATGAATACAGACTCAATCAAATCAAATCTGTCTTCATAGGACAGAAATGCCATTCCCCAGCATCAGCCTAGTGAAGTTCTTGCATCTGTGGCAAGTATATCCTTTCATAGACCAGATTACCATAAGTGCATACAACACTTTAGGTGTAATCTCACCATAGCCCTGTATAAATGCAGTAAGAGATCGCTACTTCTGAATACAAATTTTCTTGCAATGAAGGCCAGTATTTCACTTGCTTTCCTATTTGCTTGCTGCACCTGCCTGTCTAGTTCCATTTATTGGTGTATAAATTCCTTCTGTACATGTATGTTTCCCAAAATACCATCATAACCATATATCACCATAAAACAATTCCAACAGACAATTAGAACTGATTAGCTCCTCCCAGAGACTGTCATATATATCTCAGAGCTATACAAAGCCTTCAGAGTTAACTTTTCAAGTCAACTATTTATAAAATAGCCAACACTGTAATTCGCAACAAATCACTAACAGACCTGGGGAAGCATTGACAATAATTTCTAGTGGCAATCAAGCATATGTTTAAGTTTTGCTATAGCAGACAGAGCTACCTGACAACTTGAAAAGTGAATTCCCTATAGAAGTTGAAGATCAGGAAAAAACTTGTGAAAGAACAGTGCCATTTAGTTCAGGAACACACCTGGAGAAGACAAACAACTGGACCACATTGCAATCCTTTGCCCTCATTTTTATGAATCGGACTCCTTCCAGTCAAATTGCATAAGCCAATTTCCTGGCTAGGGGCTTATAAACAACCTTGATTTATATTCCACTTCTAATGTAGCCAAGAATCTCAATGTTTCACAAAAATGGAATCAGGCTCAACCATGACTGGAGAAATGGTGAAGGAATATGACCAATCACGTATCCAAAGCGATAAGTTTTAGCAAGTCTTTCAAAGATGATGAAGATATTACAAGAAGTTACAAGTTAGAATAATTTTGTCCAATAAACCAACTTTTTCTGTGTTCTCTCCTGTTTTTCCAGGGATGTGGGCATTGTCAAGCAAAGCTCATGTTTAATTTTTCCTGAAGTGCTGAATGGCTTTCAGAGGGCAGTTAAAGATTAACCACTTTGCTGAGGGTCTGGAGTCACATGCGTGTCAGGCCAGGGTGACAGATTTCCTTTTCTAATGAACTTTAGTGAACCAGATGAGTTTTGATGACAACTGATGACAGTTTCATGAAAACCATTCCTTGGCCTACCTTTCAGTTCCAGATTTTAACTATTTGAATTTAAATTGAGCCACCATGGTGCAATTTGAATCCCAGAGTATTAAGTGAATCATAAGACATAGGAGCAAAAGCAGACCATTCAGCCCATTGAATCTGCTCATATTTTCAATGATATCATGGTTGAGCAGTTAATTTCAGCTTCACAAATAGCTTGAGCCTCTGTATTACAAGTTCAGTGACATTATCAAGATGCCACCATCTCCTCTATAGTGCCAATATATTAACTAACAATTAATCAGCCATTGACATGTATCAAACCGATGCTTCTTAGAGCCACACAGTACTGCATTATCTTTAAGCTGCAGTAGCAGATATAAACTTGGATGTCACTTGCTAGGCTGCTAATGTCATCCATCTCCAAATAAGCATGGAAGAATCAACCACCTAGTAGACAGACAAGAGTCACACTGTTGCAATGTTGATCAGAACTCATTGCTGGGTTTCTGTTGACCTGGGAGCTGGAGATCAACTTGTTCAAGGGATCAAAAATTAGAGGATGGAAATTTCTATGCTCTCCCATGGATGGAGGGAAGGCATTTCATTCTTTTCTTTTTGTCCTTTTATTTAATATCCAGAAATGCTTTCATGCAGAATTTAACAATTTATTTTCCCATCACGAAATTATCCATGTTACTTTTCAACTTTATCTGCCACCAGTAAATCATCCCTGTTTCTATTTAATTATCAATTTATGTTCAAAGCCCACCAGGGGCAGGGCATTAACAATAAAAGAGACATTTATGTGAGCAGGAAGGACACACCTCCAGCCTGATCAAGTCTGGAGTTGTAAGGCCTGCGATTTGCATACTCACTGTGTCAATTGAGGCCCTTAATGAAAATTAATCACTACTTAAGGCCTCGATTCCACTGCTGCTAGTTTCAAGTAGTCACGTTAAGACTATGATCAAGCAGAACTTTTGGCAAGTAAGCTGGTGTAGACTACTTATCATCTCCTTGGATGGGATCCCTCCTCCAAAGCCACTCAATTCTTGGATATAGGAACTTAGCATCAGGAAGATGGAATGTGGGATGGGTGTATGTGTTGGAGGTGCTGAGAACCATTTCCCGTCCTTGCTCTAATGTCCTACCCCCAAACAGGGGGTGGTTACCATGACTTACTTCGGACCTAGGTTGGTCTGATAATGTGAGCTAAGGGTGCTGTCATTCATGTAACAGCTCCCACCTATCTGATGGTACTGCTGAGTAAAGAACTGCCTGGAACTTCTAGGTAGATAGGACTTCATGTCTGACGTCAAGATTAGAGTGGTACTGGAAAAGCACAACAGGTCAGGCATCATCCGAGGAGCAGGAAAATCGACATTTTGGGCAGGAGCCTTTCACCAGCTCCTGCCCAAAATGTCGATTTTCCTGCTCCTTGGATGATGACTGACTTGCTGTGCTTTTCCAGCACCACTCTAATCTTGACTCTAATCTCCAGCATCTGCAGTCCTCATTTTCGCCTTCATATCTGAGGTCCTGACTCCAGAGAAAAGCTTGGTGCTGACCTCCAAACCTGACTGGCTCATGGTTAGGCAGATCTGCCTCAAGGGAAGCATTGCTAGTCTCTTGCCAGCTCTACAGCCAGCAGGTGAGTCTAGGCTGTCCTCTCCTTTTCGTGTTGCATGGCTGCCAAAAAAGGTTAGAATGTGTAACTATGACAAGTTGAGGTGATGAAGCTACATTCAAATGCATTAAACCCTTACTTTAAGTGAACTGTTGAAACAAGCAGTTCAATGAAAAGGACAGTCAAGGGTCTGTCGGATAACTATGTTCAGAAATTTCAGGTGACACAGTGAAAACCAGGCAAGGGTTAGACCAGCATGTAGAGATTTGTCAATGTCTTTACTTTATGAGTTGCTGAATACCGAGTTTCTCACTTCTCAGGTCATGATCCTCATGGGAGTCATAGGGTTTGCATTTAGGTTTGCCAGCTACCCCTACTTCAAGGCAATCATGGCAACTGTACAGAAAAAACTCTGGTGGGACAGTTAGCTTGCTGCCAAACAATGAGAAAAAGAACAAAGAACAAAGAATATTTACAGCCCAGGAACAGGCCTTTTGGCCCTCCAAGCCTGAGCAAATCCAAATCTACTGTCTAAACCTGTCACCCAATTCTTAAGCCTCTGTATCTCTCTACTCCCCACCTATTTATGCATCTGTCCAGATGCATCTTAAATGAATCTACCGTGCCTGCCTCTACTGCCTCTGCTGACAACATGTTCCAAGCACCAACCACCCTCTGTGTAAAGTAAATGAGCTCAAAATTCTCTTTAAATTCAGATAGCACCTTTAGCGGTGACTGCCAAATGAACCTGTGATGTTAGTGTGCTAATATGGTGCTTGCAGAGACCAATAAAATTAAGTCAGTGACTGAAACAAAAGCAGAAATTGCGAGCGACACTAAGCAGGTCAGGTAGCATCTGTGGGAAGAAAGCAGAGTTAACGTTTCAAGCCCAGTGACTGTTCATCAAAACTGGCAGTTAGGAAAATGTGGTATTTATGGTGAAGATGAGGTTGGGGATGGTGGGGTGGGTAAAAATTGAGCCAATAGGTGGAGATGGAGCCCAGAGAAGGAGAAATCTAGACAATGGATTATTGATCATAAACCAGGGCAGAAGAGAAGCTGGATAAGTGATAATGAGAGCTGAGAATAGGAGAGAATGCATAGGCTGTGTTGAAAGCAACTTATGTTGTGTAATAATAGGTCTAAGGGTGGGTGAAAATGGGTTGTGTTAAAAGTAACTCATATCATGACAGAATCAGAATGGATAAAAACCATAGAAAGACGTAATCAGGCTCTAAAGTTATTCAATTTGATATTGAGTCCCAGAAGCTGCAGGGTCCCAAGTGGAAAATGAGATTTGAGCTCATGCTGAGGCTCTCTGGAACATTGTATCAGGCCTGTGACAGAAATGTTGTCTGGGGAACACAGTAGTGTATTGATGTGGCAGGCAACTGGAAACTTGGAGTCTTTTTTATGGACAGATTGTAGGTGTTCTGCAAAGCAGTAACCCAGTCTGCATTTCGTCTTCCCAATGTAGAGGAGACTACACTGAAAGCGAGTACAGTAGATGAGATTGAACAAATGCGATAAATCGTTTTATCATCTGGAAGATGTATCTGGGGCCTTGTATAGTGAGGAAGGAGCAGGTGTTACATATTCTGCATTTGGGAAGTGGGGATGTGAGAAGGTATTGGATCAGGATGTCCCAGAAGGAACGATTCCTGCAGAATACTGACAAAGGAGGGGAGGGGAGGGGAATATGTATCTGGTCATGGGCTACCGATAACCCCTTTGTCTGCCTACCCTTTACACATCTCTCTCTTTCTGGGATCTGTTTCCATGCACCTCTGCCCCAAAGTGAAAACCCCTTCCACTCCCTGCCCCCACCCCCATCTCCAGTCTCATCTTAAACCACAGTTTAAATACCACTTCTTCTTGGCTGCCCTCAGTTCTGATGAAGTCACCAGAATTACAACATTAACTCTGCTTTCTTCCCACAGAAGCTGCCAGACCTGCTGAGGTTTGCCAGTAATTTCTGTTTTTGTTTCAGATCTTCAGTATCCACAGTTCTTTTTTTACTGCGTGTCAATAAAAATCCAGGAGGTTATGCAGCTGAGTCGGGAAAGCGAGTGGCAGCTTCAAACTCCAGTGCATTTCTAACCTTTGTACAGACTCCTTTTCCCAAGCTAATTCCCCAAAGTACCAGAAACTAGATAATAAAGAGCAGTTACAGTGTTCAGAGCGGGGGCAGATAGGGATGGTGGTGTAAGAGGGGGCTGATTACAATCTGCGTGTGTCTGTAAGTGATGAGTGGGGTGGGAAAGTGTGTGTGTGTGTATGTGTGTGTTGGGGGGTGGGGGGGTGGGGGGGGGAGGACAAGGGAAAGGAAAGAATACTGAATGTATGGGAGGGTGTGTGTAAGTGTGAAGGATGTAAGCCTTTTTGGATGGCCCCAATGGGGCTGTATTGAGCCTTCTGAGACGATGGAATATGGAGACATTGGTGGAAACCGACATTAGTACTTTGTTTGTTCACATATGGGATAGGGATATCACTGAGATGGCCAATGTTACCTATGTTACCAATCCTGAATTTCCCTTGAACTGGCTCTGTGGCTCAGAAGGGAAGTGGGGAGAATCAGAGAATCCTGACAGCGTGGAAACAGGCTCTTCGGCCCAACGAGTCTACACCGACCCTCCGAAGAGTAACCCACCCAGACCCATTCCCCCTACCCTATATGCACTTAACCTACACGGCCCTGCACACTACAGGCAATTCACCTAAACTGCACATCTTTGGATTGTAGAAGAAAACCAGACCACCTGGAGGAAACCCATGCAGGCACAGGGCGAATGTATAAACTCCACACAGATTGTCACCCAAGGCTGGAATCAAACCCAGATCCCTGGCGCTGCGAGGCTGCAGTGCTAATCACTGAGTCACTGTTTTGCCGATAGAATAAGAGAGTAATAGTGACAGGAGATTCTGTGGTCACGAACAAAACACTCAGATGGCATGTTGCCTCCCAGGTGCTAGGGACAGGGATGTCTCTGATCGAGTCGATAGGATTTGTAAGGAGGAGGGAGAGCAGTTGGAAGTCATGGTACACATCAGTACCAATGACATAGCTAGGAAAAGGGATGAGGACATGGAAAGAGAATATAGCGAGTTAGGTTGGAAGCTAGAAGGCAGGGCAAGCAGAGTAGTAATCTCAGGATTGCTATTGGTGCCATGGGCTAGTGAGGCTAGGAACAGACTGTGGGTGCAGATGACCATGTGGCTGCAGGGTTTTGTAGGAGGGAGGGCTTCAGGTATGTGGATCATTGGGATACCTTCTGGGGAAGGAAGAAGCTATGTAAGAAGAACAGATTGCACCTGAACTGGAGGGGCACCAATATCATGGGCGGGAGGTTTTCTAGAGCTCTTTGGGAGCTTTTAAACTGGATTGACGGAGGGGTGGGAAGCTGATGCAGGAAGGTTTAGGGGAGATGTCAGAGGTACGTCCTTTACACATAGAGTGGTGGGTGCATGGAATGCACTGCCAGTGCAAGCGACTCTTGGATAGTCACATTGAAGGTAGTACAATGAAGGGGATGTAGGTTAGTTTGATTTGAAAGTAGGATAAAAGGTGGGCCTAAGGGCCTGTTCTGTGCTCTACTGTTCTATGTTTTTTGAGTGGCTTGCTTTGTCATTTCAAATGGCAGACAAGATTCAACAACATTGCTGTGAATTTGGAATCCCAGTTAAGTATACCAAATTTGCTTCCCTAAAGGATGTTAGTGAACCAGATGGGTTTTTATGACAATTGACATTGGTTACATGGTTGCCATTAGACTAGGTTTTAAATTCCAGCTTTTACTGAATTCAAATTTCACCATCTACTAATCCCTCAACATTACCAGTATGCCATTTTACTGATTGCTTTAAGTTTTTGTATTTATTCAATATATTGTTGGATGTTTATCTACAATATGTGAAATTGAATAATAATTATATGCTAATTGTTATTAGGCTGTTATATTTTTATTGTCATGATCGTCACAAAATACTGACAATCAGTTTTTGACTTCATTCATCTTATTTTAAAGTATTCTGGGTAATCCAAGATGGAGGACGGGAAAGAATTGTGGCTGTAAGAGCTGTTCTTTTTTTTGAGGTATTTTCAGTTGATTTCCTTGAATTCTAGGAGCAGTAATTACTGTTTTATAAGCTGTTGCATTGTTTTGGAATTTGGGGGAAAAAATCAAAACAATGGCACTTTAAAAAAGAGGAAGACAGACAAAGGCAGTGATCACATGGAAAATGAATCATATGGAGAAATAACCTGCACTGCTGTTGATCGGGTGGTGAATCTGCACAACTGACTGTACTGCTGTTTGATTTCAAGTATCTCTGGACATCAGAGTCATCTAAGACAAATGAAAAACAGCAAAATTCACCACTGGCCCTGGAGAAACCTGTGTGGGAGAACTCATAGCAGGGGTAACTAAGAGGCTTTTGAAGTGTAATCTTATTGGGTTTTTTTGTAAATCTACAAAGGTTAGTAGAGTGGGTTCCTTTTTGATGATATGTATTTTGATTAAACTTTAAAAATATAAAACGTTGGTATTAAGCTAGCCTGGAGCAGTGTTTTTAGAGCAGTAAGACTGTGCTATTTTGTTGGTCTATAAACAGTTCAGGTGCAACAATGACCTTTAGTAAGTGATGTGCACTTCCTGTTGGTTGTGGGAGAATAGGGAGAGTTTTAATGTTGCTGATGATTATTTCTGCAGGAAATGTGTTTGGTTGTGACTCCTACTGGATCGCATGGATCAGTTAGAGTGGCAGTTAGAGGAAATGAGGAATCTACAGGAGCTTTGGGTGTGATGGATGACATTTGCAGGAAGGGAGATAAACCGAAGATATAGTCGGTAGATGGGTTATATTCAGGAAAGGTAGGAGAGGGAGACAGGTAGTGCAGGAGTCTCCTGTGGCTATCACCATTTCAAACAAGTATGCTGCTTTGGAGAATGTAGGGGGTGATAGACTCTCAGGGGAATGTAGTACTGACAGCCTGGTTTCTAGTACAGAGACTGGCTCTAATGTAACGCCAGGTTCTAAGCAATCGGTTGGGTTACGGTTCTCTCTAGCCAGAGGCACAGATAGATGTTTCTGGGGCCAATAGCGTGACATAAGAAGGGGATGTCACCTCCTATGTGCCAGGATCAAGAATGTCTCAGAGAGGGTGCAGAATATTCTCAAAGGGGAAAGGGACCAACAGGAAGTTGTTGTACACACTGGAACTAATGACACAGGAAGGGAAAAGGATGAGATTCTGAGGAGGGAATATAGGAAGTTAGGCAGGAATTTAAAATGGAGGTCCTTGACTGTAGTAATATCTTGATTACTCCCAGTGTCATGAGCTAGTGAGGGTAGGAATAGCAGGATAGAGAAGATGAATGCATGGCTAAGTAGCTGGTGCAGGGGAAAAGGATTCACATTTTTGGATCATTGGAAACTCTTCTCAAAATTTTAAGGAGATCTCTGTTGTCTGTAAGAAGGACAAATTGTACCAAAATTGGAAGGAGACTAATATAGGCAGGGGATTTTGCTTGAGCTGCTCAAGAGGATTTAAACCAGCAAGGTCGGGTGGTGGGTCCCAGGGAGATAATGAGGAAAGAGATCAATCTGAGACTGGTACAGTTGGGAAAAGGATCAAGTCAAACAGTCAGGGCAGGTGGGAACAAAGCAGAGAACAACGTAGGACAGATAAATTAAACTGCATTTATTCCAAGGCAAGAAGCCTAACAGGAAAAGCAGATGAACTCAGGGTATGGTTGGGAACATGAGACTGAGATATCATAGCAATTACAGAGACGTAGTCTCAGGATGGTGAGGACTGGCAATTTAATGTTTCAGGTTATGGATGCTACTTGAAGGAAAGAAAGTGGGGCAAGAGACGAGGAGCAGTGACGTTTTTGATAAGGGATAACATTACAGGGAGGATATTCCTGGGAATATGTTCAGGGAAGTTATTTGGGTAGAACTGAGAAATAAGAAAGGGATGATCACTTTATTAGGATTGTAGTATAGACCCCTCAATAGTCAGTGGAAAATTGAGAAACAAATTTGTAAGGCGATCTCAGTTATCCGTAAGAATAATAGGGTGGTTATGGGAGGGGATTTTAATTTTCCAAACATAGACTGTGAGCTAGAGAAGGTGCAAAATGTGATCAACTCTTGGGAACTAAGGCAGGGCAGGTGACTAAGGTGTCAGTGGGGGTGTATTTTGGGGCCAGTGACGATAATTCTATTAGTTTTAAAATAGTGATGGAAAATGATAGATTGGATCTAAATTGAAGGAAGGCCAATTTTGATGGTATTAGAAAAGAACTTTCATTATTTGATTGGGGCAGATGTTTGCAGGTAAGAGGATGGCTAGAAAATGGGAAGCCT
Organism: Chiloscyllium punctatum; assembly: GCF_047496795.1. Taxonomy (NCBI): domain Eukaryota; kingdom Metazoa; phylum Chordata; class Chondrichthyes; order Orectolobiformes; family Hemiscylliidae; genus Chiloscyllium; species Chiloscyllium punctatum. The sequence goes on from NC_092740.1 coordinate 64,809,594, forward strand.
TCAAAAAAGAGATAACGAGAGCATACAGACACTATATTCCTGTTAGGCTGAAAGGAAAGGCTGGTAGGTGTAAGGAATGCTGGATGACTAGAGAAATTGGGGTTTTGGTTAAGAAAAATAAGGAAGCCTATGTCAGACAGAGACAGGATAGATTGAGTGAATTCTGAGAAGATATAAAGGAGTAGGTGTATATTTAAGAGGGTAGTCAGGAGGGCGAAAAGGGGACATGAGATAGCTTGGGCAAACAGGGCTAAGGAGAATGCAAAGGGATTCTACAACTACATTAAGGACAAAAGTGTATTTAAGAAGACAATAGAGTAGTGCTGGAAAAGCCCAGCAGGTCAGGCAGCTTCCAAGGAGCAGGCAAATCGTCATTTCGGGCAAAAGCCCTTCATCAGTAATTTCCCTGATGAAGGTCTTTTGCCCAAAACAGCAATTTTCCTGCGCCTCAGATGCTGCCTGACCTGCTGTGCATTTCCAGCACTACTCTACTCTTGACTCTAATCTCCAGCATCTGCAGTACCCACCTTCGCCTAAGGAGAGAACAGATCCCTAAAGGATCAACAAGACAGCCTATGTGTGGAACTGCAGGAGATGGGAGAGACACTAAATGAGCATTTTGCGTTGGTGTTTACTGTGAAGAAGGATATGGAAGATATAGAACATGGGGAAATAAATAGCGACAGCTTGAAAAATGTCCCTATTACAGAGGAGGAGGTGCTGGATGACTTACAACGCACAAAGGTGGATAAATCCTCAAGACCAGATCAGGTATACCCTAGAACTCTTTGGGAAACTAGGGACGTGATTGCTGGGCCCCTCACTGAGATATTTGTATCATCGATAGCCGGAGATAAGGGGCTGGAAGATTGGAGGTTAGCTAATGTGGTGCCACTACTTAAGAAAGGTGGTAAGGAAAAGTGAGGGAACTATAGGCTAATGATTCTGATATCGGTGGTGGGTAAGTTGTAGGAAGGAATTCTGAGGGACAATATTTACATGCATTTGGAAAAGGAAGGACTGATTATGGAAAATCAACATGGTTTTGTGCACGGAAAATCATGTCTCGCTAACTTAATTGAGTTTTTTTCAAGAATTAACTAAGAGGATTGATGAGGGCAGAGCGGTGGACGTGATCTACATGGAAGTCTAGATCAGAGTGGTGTTGAAAAAGCACAGCCGGTTAGGCAGCATCCAAGGAGCAGGAAAATCAACGTTTCGGGCAAAAGCCCTTAATCAGGAATAGTGATCTACATGGAAGTCAGTAAGGTGTTTGACAAGGTTCCTCACGGTAGAATGGTTAGCAAGGTTAGATCACATGGAATACAGGGAGAACTAGCCATTTGGATGCAGAACTGGCTCAAAGGTACAAGACAGAGGGTGGTGATGGAGGGTTGCTTTTCAGACTGGAGGCCTGTGATCAGCAGTATGCCACAAGGATCGGTGCTGGGTTCACTGGTTTCATCATTTATGTAAATGATTTGGATATGAACATAGGAGGTATGACTAGTAGGTTTGCAGATGACATCAAAATTGGAGGTGTAGTGGACAGTGAAGAAGGTTATCTCAGACTACAATGGGACCTTGATCAGATGGGCCAATAGGGCGAGGAATGGCAGATGGAGTTTAATTTAGATAAATGTGAGAGTGCTGCATTTTTGAAAGGCAAATCAGAGTAGGACTTGTATACTTAATAGTAAGGTCTTAGGGAATGTTGCTGAACAAAGAGCCCTTGGGGTGCAGGTTCATAGTTCCTTGAAAGTGGAGTCACAGATTGGTAGGATAGTGAAGAAGGTGTTTGGATGCTTTCCTTTATTGGTCAGTGCATTCATATAGGAGTTGGAGATCATGTTGCAGCTGTATGGGACATTGGTTAGGTCACTTTTGGAATATTGTGCATAATTCTGATCTCCCTGCTATAGCAAGGATGGTGTGAAACTTGAAAGGGTTCAGAAAACATTTACAAGGATGTTGTCAGGATTGGAGGATTTGAGTTATAGGGAGAGGCTGAATAGGCTGGGACTGTTTTCCCTGGAGCATCAGAGGCTCAGGGGGTGACCTTATAGATGTTTATAAAATTATGAGCGACATGGATAGGATAAATAGATAAGGTCCTTTCCCTGGGGTGGGGGAAAACTAGAGGGCATAGGTTTAGAGTGAGAGGGGAAAGATTTAAAAGGGGCCTAAGAGGTATCTTTTTCATATAGAGGGTGGTGCATATATGGAATGAGCTGCCAGAGGAAGCAGTAGAGGCTGGTACAATTACAACATTTAAAAGGCATCTGGATGGATATATAAATAGGAAAGGTTTAGAAGGATATGGACCAAATGCTGGCAAATCAGGCTAGATTAGGGTAGGATATCTGGCCAGCATTAGCAGGATGGTCCTAAGGGTCAGTTTCCATGCTGTACATCTCTATGACTCCATGATTCTAATACCTGAGGCTTTCGTGGACTGAAATGGTTTTAAAGAGAAAGAAAAGACTGACTTTAAAGTGACCACAGTGATCACTTGACTACAGGTTGAGCCAAACTTCATGAAATTGTCAATAAACAAGTAGATCTGAACTGAAGTTAATATTTTATTAAAGTGACTGAAAGCAGTCAACAGGATCTATATCTCTTGTTTGATTTACGCCCTTTTGAAAAGTTCATATGTTGGAAATAAAACATGGCCTACCACTAACCCAGCTTGAAAACAATGAACTCAGATTTTGGGATATAAAAATCAGCTTAGTTTCAGGGAGTTTCTTTTTGGCAGAGCAGTTAGATTGATTGATACCTGTAACTGGAGGAATCTCTCTTTTTCTTTCTGACACACATATAAATTGTCTATTGTTGCCTCTTGAAGAACAAAGCACCTGATGATAACAGATGCTGAAGTAAACAACTGATAGCTGAGAGCCAAAGACATCATGGCTGCCACTGTTCCAGGCTATCCCTAAATAACTGAGGCCTAATACATGAAGGACTGCTGAAGGACTTTAAATTGTATTGTGTTTTATCTTCCATTTAGCAGTGGACTCTTTATTTGTTTTGATTTATTTGTTGTCATGTGTACCAAAGTACAATGAAAAGCTTTGTTTGCGAGAAGTACAGGCAGATCACAGTAAGCAAGAACATAAAATGTCATAGGGTAAAGAAAGCTCATGTAGAGTAAAGCATACAGGTTACACTGCACAGGACATGCCCTAGGCCCTAGGCAAGATTAACATTAACAAGATCAGCATGAATTAAAGCTAAGAGAGTCCATTCATCAGTTGAATAATGGCTGCAAGAAGCTTTTCTTGAACCTACTGGTGTGTGCTCAGGCTTCTGTATCTCCTTTCTGATGGAAGAGGTCGTCAAAAAGTGTGGTGCTGGAAAAGAAAAGCCTGTTAGGCAGAATCCAAGGAGCAGCAGAGTTAATGTTTCGAGCATAAGCTCTTCATAAGGATTGTGGTGGCGGGAGGCAATTTAGCTGAGAGATAAATAGGAGGTGGCTGGGACTTGGGGGGGTGGAGGGAAGATAGCTGGGAATGCGATATGTGAGATGAAGGGGGAGCAGGTAGGTGGGAAGGAAGTTGGACAGGTAGGACAGTTCAAGAGGGTGGTACTGAGTTGGAGTTGAAGGGTTGGATCTGGGATGAGGTGGTTGAAGGGGAAATGAGGAAACTTGTGAAATTGAACATTGATTCCGTGTAGTTAGAGGCCCACAGAGTGCAGCCTGACTATATCACCTCCGCAATTGCAGCCAAGACAACCGCCTCCATGGCTGCCAAAAGAACCACCATTGCTGAAACTACTTCAAAGACTACCAGGCAAGTCAGTTCTGTCCCCATAGTTGTCTTTGACTCAGCCACTTCCACCCCCCACCGACATCACTCATTGCAATCCCACCGCCGAACATGCAGCCGCCGCCCAAAGGTATTGCCAATGTCACGTGGAACATCACTTCGTCCCCGCGGATGCCACTGAATGCACCGCTTCCGCCCCCCTGACCCCTATGGTATACGTCAATTCCATTGGTGAGGTCACCCATGATACCAAACCCACTCCAGAGACAGTCTCTGGCCCCATTCCCAACTCCAGCTCACACCCAGTCCTAGCTCCCAGACCTGCCATGTTTTTACCATCCTCCCAGATCTCCCCCTCACTGAGAATGAACAATCAGTCCTCAGTTAAGGCCTCACCTTCATCCCTCTACGTTTCCAGAACAACAAATTCAGCATGCGTTGCGTCATCGAAATTATCTTCCACCGCCTCCGCCTCTTTGCTTACTTTTTCCATCAGGATTCCCGCCCACCCTCCGAAGACTCCTTCTCCCGCCTCCAATACACTCTATCCACATGGATACCAAGTGCTTGTCTTTTACTTGCCCTTGATCTCTTCATCACCAACTGCAGCCGTGATGTTGACACCTCAACATGTACACTCCTCTCATCCACTCCAACCTCGCACCCTCACAACATGCAGCCCTCCACTGCCTCCACTCTAGCCCCAACCTCACCATCAAATCAGCAGACAAAGGGAGCACAGTGGTAGTTTGGCGCACTGACCTCTACACCGCTGAAGCCAGGCGCTAACTCACTGACACCTCCTCCTACTGCCGTCTTGACCACAACCTCACCTCTCATCACCCAACTATCATCTTCCAGGCCATCCACAACTTCTCATCACCTCAGAAGATCTCCCACCAACAGCCTCCAATTTCATAGTCCGGGAACCCCGTACTGCCCGATTCTACATCGTACCCAAAATTCACAAACCTGACTGCTCCAGTTGGCCCATTGTGTCAGCCTACTCCTGCTCCACCAAATATATCTCCACATACCTTGACACCATCCTGTCCCACTTGGTCCAGCATCTCCCCACATACAGGCAAGACACCACCCAAATCCTCCAACTCCTCCATGACTTTTGGTTCCCTGCCCCCCAATACCTCATCTTCACCATGGTCATCCAGTCCCTATACACATCCATCTGCCATGACGAAGGGCTCCCAGCCCTCCATTTCTTCCTCTCCCACCGACCCAACCAGCACCCTTCCACTGACACACTCATTTAATTGGCTGAACGGGTCCTCACCCTCAACAATTTCTCTTTTGAATTCTCCCACTTCCTCCATACCAAAGGGGTAGCCATGGGGACCGCATGGGCCCCAGCTATGCCTGCTTCTTCATCAGGTATGTGGAACTGTCCATCTTCCACACCTACACTGCCATGATTTTCCACTTTTTCCTCCGCTAAATTGATGAATGTATTGGGACCACTTTGTGCTCCCACTCAGAGGTTGAACAGTTCATCAACTTCCACCCTGACCTCAAGTCCACCTGGACCATCTCAGACATCTCCCTCCTCTTCATGAACCTCTCCATCTCCATTTCCAGCAACTGACTAAACATAGACATCTACTTCAAAACCACCAACTCCCACAGGTACCTGGACTACACCTCCTCCCAGCTTGCCTGCTGTAAAGATGCTATCCCTTACTCCTAATTCCTCTGTCTCCAACATATCTGCTTCCAGGAGGATCAATTCCACTTTAGATCAGCCCAGATGGCCTCCTTCTTCCAAGACCATAATTTCCCCTCCTATATGGTCAACAATGCCCTCCAGCACATCTCCTCCACTTCCTGCACCTCCGCCCTT